>NC_054071.1:90201-391697 GCF_017639655.2 Falco naumanni
ACCTCCCTCCGGCCCCCACCGGTCCGTCCCCTAAAAACACTTCCCCTCTGTCCCCCACGGTCCCTGCTGGCCCTGAAGGCCGGCCACAGCACTTGGTTTCAAAGCCTGAGCTGGTCATGTCATGGCTGTTCTGGAATGTGGCACAGTGAAAGAAGAGATTGAAATGGCAAATGTTCCCTCTCAGGGTGGTCCCATGCTGGCAAAGGTTGTCCGAGGAGGTTGTGGGCTCTCTGTCCTTGCAGATCTTCAAAGGCCAAGGGCACACAGTCCTCTGCAACCTGCTCTAGCTGAGCGTGCTGGAGCAGAGGGCTTTGCCCAGAGGACCTCCATGGGTCCCTTCCAACCCCACCCTCCCGTGTGGCTCTGTGCTTTGCTTTTCCTCCTAAAGCCCCTCAGCTCAGCCCCGATGCCCGCTGGAAAGGGTGCTGGGGCAAGGGACCGATCCCAAACTCCTCCCCTTCCCAGGGTCCCTTTCCAGCACAAGCGCTCCCCACTCCGGAAGACACGATGGCAGACACAGTCAGGAGAGGGAAAAGATTCTTTTATTGTCAACACCAGCTGCGAGGGCCCAGGAGTCACAGCGGTTCAGCCGGTGAAAATCAGTCAGCACCTGCAAGGACAGAGTCAGAAAGCTCTGATAAGCCCCCAGAGGCAGGAAGAGGCAGGATTTGGTTCCCCCTTCTTTGGAGGACACTGTTTCTGAGGAATTCCTCATGACCCAGAAGGGAGAGCTCTTGCTGGCCTCCACTAGGGGCCTTCTCCCCAGGGGTGATGTCCCTAGGGAGCTGTGCGTGCGCAGGGATGCTGACAGTGCCCCTGTGCCACACAGCAGGGCTCGACGGGGAGCCCTTGGGGAGCTCGGTGGGGCTCATCCCAAACCCTGCTCAGCACCAGCCCTCGCCGGCCCTTGCCAGCCAGCTGGGCTGACTTAGGGCCGTGTTCAGACTCGGGAAAGATGGGCAGCAGCACCTGGTACGCACCTGGCCTTCCTGACGTGCTGCACCTTCCTGCATTTTCTCAGGTTTGGGTCAGCAAAATGACTTCCTCTCTTCTTCGTTTTATTTCTGCTATGCTGTCCCTCTCCAATGCCCAGATTTCTTTTCTCTTTCTTTCCTCGAGTTTTCCTTCTCCTGGTGGGATCCTGCAAACCTTTCCATCCCACAGCGTGATGAGATGGGGAAAGCCCCAAGCCCCTGCAGTGAGCTCTCAGGTCAGGCAAGGGGAGCTCTTCCTACCTGGTTTCCTGGGGCAGGCTGGTCAGTTGTTGCAGGCGTGCCAGGGACTCTGCCGTGCCCTCGGGGGTGGCTGGAGGCAAATCTGGAGGTGCCTAAACCAGAAATTTGGGAGGTAGCGGGTGGCAAGTGACAGCCTGGGGTAGTGAGGGCCTGACTGCCAAATTGCCATCTTAGCTCTACAGAGGAGATGCTGGTTTGCATCGTGCACATTTTGCACAGTCCAGCCAATGCAGCCTAGACTTGATGAAGCTGTGACGGAGTAGGATTTGAGCAAAAGCCCTCTCAAGGTGACAGCTTCTCCCTTCTGTCCTTTTGTGGGTATTTTGTAGGTATGTTTTGTTTGATGAAGCAGATCATACTTAATGAAATGCATTCCAGAAACAGCCTTTCCAGTTTTCCTTAACACGTACCACTCTGGGGGGAGAGGAGGAGCCCCAAAGGCACAAGAGAGCGGCTGCCAGGAGGAGGCCCAGCAGCTGCTTGGCCTCCTGGGAAATTACTGTCCCACTTGAGACATGTTGTCCCAGTGTCTGTGGAGCTGCCGTACCTCTGCCGCTTTGGGCCCTGCCCCTGTGTCTCCCCCAGCTCCTCTTTCGATGTCCAGCAGAGAGGCGTCTGCATCCAGAAAGGCTTTTGCTGGACGCTGGGTCTCTGCTGTGCCTGCAGGGCCACTTTGCTCTTCGCACTGCAGCTCTGGAAAGCAAAAGCACATGCAGCAGCGTGACTTCTTGGAAGTCAAGAACATCTCAAGCAAAGCCCAGCCAAGCCCTACACCGCTTGTCTCCTCAACGTTGAGGTTTCTGGCATCCCAAGCCCCAGTGTCTGTGACAAGCCTCAGCCCCTCCTCCTACCTGTGCGCCTGTCCATGGGTGCTGGCACCTCCTCGGCTGATGGAGGGGAGAGGCCGGCCACCTCCCCCCCCAAGATGTCCCCGCAGTTTTCAATCAGGAACTCCACCAGCACGTTCACCTGCAGACATGAAAGCCTTGGTCTCAAGCCAGGTGCCTGCAGACGTGTCAAGCAGCCTTTCCCGCTGCTGAGCCTTCGTCTGCGCAGGTGGCTGCGGCTGGGGGTTGCTCTTCCAGGCACCCAGCCCACCAGCCCTGGCTCAAGGGAGGAGGCAGCCAGGGACCTCTCAACAGCCAAGCTCCGATGGGCCGGGAAGGCAGCAGCCGGCTGCTGGGTAGGGCGTACCTTCTCGGTCACCGCCAGCATGGCCTGCAGCGGGAGCAGGTCCTCGTTGGGTGGGCTCAGCAGGTTGGGCCCGACGCAGATGGCCAGGTTGCTGCAGCTCATTCTGCTGGTGGCTGCGTTGTTGCCGATGTGCTGCAGCAGGGCCATCAGCCGCTTCAGGAGGAGGAGGTTGGCCACAGGCAACTTGTCAGCCACCCTGAGGGAAGAGGAAGACAAGGCTGATGAAGCAGAGGGTGCCCACAGCCGTCCCTGCAGCTGGCCCCAGGCGGGTGGGAGCCAGCAGCCGTGTTGCACAGCTTTGCAGCTGCCCGAAAAGACAGCTTTCTGAGGAACCCATGCTTTGCAGGCAGGTCCCAGAACTCTGCCGGTCCCTGCTCAGCAGGCAGGCTGCTGCCCACACTTACGCTTTCAGCTCCTCCACCTTGGCCTGCTTGCTGGCCCTCTCCATGGCTGCCATCCAGTCCTCATAGAGGTCGATGACGAGGAGCTTGGTGGGGATGCTTCGCAGGAATTCCTGCAATGCCAAGGGCTGCAGGTGAGCCTTTGAACGCTGCAGGCCAGCCAGGAGCTCCTCCAGCTGCAGCTCAGAAGCGCTCACCTTCAAGATGACGGCCAGCAGCAATGCAGGCTGGCTTCCCACATCGACTTCCGTGCCGCGGTCCAGGGCCTCGCGTAGCTGCCGAAGTTCCGTGCCGCCGGCAGCTCTGCGGAATATCCCCTCCGTCGTCGGTCCTTCCTGGTGCAGGACAGCCAGCAGCTCCTGCAAGAGATGCAGGACAGTGGCTTGGCTGAGGAGCTGCCCTGCAGCAGCGGTGGCCGTGGCCAGAGCTCTTCCCCAGACTGGGCTCTGTCCCCCTGCAAAGGGGCTGGGAGCAGAGAAGCGTGAGCCATGGGCAGAGAGCCCAATTCCCCAGTACCTGGAGCCAGGGGACACTGCCTGTGGACTGAGTGGGGGGCTGGGGACCCCGTGTGCAGGCTGGCTTACCTGGATGGGCCGGGGCAGCGTGTTGTCCTCCCCACAGAGGGCTGCCAGGGGCTGCCCAAAGAGCGCCCTGCTGCAGCCGGAGCCCGCCTGCCCTGGTGCCTGGGCAGCGGCCGGGGTGCGCCGTAGAGCAAAGGGCCAGGGCAGCCCCATCCTCCTCCTGCTGCTGCTGCTGCTCCCTCCTGCTGCAAAGGAAAACGGAGTAAGACGCCATCAACGGAGAACCCCAGGCCAGCGGTCCCAGAGCCTGCCCTGCCCTGCTCTGTCCTGCCCACAGCGCGATGCTGTGTAGTGCGGCAGGACAGGCAGGGAGCCAGCAGCTGGAACCGTGGCTTTGGCTCAGCAGCTGTGGCTTGGAGGCTGCCGAGAGCTGGTGTGCCACCAGGATAGCCTGTCCCAGCCCTTGCCCTGCCCTCCTGCAAGCTGTGGGCAGCCGCAGAGGCTCTGTGTCCTGCAGAAGCTCATGCAGCGGCCGCTCTCCAGCAGGTGTCCTTGCCAGTCCAGGTGTTGTCCTCCCGTGCAGTGCCCAACCTGCATGGCGACACTCAGGGGACAAGTGAGCACAGTTCAATCCATTGCAGGAGGTTGCCTTTCTTTCCCAAACTCACCTGGCTCGTGGCAAAGTCCCCCTGCGTTTGCAGATGGGGCCGTCGCAGGCCCTTGCTTGGGATGAGCCTGCAAGAACCAAGAATGAGGCTGCGCTTGGACAGCAGCCCCGCAGCAGAAAGGACCAGCGGCGAGCTGCCCCCCGGAGCCAGCAGCCTGAGCATGGCAGAGCTGGGACCCTCTGTCCTCCCAGGCTCTCTGCCCCGTGCGGCAGGTTTCGTCCCAGCTCCGCCAGCCAGCCAGTACGTACCAGTGTTCCTGGTGTCTCCCCAACCCCCTCTGCTGCGGAGCGGTACTGTGGGAACCCCCGCCCTCCTGCACATGGTCACCCCACTCGCTGCACATCCCAGCACAGCCAGAGATGGGTGAAAGGCAGCCATTCTCACCTCTGCCTGTGCCTCCATCAGCCTCTCCAGGCTCCTGGCGCGCACTGTCCTCCACTGGGCGGGAGAGAAGGAGGGGAAGAAGGTGAGCAGCCATGGGTCTGCTGCTCGGCTGCAGGAGCAGTGCTTGGGGACAGGGCCCAGAGCAGAGACACTCACGGCGTGGCGGCGGCTCAGCTCCTTCTCCAGGAGCTTGATGGATGCGAGACGGGTGACGCGGGCTCCCGTGCGTCTTTCTGGTGTCCTGTGCACCGGGAAGGGAGAGGGAGAGAGCTGGGTGAGCCCCAAGCCGTCTCTTGTCTCTCGTCAGGCAGCTGCGCCCGAGAGCTGCCTGCAGCCCCAGGGGCACCTTCCCCAGCTGGGGGCTGTGTTCCCCCGTGGGCCCAGCTTCTCCTGGAGCACCCCCCCGGCTTACCCCAGCAGCGTGGCCACCCACAGCTCCTTCAGTGCCTGGGAGCTGCAGAAAGAGAGGGGAGACAGCGTCAGGCCCTGCTGCCCCCAGCCCTGGGCAAAGGTGGGTGCCTGCACAGCCCTGCCCTGTGGGGCAGGACAGAGGCGCTGTCCAAGCCCTGGGTCGCTCTGTCCTGCCCGAGCAGCTGTATTTGCCCTTCCCTTCTGGGGACCAAAAGGTGACCAGGGGATGCAGGATGGGGAAACATCCCCCGTCCCTCCCTCCCTGCCACCGAGCTGCCTGCTCCCTGCCCAGGCTCTGCACGCAAGGCAGAGGCCTGTGTTCATGGGATGGCGTGGGCACGGCTGGGAAGCTCTCCTGCCCGACCACGACTCACCCAAAAGTGGCAATGCAGGAGCCGGTGGGCCAGGCGAGGATGACAGAGGTGCTGTCCTCATCGGTGCCTTGCTCCTCCTCCTCCTGTCCATCCTGCCCCGCAGCCTCCTTCCCGCTGCTGAGCACCCACAGCTGGTCCAGCGCCAGGCGGAGCTGTGGGCGCAGGCTGGTGCCATGTCTGCAGAGAGCAGAGGCGGGCACTGAGCTGGAGGGGGGGCTCCTTGGGCTGGGTCCCCACGCGCAGAGCCCTGTCCCCCACCTGCCCTTGGGACGGACATTGGTGCCTCCAGCACCGAGGGGCCGGGGCCTGGGGCTGGTGCCAGGGTGTCCCTGGGCCGGGGCTGGGGGCAAGGACCTGGGCTCTGAGGGTCTTACCCGCAACTTGGCGACCACCAGTTCCTCGTGGAGGAGCAGAAGGCGCCTCTCGCTCCTCTTGCGGCCCCGGGTCAGCCGCACGTCCGCACTCAGCACCAGCTCGGCGTCGCTGAGAGCCTCCCTGCAGAGCAGAGCGCGGCGGGCATGAGCAACGCCAGTGCTGCGTGGCCCAGCTGTGCCCGCGTGTCCCCGAGCCCGGGGGGAGCCCACCTGGAGCTGCAGCAGCAGCAGGCCTGGCCCATCCTGCCCGGGAGAGGAGGGCCCTGGCCGTGCACCGAGGAGGGGGGCCCAGCCGGCGACGGGGAGGCTGGGGAGCGGGGTGCTGGTGCTGTGGCAGCGCTCCTGGGCCAGAGGCTGCCTCCTGCCAGCGCCGCTGCGTGCCAGCACAGCTCTGCCCTGCTGCCTGTGGTGGCCGTGGGCTCCCAGTGACCAACGGTCTGAGCCCAACGGAAAGTGGGCGGGGCCTGGGGGGGCGGGGCCGGGGCCCTCTCCAGTATGGCCGGGCCTGCCCCGCCCGGGGGAGCCCCGAGCAGGACAGGGCAGGGGGCGAGGGCCACCTCCCTGCGCCTGCGGCCAGCGCTTTCACCTGGGGTTTTGACAGGGTCCTGCTCAATAAAAGAAGCTGTTTTTCCTAGAGATGGCCATTGTGGCCTGAGGCAGACTCCTCTTGGTGGAGGCCGGCCTAGCAGTTGGAAGGCCTCTGGCCGTGCTAGGCCTCAGGCCCCAAGGCGCTGGAATTGGAGCAGGCCCACCGTGAGGAAAAACTTCCATTTTTACCAAAAGACGGGGGGACTAGCAGCAGTCAAGAGCCGCTCGTGTCCTGCCAGGCACCACAGGTAAATGAAATGTGTGGTGAGCTTCGTCAGGAATTGTGGTGCCCCTGGAGCACCACCCTTGCTTGGGAAGGCCTTATCCCACCTGGGTGCTAAGGCTTCACCCTTGGCAATCAGGGCTGGATGAGCAGCACCCAGGAGCCCCTGCCCTGTTAGCCATGACCTTCACCCAGCCGGTGGCCAACACGGCCAGGGGCGAGTCTGTGGGGTAGGCCATGACCATGGCAAAGAAGGGGAAAAGTAGTCAGCTTTTGATGGCCCGTGTCTCGTTTCACTGTTGACCCTAAGCAATGCCTTGCTTCAAATAGAAGCCATTCAGAGAGTTACACACCCGCCCTTTTCAGGAAAAATGCAGGAAATCAGAGACATGTAGCAAGTTCTCTGTTGGCTGTTGTACACCGCAGCAAGAAGCAGCGTGGGTCCAGTGGCTAATGCTGGAAGGGGAATTCAGCACTTCTGGGAAAGGGAGATAAAGGCACTCTTGTGGGCCAGGCTGGGATTGGAAAGCCTGGGTGGGTGTCTGGGGTCCCAGCTTTCCCGCAGTGCTGACTGTGGTGCCTGCTGCTTGTTCTTCCCTGCAACGCCGGCTGCATCCACCTGCTGGGGCTGTGCTTGGGAAGGGCTCCGGGGGTGAGCAAGCCCACGGGAGAGGGCTGCGGAGAAGCTCTTCTCCAGAGATCTACCAGAAACTGTGCAGAGCATCCGAGAGGATGCTCCGTGTGACAAGGGAAGGTGCCCGTTGGTCCAATGTATGGAGCCTGCAGCGCTACCCATCCTCCAGCCAGCAATCCAGGTGCTGGGGGGTCCCATGTAGGTCTCCTGAGGTACCCTTTCGCCCCGGGCAAGGTGTCATGCCTCAGTGTGTGCTTGCAGGGCGTGTTTCCTTCCTGCTGACAAGGGAGGAATTGCAGTTAAATGGCCCTGGGCGATCCCGAGCCAAAAGCAGGTTTTTTTCTATGGGCCACACTGCTTTGCAGTCCATGTGTGTGGTTCAGCTCCTGCATGGGAGCTGAGGACACGAGGTGACCTAGCTCTGAAGCTGGCCACTCTTGCTCCAGGCAACTCCAGTTGCTTGCGTTTTCCTTCAGCTTCCCCAGCCTGATGATCTCCACTGTCACCTCCTCCCTGTCCTACAAGAAGTATCCCTCTCCCAGCCATTAGGACAGTGGCGCAGCACTCAGAATCCAGATCACTGGTAGAGAAGTAGGACAGAGGAAAAGAGAAGTTCTCCTTTGAAAGAAATCCTTCTTTGTCCTCCTTTAGCTACCAGTGGATGAAAAATAGGGGGACAGAATTTCAGGCCAGCCATAGCACTGGCTTTCAAGCCTGAGCTTGTAATGTCATGGCTGTTCTGGAATGTGGTACAGTGAAATGCGAGATAGAAATGGCAAATTTTCCCCCTGAGAGCGGTCAAACGCTGGCAGAGGTTGTCCAAGGAGGTTGTGCAGCCTCTGTCCTTGGAGATCTTCAAAGGCCAAGGGCACACAGTCCTCTGCGACCTGCTCGAGGTGAGCGTGCTGGAGCAGAGGGCTTGGCCCAGAGGACCTCCATGGGTCCCTTCCAACCCCACCCTCCCGTGTGGCTCTGTGCTTTGCTTTTGCCCTGGCGGAGATCTTCAGGGACTTTGCGTTCCATTTTGTGTTGCCTTAGGGCTACAGTGTGCTGGGGTTTGGGGGCAACAAGGTTATGGTATGCCAGAGGCCAGGCGAGTTAGTGTCAAAGTGTGTTATTGTTATGGACAGAACCTGTGTTTCTTGGCCCTGCATTCCTAGGGTTAGGGCATGTTTATCTTGTCTTGTGATCTGTGTGGTGGTTTTTTTTGTGGAGCGTGCCTTTTTTCAGCTATTTTGCCTTTGTGGGGTTTGGATGGGGGCCTTTGGTTTGTGTATGATGTTTCTTCTGGTTGTTTTTCTGCTGTGCTGGTGGATGGTGGTGGTTTTTTTCTGTCTTGAAACCATCGTTACAGGCCTAATATATCTCCTGCAGGTCAGGCAGTGTCACTTCTGGCGTGGTCTGACTCATTTCTGGTGAGTTGGTAGGTAGGTATGGAGGACTTGTGGTCCCTCCATGGAGGATGACTGCTAGAGGACTAAGAGGCAGATCTGTGGAGGGGTGAGAGGACCGCTGGCCCATAAGCAGTGACTGTCAGAGGACTAAGTGTACTTGAATTTACGTGGGCTTCCAAATTCATGGTTGTTTCTCCTGCCTTGCGGAAGAGCCATGGGAAGTCACCAGCCACACGGAAGGATAAAGGGTTTCCCACGGCTACGTGGCTTTTTGGGTTTTGCTTTTGAATAAGAAAGTCCTGTCTCTACATGAGTAGAACTATAAACGGTCAATTTTGCCAACTTTAGAAAGCAGGGAGCAGCACTTTTGTGCTGTGCCTCACATGGCGGCCAGGGCATGGTGAGAAACAGCAAGAGAGTTTCTTCCTGGAACCTTCTCCAGGGGAGCAGTGCTGCACTTGTCAAGGTGAGGGGTTTTTTGGCTCTATGCGATCGCAAATGTGAGGGGTTAATTTTCAGAACACAGCTATCAGGGAGCAGCACATTTGTACTGTGCCTCACATGGCTGCAAGGACAGAGTGAGAAACAGCAAGAGAATTCCTGCCTGGCGCCTTCTCCAGGGGAATAGTGCTGCACTTTCACAAAGTGAGCTGTGGTTCAGCATGAGTGCACAAGGTTTTGGTCAATTTTCTCACCACAGGAAGCTGGAAGCAGCACTTTTGTGCTGTGCCTCACATGGCGGCCAGGGCATGGTGAGAAGCAGCAAGAGAATTCGTTTCTGGAACCTTCTCCAGGGGAGCTGTGCTGCACTTTCTTAAGAGATACTTTTTCTTTTAGCTCTGCATGAGTGCACAAGGTTTGTGTCAATGTTCTCAGCACAGAAAGCAGGGAGAAGAAGTTTGGTGCTCTTCCTCACATGGCTTCCAGGGCAGGGTGAGAACAACAAGAGAATTTTTTCCTGGTACCTTCTTTATGGGAGGAGTGCTTTACTTTCCCAAAGTGACTTTTTTGGGCTCTTAACGACTGCAACGCTGAAGGATTAATTTTGCTCACCACGGAAAGCAGGGAGCAGAACTTTTGTGCTGTGCCTGACATGGCTGCCAGGGCAGGGTGAGAAGCAGCCAGAGAATTCGTTCCTGGAACCTTCTCCAGGGGAGCACTGCTGCACTTTGCCAAGGTGAGTTTTTTGGGCTCTGCGCAATTTCAAATGTGAGGGGTCCATTTTCTGACCACAGAAAGCAGGGAGCAGAACATTTGTGCTGTGCCTTACACGGCTGCCAGGGCAGGGTGAGAAGCAGCAAGAGAATTCCTTCCTGCCACCTTCTCCAGGGGAGCAGTGCTGCACTTTGCCAAGGTGAGTTATTTGGGCTGTGCATTATTGCCAGTGTAAAGGTGTCCAGTTTCTCCCCACAGAGAGCAGGGTGCACAACTTCTCTACTGTGCCTAACGTGGCTGCAAGGAAATGGTGAGAGGTAGCAATAAAATTCCTTCTGGAACCCTCTCCAGGGGAGCAGCCCTGCACTTTCCCAGGCCATGTTTTTTGGTTCTGTGTGAGTTCAAAAGTGCTGTGTCAATTTTCTCACCAGAGAAAGCAGGGAGCAGAACTCTTGTGCTGTGCCTCACATGGCTACCATGCACGGTGGGAAGCAGCGAGAGAATTCCTTCCTGGTACCTTCTCCAGGGGAATTTCCCAGTTCCCGAGAGACTCCTGGCACTGGCTGCAAGGGGGCTCCCAGCCGAAGGGTGGGCCTGGGTGTTGTTGGGATGGGAATTGGTGATGTCTCCTTTCCTTAGTCACGTTAACACTTTGGGATAACAAATGGATGCTTCGCTCCTATTGCTCTTTTATCATATCGCTCACAGTAACTGCTACTGGTTCCTTTTATCATATTGCATGCGATTTTCTTTTATTGCAATATAAGAAACTGCGTTTGATATATTCCATTATTTGATATACTTGATAGATTTGATTATATTTGATGTGGAGTTCAGCTTTGCTGTGTATCCAGTCAGCCAGCAAAACATAATTCGGCGTAGTCGGCAGCATACGAAGTAAAACTCTCTATTTAGGAAAAAAAAAATGTTCCTCGACTTGCTATTGTCAGGTGGGAGCCATTGCCTTATGGTGTTTGGGCCAGAGTGGTCTGGTGGTGCTGGGCAGTTGGGCCATGCCAGGGACAGAGGGACGGGAGCAGGGGAGGGGGGCGGGGGGAAGGGGTTTAGGAAGGGACGGGTGGGAATGGATGAAGGTGTTTAGGGATGGAGTGGGGTGTGTGGGGGTGGGGGGTGGGGCAAGGATGTGTGTTTGTGGGAGTGGGTGTATGGGGGGTGGGGGAGGTTTGAGGAGGCGGGTGTGTGTGTATTGGTAAACCTGGGTATGGGGGTGGGGGGGGCGGGGGTGGGGGAGGGTGGAGGGTGTGTGTGTTATTTAGAGAACAGAGTGGGGAGCCTGGGGGAAGGGTTTTAGGGACGGACGGGAGGTTTGATGAAGGCCTTTAGGGAAGGACCGGGGAGCTGGGGGAAGGATTTTAGGGACGGACCGAGGGTGGGGGAGGGCTGCACCCGGGTCTGGGGGAACAGGTTTTAGGGCCAGGACGGGGAGGTGGAGGTGGAGGATGATTTCAGGAACAGCCAGGGTGGAGGAGGGTGTCAAGGGAAGTCTTTCAGGGTTGTTTGGGGGGAAGGATTTTGGGGACGGATGTGGTGTCTGGCGGGACGTTTGATGCCACTGTTTAGATTCCACTGTATATACATTTATGTCCAGGGATTCTGTTAAGGGAAGGCTGCTGGCTCGGCAAAGGGACATGATGTCTGAGCTCCCCAGTTACCACGCTCTGATTTGCTGTGTAGCTCTACGTTAAACACACCTGCGCACAAAGGTTAGGCCAAGCTGACTCTCTAAAGCTGTTAGAAGTGACGAATTAAGGGACCTCTCATCCAGGGAGTCAGCCTTGGGAAGGATGGGGAAGAAAGAATGGATGGGGAAAAGATCTGCGTTCTCTTTGGTGATGCAGAAAGAGCCTCTGGGTGAGGACGTTGTGGTCGCAGGAGGAGACAAGCCGATAGAGTGCTGCGATCCGCAGAATGTTGGTTGGAAGTCGGACAAAGGTAATTGTTGTGGGGGGAGATCGTGACCTCTGACTCAGATAGCCCCCGAGAGAGGGCAAGGCCCCGCTTGGGGAGCACGGGGAGCTAGTAAAAAACCTCAGCAGTGCTGTCTGAGGGTGTGTGCTCGTTTGCATTAAAGCAAGCAACTTGCAACCCATCCCGTGCCTGACTGAAAATGCGTGTGTAATGCGCTATGAGTGTGCAAGTGCTCTGCTGTCCATAGTGCGTACCCTCGAGGAACTGGGTGAGCACGCTCAGAGGAAACATTCCCCCGTGCTCCCAGCACTGCCATAAAGAATGCCGGCCTTCTGAAACTTGCAAGCAAGGCTTAGAGGGTTTTTCTCCCTGACCGACTTTATGGTATCATTCCCACCATACTGGAGAGAGCAAATCTTTTTCTCTTTGGTGGTGAAAGCAGCTTGGGGAGCGTCACTGAAGTGCAGCACTTTTTTAACCTCAGGTCTAAAGTGCCACCGGTCCTACCGTGGAATACATCCTTCCTCAGGCTTTCAGCAAACGGAAAGGATGCATCAAACCCACCCCACAAACATGTCCTGCACTTTTTTTATCTTTCCTGGAACGTGGGGACATGACCCTGCTGGGCCATCAGTGCCACCTGCCTGGGAGCCAAGATGGTGCCTTTACATTTCAGGCTAAGGACTTACCTTCTTTTTTTTCCTTTTCAGCGACTTTAGAGCCATCCTTAGGGAGGCTGGTTAAGCTGGTTTACTGCACAGCTGGTCGCCAGTGGAGGGAAACGGTAAGCTCCGCTGTTGCCTTTGGTGTTTACTTGTTACCTTGTCGCTCGTTTGAGTGATCTTACCATGCCCCGGCAAGCAGAAGCTATCACGCCACTTTAGGCCTTGGTCTAATAGTCATGCAAAGCAACATTGAAAGTCATTCGGAGATCTGGAACAGGCCCCAATGTGCATTTTATAAAAGTGCATCTTGGCTGCTCTTTATCTTTGTATGGGTTTTTTTCCCGTTTCTCCAGACTGTTGAAGCTCTGAAAGGTGCCAATGAGCTGCTCTCCCTCAGTTTGCTCCTTTGCCTTTGGGGAGTGCGTTTCATGTTTTCTTCATGGCTCTGCAGAGGAGAAAATCCATGAGTACACCACCTTGGTTTTTTCACCTAAGCTAATTTCAGAAACTGCCTCCTTTAACTTAGACATGAAACTCTTCTTCACCTCTTTGTGCACTTGTAGAAAAGCAGGGTGGGGTGGGGGGTGGGGGATGGGGGGTGTCTTCAGGAAGTGCCCGCAAAAGAGCCTTTAGGAGACCCTGTCCCTTGACTCACATGTGGGGTAGTGAAGAGTCTGAGAAAGTCACGGGTGTTTTGGTGTTCACCTAGGCAGGTTTTAATTTTGGTTTTTTTTTTTTCTTATTTTCTTTTTTAACTTATGTAGCTTATGTCACCAGGTAGTGACAGCCCAGGGGTAACAGGAGGGGACAGCAAGCAAAGGCAGCCTGGAGGATGACAGGAGGGGACAGTAGGTGGGGACAGGCCTGGGGGGTACAGGAGAGGACAGCTGTTGGGGACAGCCTGGGGGGTGACAGGAGGGGAGAGCAGGTATTGAAAGCCTGGCGGTGACAGGACCTCAGGCACCAGATCATGGGCCGCGAGAGGCTGAAGGCGACTCGCTGCGACCTGCAGGTCACCAACGCCCAGACCATGGAAGGTGCGTGGGGGCGGTGGGCGCGGGAGCCGGGGACCGGCCGGCTGGCGGCTGGCGCAGGCGCCCAGTGAGGCGGTTGGGCCGCGGCCGGCAGCGGTGACTTGTGCTGGGGCCTCAGAGCTGCTCTTCCGTGGTTGTGCGCTGGCAGCTGCCGTCAGGGCTGTGTGCGCAGCCAGGCACAGCAGCGTACGGGGTCCGTGTGCGACACCGCGCGTGGAAGAGGTTTGGTTTCTGGGAACCCTTCTAGGTAAAACGATAAGGGAATGTGGGACAATGCCTTGTCATCACAAACCTGCCAGATTTCTTTGAAAGCCGGCAGAGAAGGCTGAACGTGATAGAAAAGGAGTGGATGGCTAATTTGAAGGGGAAAAAAGTGGGTTTGGTGACTGAAATTTGTCTTCAGCTACTTTTACTCCACCGCATTGGAAAAGTGGTGCTTGGCTGCTGCAGAAACTGCTCAGTAGCAACGTTTGGGATCAAGAGTGTATCTGCGAGTGAGAATCTATGCAGACCCTGGAAAGCCATCTTGTAGACGAGCGTTCTGTCTAAAGTATACTTGGCATTTCTTGCCAATACAGCTTCTTTTCTGCACCAAAGACATTTTCATTCAGATGTTATTGAGCATCATTTCTTCGTTTCTTTCAAACGGTGCATTTTTGTCCTGGTACTGCGTGTTAAACGGTGTCTGGGCAGTACTGAAGTTTTATGGCAGATGACTTATGGTGAATATACCTAAAAATGTTCTTCGAGAAGCCCTAAGTTCTTTTGAATCTCAGAAATGGTGCTTGATTCTCAGAGACGGTAATGGTTTCGTATTACTTAGCGTGCTGTTTCAGTTTGGTAACCTACCATCTGGCAAAGCTTGCATGTGATTAAAGACTTTGGAATATAACTTGTCAGAAATAAAAAGACTTGGAAACCGTCTCCATTCCTTAAACATTCAAATTTTATCGGTTGGGGTTTTTTTTCTTTTTTTCCTGTGGTTCTGTGACATTCCCACAACAGTCTTTTCTTTACAATGTGTACTCATAGGTTTTTTCCCTCTTCCTGTTTGTTGTATTAAAACTTAAACAGAATGACATGCCTGCTGTGGTAACTGTAACTTTGGCCCCAGCCTTTCCAGTGGTTGGACCTAAACACGCTGTTTACCTACAGATAGGTAAAGTATGTTCAGGAGAGTATCTGTGAGGAGACTTAACAGCACGGTGTTAGGGGTCTTGGGGGTGTTACGGGGTCGCGTGTCATACGGCGGTAGAGATAGACATGCAGGTAGAGGCAGATGTACAGGTGGTGACACAGATACTTACTGGAACTTCTGTAAGGGTGTCTTCCCTGTGGAAATGCAAAAATCCCCCAGTGGTTGTCAGAGCAAAGCTAAGGAATACATTTCAGTGTCATACACGTGTATGCCAGATTTTGGGGTTTTATACATAACCGTGAATTTCCGTTTTTGTTGAACAGCATCTGCATGCCTAAAGTCACCTTCAGAAGATGAAGGAAAGAACTCGGCCAGGATGTTCTGCCTAAAGGGGGTTCTTGGAGATCTTCCCTGTGGAGATACGGTCGTGGGTTTTATAACTTGGTGCAGGAGTCCTGACTAAATGTTGACATGATCTTGGAAAGACCCTTCAGTGAACCTTGAGTGAAGATGGCCAACTTGTTCAGATTTTTCCGGGCCGCGTGATCACAGAAATCTCGTAATAGAAGCAATGCTAATAGAAGCTGAAAGTAAACAGGATTTTAAACATCACTGGGGGGGGAAAAAAAGAGATGGTGGACTCTTTTTGAAGATGGTGGGAAGGCAAAATGGATGGTTGGGATGTGTTTGAAAAGGTGGGAGGCAGGGTGGGAGTGTCCTCTTCCGTGCTCACTATTATAGAGACATGTTCTAGGGTTTTGTAAGCTAACAGGAGCAAAAGCAATGAAAGTTAGATCAGGAAAGAACCTCATGCTTTAGCAGACACTGCTTTAGTGACTTTAGAGACCATTTTGCTGTTGGCATTGAAACGATTCCAAAAAAATGGAAAAGATTTTGCTGTTTGTGTTTGACTATCAGACCTGAAGATTTCTGGAAAGGTACCGTGAGATGATGAAAGCATGACGCTGTGTGTAAAATGTTGCTTTTCTATCTGTAAAGGGATTCCCTGAAGTGCTACGTCACGACATGTTAATATCACTCTTACAAACTGACTGATGCTTTCTCTGTATTGATGTTGTTTCCAGAATACACAGATGATAATGCCCTGATTCCGGGGAACTCATCGGTAACTGTTAGGGGAGTCCCTGTTAGAGGAGTTAAAGCTACCGGCAAAACAGACCTTGGGTAAGTAGCCATAACGCGTTGTGTTCTTTGGGAGGGGTTTCAGTGTGTTCACCTTCTTTGTGGCTGTTAGTTTACGGAGGCATTCCGGTTGTATCTTTCTTGTTAAAGCTGCTGTTAACTTTTGTTGTGACAGGGCAGATTTGAAGGTATCTGTCCCAAAGCAGACTTAGATTTTTCAGCCCGCTGGGACGTGGCATTCAAGCTCCAACAGTGGTAACTGTTCAGATGTTTGAATTGGGTTTGTTCTTGGGCTTGGTTTTTCTGAGAGTCAAGTTCTCCATCCTGTTTCCTCTATGCAGAGAGATCCCTTATTGTATGCTTTTGCTTGTATTGCTTTTAGAGTAAACGGAGAGACACATTGCAGTGTGAACTGGTGATTTGTTCCCATCTGCCAGCAGTCCGAGTCTCCGTGTTTGCCTGCTTCCTTTGTTTGGGGGCGGGGGGCAGGGTATTCTTACACCCCAGAGGGGTGTGTGTGTGTGGGCTGCATACTGTCTCCAGAGGAAAGACTGAGAGTGGCCAGCTGGCAAACCGTGCAAACAAGAAGTTTCATTCTTAAGTGCTTCCTATTAGATTCCTAAAGACAATGTCTGTGTCGGGCAAGAGAAAAAGAACAACATCCTAAAGCGTATTGCCGTTTGTGCCAGGACGGTGAAGGAACAGTTGATCTTTTCCAAACCTGAAGCTCAGAAAGCAGTTGAGCACTTTCCCAAATGTTAGTAGTTACCTTTCTAAGTCTGATTTCACCCTAAGCTGCTCTCTGTGCTCCAGGTATTACTGCTGTATTCCTCAGATTTATGGAGGACAGAGAATCTGATTACAATTGCAGATACTCAAATGTAAGCCTGACTACAGCATTGTCGCTGTCATCGATGTATTCGTACAGTCCAGTTCTGTATCAGCTGCATCAGCATGGTTTGAATGGTCATGTTTTCAAGGCTTCTTCAAGACAGACCTCTCCTCCACCATTAGTAGATATTACTGACTTGTGGTTTTGCCATGTCTTTCTAATGTTAGTTCTCAATAAATAGAGTGTACTGGCGCGTTACAGCGTGTCTCAAACAAACAGTACAGCAGCATCCTAGTACCCGTGAAGCATCTGCAAGCAAAACCCCCTGAATTTATGTGGCTCCCCTGTAAGCTTTGGGCATATTACTGCAGCAGGTGTTGCAGTGCTTTCAGGCGCTCCCAAGACTTTCTGGATGCCACAGCACTGTGCTTCTAAACATGGCCTGGTTTGGGGGGTTAATTTAGATGGGGATGCTTAGTGCTGTCTTGTCAATATAGCCTCCATTTCTGGTTGGATGGCACCCTCTCCTGGTGTTGGAATGCTGCCCTAAAATGAGAGGCTAGGTGCCACTAGCATCAAAGATCCAAGAAATACCTGCATGTGGGGGTAAGGGATAAACGCCGCTGCTCTCCTAAAGTTGCCAATGGATCGGGCAGGTTAGCTTTCTATTCCTTCAGCTGGAAACCTTGTGGAAACAACTGGTAGAGTCGTTAGTGTTTGGGAATGATGAACGCTTGGTGTCATGGTGGAGAGGCCTTCAGAAATGCGTTAGTCACCTTGTAGTATCTTCCTCAAGGCAAGTGGATGGAGAAACCTTGGTGTGGTAATCTAAAGCACTTCCTCATCTTCAGGAGGTACGTGGCTGTACTTGCGAGCCTGGTGGTGGTGTAGCAGTGGCAGGAAGAATGAGCCTTTCTATTTGTGCAGGAATTGCACAGCAGCCTTTGGGTTGCCTCTGCTCGTGGGACGCTTTGGATGATGTATGAATTGTTTGTTAACTGATGGACGGTTGCATGTTTGATTCATGAGTAGCATGCAGGTACAGACCAATGAGTATGTGGAATCTCGGCAAGGGCTTGTGTGTCATAAGTGTTTCCTAAAATATTGGAGCATGTTCAAGATGATCCTAAAGCAAATTCTGGTAATCCAGGCTTTT
Organism: Falco naumanni; assembly: GCF_017639655.2. Classification (NCBI taxonomy): domain Eukaryota; kingdom Metazoa; phylum Chordata; class Aves; order Falconiformes; family Falconidae; genus Falco; species Falco naumanni. The sequence continues at coordinate 107,655 of NC_054071.1, forward strand.
TTTCTTATTTTTTTAACACAGGCCTCCTCGACCACAGAAAATCCTTGGAACTGCTTTCAGGTGATGTTTCTACTGCTATTGGTAGTCACTTTAGGCTAGAGGATAGTAGGTACCTGAACACAGTGCTTGGGCTTCCACAAAGAAACACTTTTCTACAGACAACTGTTCTTGTTTTGTCAGGGGAGTGTAGAAACCAAAGTGCTCTGTCTGGTACCTGTTTGTGATAGTGGGGCTATACAGATTGCCTGAAGGTGCCTTCATATTTGTATGGCTGACTCTTTAAGAACAGAAAACTGTAGCACAGTCTTCATAGTTTTGAGACTTAGAGAGCAGAAAGAAAATATGTGAGGACTTCTTCTTGCACTGCTGTATTCTGTATCTTAGAGTAATTGGGGACAAAGAAGGAATGGGATTTGGGGTTTTATTTCAGTTGCTCTGAATGTACCAGGAGAGCACACTTTATGTATAGAAATAAATTTCCATATTCATAAGACTATCAGAACACAGTGTTTTGGTGTTCAGGTTTTATAAACTGTTTTCACGGCTTTATGTTGGTTACGAGTGCTTTATATTAAGTTCTGATCATCTTTTTTTCTTCTTCTAGAAGTCAAACTGAGCCAGCGAGTAGAACATCAAAAGAGGTATGTAAAGACACAAGCTGAAACTTTTTTCTACATGCTGCACCTAAGTCTAAGAAATGTAGCCTTGTACTAATTCTTTTATATATGTAAAATATAAATGTTGTTATAAATTGAGACCACAACGGATCATAATCCAATTAAAATTTTATTAATTATAGCAAGTAGAATATGAGCAAAAACAGCGCTGGACGGCAGGGGAGTCTGCGCTCCACCAACTGCTGTGCTGAGCAGTTCAAACAGTCCCTTTTTATACATCTTTACCCGTGTTCATGAAGTAGTGGAGGTACTCTGCGCATGTTTCAGTTGTTGTTAGGGGGTCGTTTTCTGCCTCCTGGTGGTCGTTGAGGCCGAAGTAAGAAGTCTTCCTCCTTCGTCCCATAGTTGACCCCTCACTCATATGTCCTTATATGGTGTTGTTTGTCCTGTTTTTTCGGTTCCTGGACATCTGGTGGTTATCTTATCTTGCACAAGCGGTATCTGGTTTAGTTTGTGTAAGCGATTGCGGTTATCCTACCTTACACAAGCGGTGTCTGGTGGCTGTTTGCATAAGCGATTTCATATCTTTTGCTGTCTGACCTTTACATTGGGCTTAACATAAATCTTAATAAACAATACCCTAGTCCATAGTTTCTCACATGTGCCAAACACTTGTAAAGTGAAGTGCAGTTGTAGCTGTATCCTTAAGTGTTACCACAACTTCATTAAAAAAAACCAAATAAAAACAACCCACAAACAACTAAAAAAACCTTTAGGTTAGGTGGCTAAAGGTCTCAAAAAGTTGCTGTTTATCTCTTGTTGTTCCACTTTGTGCTCAAAGCATGCCACTGCTTTGTTTGTTACTCAAACAACTTGAAGAAAAAAGGCTGGTAGGTGTTTTTTGGAGCGATAGCTGATCTTTAAAAGATGGAGTTTGTAATTCTCATGGACATTCCTCAGTAGTGGGATTCAGATTTAAACTGAGTAGCTATAGGGCAGCCATTTGTGTTCATCTTGGGTCTCCTGATTCCGTACGTGGGTACCTGTATCTCTTAAAAGGCACATAAACCCTTGAACCTTCCTTAACTTTCAGGGATGGGATGGACCACACTTTCTGAAGGGTGTGTTGGTACTAATGTTTCCTAATAATGAAATGTGGTGATCTTTCTTTGCTTTGTTTTCCAGGATGGAGATGTGATTAAGAAGCCACCCTCCATGGACCTGGCAAGCAAGAAGTGCCAGCAGGTGCTGACAGAACTGGAGGAAATGTTCCAGCACTTGGAAATAATGTTTAGTTTGACACTGGTTCCTCGGGTTCTTATTCTACTTGGAGGCAATGTCATGAGCCCCAAGGAGCTCTATGAGCTCAGCTTGGAGGGTATCTGTGAGGGCGGTGCTGAGGAGAGCCTGAAAACTGCATCCTGCGTTCGCAAGCTCTTTCACTCGCTCTTTGTTGCGGATGTCTTCAGTGAGCTGAAGGCTCTCCCTGTCATGGGCACTGTTGTTATGCTCCAAGGACACCGTGATTGTGGTGTTGATTGGTTCCGGCCCAAGCTCAACTATAAAGTGCCGACTCGAGGGAGGAAACTAGCTGTTAACTTGTCCTGCGATGGAGACATCAACAGAAGTGCCTCGGCTCCTCAGCATGTGACCTCTACTTGGGAGGACTATGTCTGGTTTCAAGCACCAGCGGCGCTCAAAGGCTTTCACGAATGACCCACACTCTGTAGAACTTTAATGGAATATCGAATAACCTTTGGTGCCGCTTTAAGCGATAACTTTATCAAATACAACTGTGTATTCTTGTCTGTCTGGATCCTTTATTCAGGGCATCTACTACCTTCCTGTAGTTCAACCGTGTCCATCTGTTTTCATCTCCTGAATGGCTGTTGAAAGCAATTACCCTTTAAGGCACAGCTGCACAAAGATACAGTGATTCTTTGGGGACCTGAGTTATGGTACAGGAGACTAATTGGTGTGTTGGGAGTAAAACTTTCCTGCTGTGTACTTGCTGAACTGGCAAATACTGGATAAACCTTTTCCCTCCCGAGTTTTAATGCGGCCATTACTAAATTAGCTGATTGCTTGGGACTCTCTCTGGGTAATGTACATGACTATTAATACACCTGGCCTTTACTAAAAAGGCTATAGCCATTCTTACCCGTAAAAGGAGACCTTTGTAGTCTGATCAGGCTTGAGTGAGTACTCGAGTGTTTGCCTATCTATTTGATAAAATTAGACTTCTCTATAACTCAATTTCAGTTACTTAATAATCCAAACAAAGAGTGGGACTTCTGAGTAATTGGGAGGTCTTGTACTGGCGACAAAAAGAGATTGATTGGCCCTGTGGAAGTGGGGAAGCACGTCTTCCTATTTTTTTACTGACCTTTAGCCCAACAGCCTTGACGGTCAGTTAGATATACAGTTAGAACTAAAAGCAAGCAGTTTCTGCTCTAACCCTCTTCAGAGGAAGTTAGGACTGCGGCGAATGAAGAGACGGGACGCAGCTTGATGCAAGCAAATGTCAGTTTATTGTACAGAAGCACGAGGTTTTATACACTTTCAGAAGCTGCACGTTTGAAACAGATTGGTTCTTGAAGCTAAGCCTTGCATACTAGGCAATCCCCGATTGGTGGTTAGCTGCCATCAATTAACAGCAAGGTGTTACTTTTCCTTGGCGCCATCCGTCCCCCACTCCCCTGTGCTCTGTAAACATCTCATCATGTTAATTGTTGTCCAGACAAGCTCGAGCACATTCCCCTCAGCAAACTGACCGCCACGCATGGTCCTAGTTTCCAGCCCGCTCCTGCATCTCCCCCTTCCTGTTGCACAAAAAGAACCTTTGAAACCGAACGAGTAAAAACAAGGTATAAGTAATAGAACAAATAAAAAAGCAACTAAGACATATTATCAACGTCAGAATAACCCACTGTCTCTGTTCTGTACAATTTTACAATTTCCCCTTTTTGTTTTTGAACAGCTAGTACCAGGTTTGCCATGTTCTGCAGGGCCCTTGCAAACATGACAGCAACCAAGGTAACAGCAAACAAACAATACTGCCAGTTGAGTGAATGGATGCCCCAAAAGGCTGACATTTTCTCAGATTCTGATAACATGTTGCTGCAATGGGGCGCCTAAAATCCACGCAGCACATACCATCCAAATCCTCACAGCCATGTCCTTGAACCAACAACAAAAAGCAGTGGCAATTTTGACCCACATTCTTAACTGCCTACCAAACAAGGTGATTTAACTCTTTAATGCTTTCCCTGCTGTTACTCCGGATAAGAGAAGAACCGCTGCGACACGTTCCCATCACAGCCTCCTACTACATTAGCATCTACAGAAAGACAATTATCGACATTCAAAGTGTAAACAGTATCATCTTCTTTTGGATTAACATTATACATAGGTGGAAGGGCACACCAAACAAGAACTGGTTCAGTCAAAAAGTTCGAAACATAGCATGCCTTCTCTGAACATACCTCTGGGGTCATTCCCTTCATTCCCTCTTCTTTATGCAAAGAGAGACACTTTACCATAACAGAGAAGCCCCTGTTTACATCTCTGAGCCAGGACACAAACCGCAGCTGTATGCACCACCAGGCTCAGGGCAGGAATCATTCCTGTAGTTACATAGCTATATATCTCTACAAGCGTGCAGACACCTATTAAACACTAAATAACCATGTTTATCTTTCCTATTCTCCTTCATAATACCTAGTTGTTCTCTCATTATGAATCCTCCCTTCCCCTTATCAGTGTGAATGGAATCATTGTTCCATGTACAATGAGTTGTCCTGTTCCCCTGCTTGGTCCAAGAGTATTACCTTTGTTATGTGGTTTGATCCAGGGTGATAGTGTTCGTTCTAGGCGCTGTAAAAAGCAAAATCTATATTCTATGTCCTGATTTGGGGTATCTAACATTAATGCAAAACAGAAATCCTCACGCAGTTTTTATTTCATTCTGTAGGGTCGGTGTCGGTATCAGTTGTCTGTGGTAAAGGTTCACGGAAAGGTCGTACATTCTTCGTTGGGATCCATCTGGGTCCTTTTTCTGTGGAGACACAAGCATAACCTTTTCCCCATGTAACAAGAGGATATGGTCCCATAATTTTACCTGTTTCTGGATCTCGGACCAATACTGGGGCTTTAACCCGTGCCTCGAAGGAGGTATTTGCAGTGAAATGTCGAACTCTCGGCGGGTTGTTATCTATTAAAGAACAATTCAAAAAATTAAAAACATACAATGCTTTCTGTAACCGTTCCTCCGGCATAGCCATTCCCGTTCCCCCTTTTTGTTGTTGTAATAAACATTTTAGAGACTGATGAGACCGTTCAATGAGAGATTGACTGGTAGGGGAATGAGGAATGCCAGTAATATGAGTTATACCCCATAGGGCAAAAAAGGTTTTTACTGTTGTTGAAACATAAGCTGGACCACTATCTGTCTTTATCTTTAAGGGAATACCTAAAGTAGCAAAAGCACGCATTAAATGTCTACGAACATCTCGTGCCTTTTCTCCTGTGCGACAAGAGACAAACAAGGCACCTGAAAATGTATCAATGGAAGAATGGATATATTTAAGGTTACCAAATTCAGAATAATGTGTGACATCTGTTTGCCATAATTGTAGGCTTTGTAATCCTCTAGGATTAACTCCTGTAGCAATTGATGGGAAAGAATGTTTTTGACAATCAGGACAGACAGCAATAATATTTGGCGCTTGTTGAGAAGGAAGGTCAAACTGTCGCTTAAGAGCTCCAGCATTTTGATGGAAAAAAGAGTGACTTAGTTTAGCTTGTGCAATCCGGTCTGGCAGCACTTGAACTGGTAACGTCAATAGATCAGCTCGTCAATTGCCTTCTGCAAGAAAACCAGGTAGTGAGGTGTGAGACCTAATATGCATAACAAAATAAGGCGCAGATCGAGAGTCCAAGAGGAAAATAAGTTCCTGTAACAGGGTAAAAAGTTGTGAATGTGAAACATTCCGCAGCACAGAAGCTTCAGCTCGTGTAACAACAACTGCAACATAAGCGGAATCAGTAACAAGTTTGAGTGGTACATTCCATTTTCGGAAAACACGAACAACTGCATTCAGTTCTGCTATCTGAGGTGAACCGGAGACTGTCTCCATGTCCGAGTCCCATCGTCTCTGTTGATCATCCCACCATAGGAGAACAGATTTATGTGATTTGCCTGATCCATCTGTAAACACAGTAAGTACCTGTAAGGGTTGTTCGCTTCTTCTGGGTTTTAACATCAGACGAAAATCAATGTTAAACAGTTTGTGTGAAGGTGGATGGGAAGTTATTTGACCTGTATAGTCGGCAAGTGCCATAACAAAGGTGTCTGATTGCCGATAAAGCCATTGTAAGTATACCGTTGTTATTGGCAGACAAATACAGACAAAATCCTTCCCTGATAAGGTTAACAGGCGTGATCTAGCTTTAACAATCAGAGAGGCAAACATTTCATGTTGTGTCAAAATAGTTTTTGTAGGCTGGTTAGGTAAAAAGATCCATTCAATAATCAACAGGGGGTCTGAGTTCCGAAGGTCCCATTGAAATATCAGGGCATGAGGCTGTCGAGCAGGGTTTAAAATAATCAAGTAAAAAGACAGTTCAGGGGCCCATCGGTGGGCCTGTCGAGAAGCGATAGCTGAGGCAACCTTTTGTAAAGATGTATCTGCTTCAGAGTTAAGATTACGTGGAGAACAAGGATTAGTGTCCCCTTTTAGTAGGTCAAACAGAGGACCCAAGTCTGTATTAGAAATTCCCAATAGTGGTCGAACCCAATTTATTGTTCCCAGTAATTTTTGTGCATCATGCAGGTTTCTTACATTGGTATTGATCTGCAGTGGTTGAGGAACAATAGTTTGTGCTCTTATTCGCCAGCCCAGATATTTCCAAGGGGGAAACTTCTGGACCTTTTCTGGTGCTATAGAGAGACCTGCCGAATTCACGGCATCTGTGACAAGGGCTACAGCTTTCTCCATGACTTCGTGATGTTGTGCTGCCACTAAAAGGTCATCCATATAATGATACAATAACACAGTAGGCATAGCATTTCGGACAGGACCGAGTATTTTTGCAACATACCATTGACACGTTGTAGGGCTATTTTTCATACCTTGTGGCAGTACAACCCACTGATATCTCTGCAACGGAGCTTGCATGGTGATGCTTCGAAATGAAAAGGCAAATTTTGGGACATCATCTAGATGCAATGGGATACTGAAAAAACAATCATATATAGATTATATATAGATGACTAGAGCCTGTCATAATAACTAGGAAACTGAAACACAACTAAGCTGTCATAAGCCCAAGATACCCCTAAGGCCAACCTAAAGATGATCCTAGTAAACCTGACGGACCAGGCCCCACGAAAGCTAGGGCTCAAACTGGGATTAGATACCCCACTATGCCTAGCCCTAAATCCTGATGTACACCGTACCAAAACACATCCGCCCGAGAATTACAAGCACAAACGCTTGAAACTCTAAGGACTTGACAGTGCCCCAAACCCACCTAGAGGAGCCTGTTCTGTAAACGACACCCCACGCTACACCCTACCACTCCTCGCCAGAAACAGCCTACATACCACCATCACCAGCTCACCCTAATTGAGGGACGCACAGTGAGCACAATAACCACCCCGTTAACACGACAGGTCAAGGTATAGCCCACGGAGTGGAAGTAATGGGCTACATTTTCTAAGACAGAACACTTCAACAGAAGGAAGCATGAAATTGTTTCTGGAAGGCGGATTTAGCAGTAAAGCAGGATGGATAACATAAGCCTACTTTAAGTTGGCCCTGAGGCACGTACATACCGCCCGTCACCCTCCTCACAAGCTACCAACCCCAAATAACTAATCCACCACTACAGCCAAAGATGAGGTAAGTCGTAACAAGGGAAGTGTACTGGAAGGTGTACTTAGTATACCGGGGCGTAGCTATAAGACTAAAGCACTCCGCTTACACCTGAAAGATGTCTGTCACCAACCAGATCGCCCTGAGCCTCCTCTAGCCCAACCACAACACCCAAAAAATTAATTAAAAATTCACCCCTCCATCACTAAACTAAAACATTTTCTTACCTTAGTATAGGCGATAGAAAAGGCCCACTGGCACAACAGAGCTCTGTACCGCAAGGGATAGGTGAAATAAAAGTGAAACCTCAAGCAATAAACAGCAAAGATACGCCCTTTTACCTTCTGCATCATGGTTTAGCAAGAACAACCAAGCAAAGTGAACTTAAGCTTGCCCCCCCGAAACCCATGCAAGCTACTTACAAGCAGCTGCCCCTGAGCGAACCCGTCTCTGTTGCAAAAGAGTGGGATGACTTGCCAGTAGAGGTGAAAAGCCAGCCGAGCTGGGTGATAGCTGGTTACCTGTGAAGCGAATCTAAGTTCACCCTTAGCCTCTCCCCTAGCGACTCCCAACAGCCCAAAGTGAGCTAAGAGCCATTTAAAGGGGGTACAGCTCCCTTAATAAAGAATACAGCCTTCACTAGTGGATAACTCAAAAACTTTTTCAAAATTGTAGGCCTTCAAGCAGCCACCAACAAAGAATGCGTCAAAGCTCCATGTAAAAAAATCCAAAACCAACACGACTCCCTTCAAAACTAGCAGGTCAATCTATCAACAATAGAAAAGCTAATGCTAAAATGAGTAACTAGGTAATCTACTACCTCTCAAGCGCAAACTTAATACCAAATACCATTAACAGAAAAATTAATGTCCCAACTACAACAAGATCAAGCATTCTAGCAGGCTGTTAACCCAACCCAGGTGCGCCCACTAGAAAGATTAAAATCTGTAAAAGGAACTCAGCAAACACAAGGCCCGACTGTTTACCAAAAACATAGCCTCCAGCCTGACAAGTATCGGAGGTGATGCCTGCCCAGTGACACTACATTCAATGGCCGCGGTATCCTAACTGTGCAAAGGTAGCGCAACCAATTGTCCCATAAATCGAGACCTGTACGAATGGCTAAACGAGGTCTTAACTGTCTCTTACAGATAATCAGCGAAATTGATCTTCCTGTGCAAAAGCAGGAATAAAACCATAAGACGAGAAGACCCCGTGGAACTTAAAAATCAATGGCCACCACGCACCAAACCTATCAGGCACACTACGCCCACAACACTGGCCTACAATTTTTCGGTTGGGGCAACCTTGGAGTAAAACACACCCTCCAAAAATAAGACCACCTATCTTAACCAAGAACCCTCCATCAACATGCAAACAGCAACCAGACCCAATACAGTTGAACAATGGACCAAGCTACCCCAGGGATAACAGCGCAATCTCTCCCAAGAGCCCACATCGACGGAGAGGTTTACGACCTCGATGTTGGATCAGGACATCCCAATGGTGCAGCCGCTATTAAGGGTTCGTTTGTTCAACGATTAACAGTCCTACGTGATCTGAGTTCAGACCGGAGTAATCCAGGTCAGTTTCTATCTACGACAAACCCTTCCCAGTACGAAAGGACCGGAAAGTGGGGCCAATACTTCCAGGCACGCCCCCTCTCCCCAAGCAATGACCTCAACTAAATTGCTCAAGGGACTACCTACCTCAAACCCCTAAAAAAGGGCCGCTAGTGTAGCAAAGCCTGGCAAATGCAAAAGGCTTAAGCCCTTTAACTAGAGGTTCAAATCCTCTCCCTAGCTCCCCACAACTCAACCATGACCCAGCCAACACCTCTAATACACCTTATCATGTTTTCAGCCTATGCTCTTCCAGTCCTAATCGCCGTAGCCTTCCTAACATTAGTAGAAGGAAAAATCCTAAGCTATATACAAGCCCGAAAGGGCCCAAACATTGTCGGCCCCTTTGGACTTCTACAGCCCGTAGCAGACGGTGTAAAACTATTTACCAAAGAACCCATCCGACCATCAACCTCCCCCCCCCGCTCTTCACCCTGACCCCAGTACTAGCCCTCCTTCTTGCAATCTCCATCTGAACTCCCCTCCCCCTGCCCTTCTCCCTCGCAGACTTGAATTTAGGCCTACTATTCCTTTTAGCCATATCAAGCTTAGCAGTATATTCAATCTTGTGATCAGGCTGAGCTTCAAACTCGAAACACGCCCTGATCGGCGCCCTCCGAGCAGTCGCACAGACCATCTCATATGAAGTGACACTGCCCATCCTCCTCCTCTCCGTAATCATACTAAGCGGAAACTACACCCTAAACACCCTTGCTACCACCCAAGAGCCCTTATACCTAATCTTCTCCACCTGACCTCTCACGATAATAAGATACATTTCTACCCTTGCCGAAACCAACCGCACCCCATTCGATCTGACAGAGGGAGAATCCGAACTGGTTTCGGGCTTCAATGTAGAATACGCCGCAGGTCCATTTGCCTTATTCTTCCTAGCTGAGTACGCAAACATTATACTAATAAACGCACTCACCACCATTCTATTCATCAACCCCAGCTCCTTAGGCCTCCCCTTAGAACTATTCCCAATAATCCTCGCCACAAAAACCCTCCTCCTCTCCTCTGGCTTCCTCTGAGTCCACGCCTCGTACCCACGATTTCGTTACGACCAACTCATACACCTTCTCTGAAAAAACTTCCTACCACTAACATTAGCCCTATCTCTCTGACACACTAGCATACCAATCTGCTACGCAGGTCTCCCCCCCCGCTTAAAAACACCCCCACATAAGGAAATGTGCCTGAATGTCTAAGGGTCACTACGATAAAGTGAACACAGAGGTCTACCAACCCTCTCATTTCCTTGAAAAACCTTAGGAAGACAGGAATTGAACCTGCACAGAAGAGATCAAAGCCCTCCATACTCCCCTTATATTACTTCCTAGTAGGGTCAGCTAAACAAAAGCTATCGGGCCCATACCCCAAAATTGATGATTTAACCCCTTCCTCCACTAAATGACCCCCTCACAAAACTAACATTCTCCTTAAGCCTTCTACTAGGAACAACCATCACAATTGCAAGCAACCACTGAATACTAGTCTGGACTGGACTAGAAATCAACACCCTTGCCATTATCCCCTTCATTTCAAAATCACACCACCCTCGAGCTATCGAAGCTGCAATCAAATACTTTCTCATCCAAGCAACCGCCTCTGCATTAATCCTCTTCTCAAGCACAATCAACACACAATTCACCGGACAATGAGACATTACCCGACTAACCCACCCAACAGCCTCCCTACTACTAACTACAGCAATCGCAATAAAACTAGGCCTAGTACCCTTTCACTTCTGATTTCCAGAGGTCATACAAGGCTCACCTATAACCACTGCCCTACTCCTCTCTACATTAATAAAACTCCCCCCCATCACTATTCTTTTCTTAACTGCCCCCCTCACTGAACCCACTCCTACTGACAACCATGGCCATTGCATCCGCAGCCATCGGAGGGTGAATAGGACTTAACCAAACACAAATCCGAAAAGTCTTAGCTTTCTCATCAATCACCCACCTAGGCTGAATAACCATCATCCTCATATACAACCCCAAGCTAACAATAATAACCTTCTACCTATACTCCATAATAACCGCCTCCATTTTCTTAGCCCTCAACACAACCAACTCATCAAAACTATCCACAATAATAACGTCCTGAACAAAAATACCATCACTAAACGCATCCTTGATGCTAGCACTACTATCCCTAGCCAGCCTACCCCCACTCACTGGCTTTTTACCAAAATGACTCATTATCCAGGAACTAACTAAGCAAGAGATATCAACCGCAGCCGTAATTATTTCAATACTCTCCCTACTAGGTTTATTTTTCTACCTACGCCTTGCATATTGCTCCACAATCACACTCCCACCAAACACTACAAACTTCATGAAACAATGATACAATAACAAATCCACAGGCACACCAATTGCTACCTTAATTTCCCTGTCAGTCCTCCTTCTTCCCCTTTCTCCCGCAATCTTGACCATTACCTAAGAAACTGAGGATAACCTGCCTACCAAACCGAAGGCCTTCAAAGCCTTAAATAAGAGTTAAATCCTCTTAGTTTCTGCCCACACCACTAAGGCCCGCAGGACACTAAACCTGCACCATCTAAATGCGACTCAGATACTCTAATTAAGCTAGGGCCTCCGCGATAAGCCTAGACAGACGGGCCTCGATCCCATAAACTTCTAATTAACAGCTAGACGCTCAAACCAACAAGCTTCTGTCTACCGGACTCTGGCACACTCTCAGTGTACATCAATGAGTTTGCAACTCAACATGAACTTCACCACAGAGTCAATAAGAAGAGGAATTAAACCTCTGTAAAAAGGACTACAGCCTAACGCCTAAACACTCAGCCATCTTACCCGTGACCTTCATCAACCAATGACTATTTTCAACAAACCACAATGACACTGGCACACTATACCTACTCTTCGGAGCATGGGCAGGCATAGCCGGTACCGCCCTCAGCCTCCTTATTCAAGCAGAACTTGGCCAACCAGGAACTCTCCTAGGAGACAACCTAATCTACAATGTCATCGTCACCACCCATGCCTTCGTAATAATCTTCTTCATAGTTATACCCATTATAATCGGAGGGTTTGGAAACTGACTAGTCCCCCTTATAATTGGAGCCCCAGACATAGCATTCCCCCGCATAAACAACATAAGTTTCTGACTACTTCCTCCGTCCTTCCTACTGCTCCTAGCGTCCTCCACAGTAGAAGCTGGAGTCGGAACAGGATGAACCCTATACCCGCCCCTAGCAGGCAACCTAGCCCATGCTGGCGCCTCAGTAGACCTAGCCATCTTCCCCCTACACCTCGCAGGTGTGCCTTCCATCTTAGGGGCCATCAACTTTATCACAACAGCCATTAACATAAAACCCCCTGCCTTATCGCAATATAAAACTCCCTATTCGTATGATCCGTACTCATCACCGCCGTACTCCTATTGCTCTCACTTCCAGTCCTGGCCGCCGGCATCACCATACTACTGACCGACCGAAACCTAAATACTACATTCTTTGACCCCGCTGGAGGAGGAGACCCCATTCTCTACCAGCACCTGTTCTGATTCTTTGGCCACCCAGAAGTTTACATCTTAATCCTTCCCGGCTTTGGAATCATCTCACACGTTGTAACGTATTACGCAGGCAAAAAAGAACCATTCGGCTACATAGGAATAGTCTGAGCTATACTATCGATTGGATTCCTGGGCTTTATCGTATGAGCCCACCACATATTCACTGTAGGAACAGACGTAGACACCCGAGCATACTTCACCTCCGCCACTATAATCATCGCCATCCCAACCGGCATTCAGGTATTCAGCTGACTGGCCACACTACATGGAGGCACCATCAAATGAGGTCCACCGATACTGTGAGCCTTGGGCTTCATCTTCCTCTTCACAATTGGAGGACTAACAGGTATTGTACTAGCAAACTCCTCATTAGACATTGCCTTACACAACACATACTATGTAGTTGCCCACTTTCATTACGTCCTCTCAATAGGAGCTGTATTTGCCATCCTAGCTGGATTTACCCACCGATTCCCGCTATTTACTGGATACACCCTCCACCCCACATGATCTAAAACCCACTTTGGAATTATATTCACAGGCGCAAACCTAACATTCTTCCCCCAACACTTCCTAGGTCTAGCCGGCATACCACGACGTTACTCAGACTACCCTGACGCCTACACCCTATGAAACACCCTATCCTCTATTGGCTCCCGAATTTCAATAACAGCCGTAATCTTACTAATATTCATCATCTGAGAGGCATTTGCAGCAAACGAAAAGTCCTCCAAACAGAATTAACTGCTACCAACACTGAGTGAATCTATGGCTGCCCACCCCCCTATCACACCTTTGAAGAACCAACCTTTGTCCAAACCCAAGAAAGGAAGGAATCGAACCCTCACACGCTGGTTTCAAGCCAACTGCATCAAACCACTTATGCTCCTTTCTTATGGAGTGTTAGTAAACCCATTACACAGCTTTGTCAAAGCCAAATCACAGGTGAAACCCCTGTACACCCCTACCATGGCCAACCAATCCCAACTCGGATCCCAAGATGCCTCCTCACCGATCATAGAAGAACTCGTAGAATTCCACGACCACGCCCTAATAGTTGCACTTGCAATCTGCAGCCTAGTTCTCTGTTTGCTGACACTTATACTAGCAGAAAAATTATCCTCCAACACCGTAGATGCACAAGAAGTAGAACTCATCTGAACAATCCTACCCATCATCATCCTCATCCTACTCGCCCTACCATCTCTACAAATTCTATACATAATAGACAAAATTGACAAGCCCGATTTAACTCTGAAAGCCATCGGACACCAATGGTATTGAGCCTATGAATACACAGACTTCAAAGACCTAATATTCGACTCCTACATAATCCCAACCACAGAACTCCCTCCAGGGCACTTCTGACTACTAGAAGTAGACCATCGCATTGTAATCCCAATGGAATCCCCCATCCGTATCATCATCGCCGCCAGCGACGTACTCCACTCATGGGCTGTCCCATCCCTGGGGGTAAAGACTGACGCAATCCCAGGACGACTTAACCAAACATCCTTCATCACAACCTGACCGGGCATCTTCTACGGCCAATGCTCAGAGATCTGTGGAGCCAACCATAGCTGCATACCAATCGCGGTAGAATCAACCCCCCTAGCCCATTTCGAACGCTGATCCACACTCCTATCATCCTAATCATTGATAAGCTATGTACCAGCACTAGCCTTTTAAGCTAGAGAAAGAGGACAACCCACCCCTCCTTAATGACATGCCCCAACTAAACCCAAATCCATGATTCCTAACCATGCTTGCCACCTGAACGATCTTCTCACTAATCATCCAACCTAAACTCCTACCATTCACCCCCATCAACCACCCCCCAAACAAAACCAACATCCCTGACAAATCCACCCCCTGAACCTGACCATGAACCTAAGCTTCTTTGACCAATTCTCAAGCCCCTATTTAATAGGCATACCCTTAGTCCTCCTCTCTATTCTCTTTCCCACCCTATTATTCCCCTCCCCCAACACCCGATGAATCAACAACCGCCTCACCACCCTTCAATCGTGACTAATTCACCTAATCACAAAACAACTAATAACACCCCTAGATAAAAAGGGCCACAAATGAGCGCTAATCCTCACATCCCTAATAATACTACTCCTTACAATCAACCTCCTAGGCCTACTACCATACACATTCACTCCCACCACCCAACTATCCATAAACATAGCACTAGCCTTCCCAATTGCCTTAACCAAGCCACCACCTTTTCCTCTATCCTACAGACAGAAAGAAGTACTTCCCCCCCTGCCCCCCCCCCCCCCATGCCAGAAGCAGCACATAAGACAGACCAAGGATGACACTGAAGGTGACAAATTTGCACTCATCTAATTACAGCTCTGCCAGGGTCCAGGCAAGCTGTTTGATCTCACAGGGACTCAACTTTTCTACCCGCCAGCAATACTTCCTTGGGAAAAGGCAAAGTCACAAGGGCCAGCAATCAGCTCCCATTCAACAGTGCTGCGAATACTATGGAGAGGCTTCTCCCTCCTCTCTCTAATGCCTGAGCAGCCCGGTATTTTGAGCAGCACACAGAATAAGCTTTCTTTGTAGAAAATGATACCAAGTTAGTCTTGTAAAAGGCACAAGAAGCATTACTGACAAACCTTGTTACCCGCACCCTTACAGCATGCTGGCTAGACCAACAGATCTTGAAAACACGCACCTGTAGCAGTCCTGAAAGGCAGCGAAAACAGCATCTCAGCTCTGCGGATAGAACCCAGATGCAGATGATATTGCACAGGACAATTAAGGTAGAAGTTGATTATGCACCAGCTTTTCTCCAGCAACTGCTTACCAGCAGGGTCTTGTCCCATAGGAGGCACAAGGTGTCAAACTCCACATTTGCTGCGGGCTGACGTGCCCAGCACATCTGCAGCCGGGTCACAGCTGCCTGCCTCTCTCACCCACCCAAAACCCTTGCAGAGGGAAATGGAAGGGCGCTGAGCATCCAGCCGGTACCTTCAGCCCTCGGCACCCTCTGTCACTAAAGAAAAAAAGAACAGGGCATTGAAAATTATGCCTTAGTACCCGGACCTTCTTCCTAGAGGCAGCCCTCAGCTGAACTGCTGAGAAACAAGTACCTACAGTTTCCCTTTAGCACAGCCTCAAGGCAGATGCCTTCTTGTAACCCTCCCCCCTGGCTGCCGCTCCCACCTTTTTAACTAGGTGCTAATTTCTCCCCGACAGGCTCACAGGAACTTGCTGGGCTGCACACCAGAAGATGGTTTGAGTTTCATTTCCCTAGGACTAGAAGACAGAAATTTCCAACCTTCTTTGGAAACTTGTTTCCTGGCTGATCTCCCCAGCACTGAGAACTCCTTTTACAAATGATAGCTCATGAAAGATACATCTGGGATTAACAGCCCTCCCCAGTAGTTAAACGCTTGCCCTTTGCAATACTACTTAGAGAAATCAGCAGTCATGGGCGAGGGGTGGGATCCCACCGCCGGCTTGCTTCTCCTCCCCTTGCCCGCTCGCAGGGGCTGAAGAGGCTCCCGAGCCGCCCCCCTGCGACAGCGTTACCGCAGCCCCCAAGGCAGCCCCTGCGGCCCGCGGGGGCCGGCAGCCCCAGCCCGCTAGCCAAGTGGGAAGGCCTCATTTTGTAAGAGTACTTGGTGATACCAAGGGTTTGCTAAATGGCATTTTTACTTCCTCCTTTCATCCAATTCAGTCACCATAATTCAGAAAAACCTGCTCAGCTGTTTTTCTTTCTCAGCATTTGTTATTTTTGATGCCATTCCTATAATAAACTGTGCAGTTTGTTAGATTGGCTGCAGTACACATTTTGTTTCGCTAGATGGCAGGAGCACTCCAGCCAAACTAAGGGCAGCGCATGCGCAGAATCGGCTTGACGCCTCGGGGCGGGGTTTCCGACTGCGCACGCGGCCCCGGGAGGCGGGGTCATGGCCGGCCCGCGCGGCACCCTGGGGCAGCTGTGGCGGTGCGGGGCCGTCGCCGGGAGCCTGGAAGACTTTCGGGCCGGGCCGTGCGGCGGCGCTGGGTGAGCGGGCGGGCTGGGGGCGGCCGGGGGCCGGCGGGCGAGCCCGGGCGTGGCCGTCGGGCAGCGGCCGGCCGGGGGGGCACGTGGCGGGCCGGCGCTCGGCCGCGCAGGGAGCGCCTGGTGCCGCCGGCGGGCGGGCTGAGGCGGGCGGCCCGGGCGCGGCGGGGCTGCCGGCGGTTCTCGTCTCCCCGGCAGTGATGGCGGTCAGCGGGCTGCTCGCGGTGCTGCCTTTTTTTTTTTCTCGGAGCTGCGCCGCTACCTCAGCGAGGGGGCGAGGAGCGGCGGCGGGGCGGCCCCGGTGCTCCCTTGCGGCGGCGGGGCCCGGGAGGGGGGTCGGCCCGCGGCGCCCTGCCGCCCCCCCCGCCGCCTCCGGGTGCCCGGGCAGCCGCTGCAGCCGCCGCAGCTCTGCGCGGGGCTTTGTCTTTCCCCCAGCCGCCGGCCTGAGCCGCGGCAGCGGGCTGGGGCTGCCGGCCCCCGCGGGCCGCAGGGGCTGCCTTGGGGGCTGCGGTAACGCTGTGGCGGGGGGGCGGCTCGGGAGCCTCTTCAGCCGCTGCGAGCGGGCAAGGGGAGGAGAAGCCGGCGGTGGGATCCCACCCCTCGCCCCTGGCTGCTGATGTCTCTAAGTAGTATTGCAAAGGGCAAGCGTTTAACTGCCGGGGAGGGTCGGGAGGCAGCAGCTCAGGTGTCTCGCTGATCCTGTGTCGTGACAGCCAGCTCCTGGGCTGGAGCAGCCGAGGGGAAGAGGCCTTTGGATTTGCTTCCTAGTGAAACGGGGCTCTTTTGGTGGCTGTTTTTTTTGAACCTAGGTTCGTCCAGAATTGTACGTTGACAAATCAAGGGGAGCTACGCTGAAGGTCAGTCAAGATGTTTCTTTTCCACATGTGCGTTGTGCTTGCGAGTCGGACTGCTGACCGTGGAGAGATAACTGTTGTATTTGCCGAGGCCCCGCAAGGCTCCGTGTGCCCGCTGCTTCCCAGTGCTGCGCTGCTGCTTGGGCAACAGCCGGGGAGGAATTGTTGGTCCCTCGTGCTTACGCAGCCAGGCCTGCTGGGCGCTTAAACCAGCGCATCCAGTCGGGCAGTGTTATTTTTCTAGATTGTAAATGAGCCTGAGGCATAAACCCACTTACATTTCTGTATGGCGGTGTACTTGTCAGAGAGCTCAGTCGCACTGACGGAGCTGGCACAGCTCTCTTGTGACTCCAGATTTGACTGTCTTGTTGAAAGGCTCCAGAGCCTGCTTGGGAAGTCACTTGACAAGGCACAGCTTTGCTGTGATTTTTGTACTTGAATTCTGACTGTAATGCCAATGCCACGGGTTAGCCTTTCTGCAGCAGTTACAAAAGCAGAATGAGCATTAAGAATCTGATTACCTTTTAACTAAATTCAAAACCAAGTTGCGGGATGAAGTGACTGGAAGCCCTGCAAGTCTGACCGGGTATTGCAGCCGTGCATGTTGTCTGCCTGTCTACCGGTCGTTCCTGCCTCTTGTTCTGTTGTGGTAATTCCTTTGGGTAACGCGTTGGGCTCTAAATGTAGTGCATCTTGACTTCCTCCTGACCCTCCCCGAGTTGTTACCGGTCTTTGCCTTCCTCACGTTTCACAGGGCATGGGAAGGCCAGAGAGACTGGAAGCCTCGGCTGTTGTGTGCGGAGAAGCTGTCAGCCTACTAAGAGAGCATGTAGCCAGCAAGCGCATCGTGGTGCTTCGGTACCGAGCTGATACCACAGGCCTCAATCTTTTTGTGAAAAGGGATCACAAGGAAATGTGCTGATGTTGAAGGGGGAAAGGTGGCGGGGGAAGAGGTAGGAGGCAGCTTTCAGCCACTTTTAGGCTTAACTCCTGTGTTCCTGAAAATGGTTCTGGTCTTTGAGGGGTTTGCTTTTGGCTTTTTGCCTTAAGCGCGTCCTCCGTCACTGCTATCCGTTTGCGCTGAGCTGCTGCTTAGGGAACTGTGGTGATACAGATTCTGTGCATGCCAACCATCCTGAAGGCCATAGCTGTATTTTACCCTAAAAAAGCTTTCCGTAATACTACGCTTCTGTTAGGACGCAATTTTCTTGAATTCCCCACCCCCCCTGCCCCCCAAGGTGATTTTCCCACACACCTGCAGGCAGCAGGACTAATGTCATGTCCTTTTGCCCACTTGGGCTTGGACTGAAATCCCTTCCCTGACTATTCTTTAGCTTTTACAGCCTTTGAGCCTTCCCTTGGGCCTGGTTGGTAGTCCTTTGCCATTTCACCCTGTTCACAGCCAGCGTGAGTCTAGGTACAGACTGTCTCAAAGAATTTCAGTTACACAATAAACCTGCTTTTTTGTAAATTAATTTTAGCGTTTTAATTGCTTTCAAAGGGAACTATGGGAAATCCTGTCCGCATGGTGGCTTAGTGATGGAAAGGTGCATCAGATGTGACCTCCGTGTCAGCTCAGTGTGCCTCAGACTGCATTTGGCACTCCGTGGCATGCTGCACAGCTCCAGAAATTAATGCTAGGGAAAAAATGGGCAAAAATAATAGTCATGTAGAAACATGAGTTAGGAAGAAATACTATAGATTAGGTATTTCTGTTGATTGAGGAATTTGATCTTGCTTGTGGATCTTTGGGGTGTGAGCTTGATGCTGAATGGCTCATCTTTCATTTGACATGCCTTGAATTATTTTCAAAGAGATAGAAGAGAAGCTTATGAAATAGAATAGGTTATTGAGTCTTCCTAAAATGCTCACGATTATGTACAAAGCCAAAGTGAAGGATGATGGAATAAAATTCTGTGCTTTATATGTAAATACACTACACTTAAACCTGATCTCCGTGCAGGGTCCTAGTTATTTCTGTTTTTAAAGATTCAAAAGAAGTTTAGGAAGTCTTAGAGTTTAGTATTGTGGGAAGTAAATGGCTTTTCCACAAAAAATTCCACGTAAGCAAGGCTCTTTGAACAATTCTTTTTGAAATCTGTTCTAACTACAGCCAGTCAGTGGTTTAATGTTGAAATCTATACTTGCTCTCCTATAAAGCAGTATTTCATTTGCATTTCAGTGCTGTGAGTTCCTGATAAATTTGGGAAGACCCTTAGGGAAACTTTTCATCCTGAGATACAGAAGGTAGGAGGTGACTTCTTTTTTTTTTTGTTTGGTTGTGGCTTTTTATTACTTTTCTGGAAAAATAAGTCGTTAACGTATAAATGCTAGTGGTTTGTTTCTTTCGGTAGCAGGATAATGAGTAGGGTTACAGTTACAAAAGAAGCTGTCTTTATCAGTTGAACTGGCTACTTTGAAATTAAACAAATATACGAGTATGTTACAAGGGGTTTTGTGCTGTCTTCAGTACCGGTGTGCTAAAGATACAGTTTTGTTTACAGGATTTATTGGCTCTTGAAGAGCAAGAGGTAAATGTAAACTTTTCGCTCCTAGCACTCACTTGGTGGCGTATAACGACTTAGATAGCAATTGCTTATTGCAGTAAAAAAATATAGTATTTCTGTGCAACATATGAGATCGAAAACCATTTTAAGCACCAGCATAATACATCATATTAATAGATGACCAACTTAGTTATATCATAAAATTCATAACCTATGATCAAAAGTAAATTATTAGGTATCTGCTACTTGTGCATGTAATGGAGCTGGTATGAAGTGTATATTCCCATGTGTAGGATGTATACAAAAGATGTACGTACAAGTCCTTAGAGAAAACATTATTTTAGGTCTTTTGCATGATGATTGTCTATCCTGTAATATTTGGGTTTATTTCTCAGGGACCTGTGAATTTTAATTTTGGAGTCCTTTATGCTAAGGATGGGCAGCTTACAGATGAGGAAATGTTTGGCGATGGTGAGTTCTTCACCTTTTTCTTGGCTGAAGGTTGCATAAAATATTGAGCTTCCCTGTGAGTACAAACATTCACAGTCATGACCCTCTTAGAATTCATCTTGGGAGCCTTGAAGATTTTTATATAAATCAAATTGTTATACTGAATAAATGGTTTCTTTTTTTCTAGTGGGTGTTCCCACAATTAAGTGGTGTGGAGCTGAAGGGCACTATGATGTAATGGTGATGGAGCCGTTTGGACCGAGTCTTGAAGATCTCTTTAGTTTTTGTTCAAGGAAATTTAGTCTCAAGACAGTCCTATTACTCGTTGGCCAGATGGTAGGAAACTGCTTTGTTGATCTTGATGGTGCAGTCTGTTGGAAAATAAAGATTCCTTGAGAGATCAGAACCAAATACGTTGTTTCTCTAATTTAAAGGTGAATAGGCCTGTGTCTTTCAAGGAAAGACTCAACGTTGGTTTTGTTTCTTTTAAATACAAAGTGCCCCATCCTAAAGTGATTACAAAGTCGTAATTGATTTTTAAAAACCAGACTTGTGCCGTTTGCAAACAGTCTGTTGTACTGCTCAAAGACAAAAGAAAATTGCCCGAGAAGGTTTTTGGAAACAAATGTAAAATAGACACAGGGAAAGAGCTGGAGAGGTTTATGTATTGTCTATCGAATTACGTTCTCTTTAATGCCCTTACATTTTACAGTAAAAAGTTTCATTGCCTCTTTTATCGTTAAAGACAATGCTGCTAGTGTTTTTATAAGGAAAAAAGTGTATGCCTAGACTCTCGAGTGATATTTTTTAATTTTTCTTCTCTTTATATCTAGACTAGTTGAATTGAATACATTCACTCTAAGAACTTCATCCACCGAGATGTGAAGCTAGACAACTTCCTAATGGGCCTTGGGAAGAATTCCCCTATTGATTCCATTCCTGTAATCAACGGTGCAGTCTGGTAGATAGATTGGCTGCAGTACCCATTTTTTTTTTTTTTTTTTCCCCGCAAGGCGGTAGCAGCGCTCCATCCAAAGTAAGGGCAGCGCATGCGCAGAATCGGCTTGACGCCTTGGGGCGGGGTGTGTGGCTACGTATGCGTATTACGAAATACGGCCGCATTTGTCCCGGGACCGCAGCGATGCTGTAATTCCGTACTCCCATGCCCAGTGCGCACTGGCAACGTCCTGGAGGGATGGCAGCGGCACCTCTTACCAGGAGGCAGCAGAGGGCACCACAACACCACACCGCAGGCAGCGCGGGATCGCGATGCCGTTATATACGGCAAGCAACGCCGGGGGGGGGGGGGGGGGGCGCCGCGCATGCCGTGTTTTGGCCGCCAGGTGACAGCAGCAGCACGCTACCACCGGGCGGTTGCAGTACCCAATCTTTTTCGCTAGGCGGCAGCAGTGTTCCACCCCAAACTACGGGCACCACACGCGCAGGTTCCACCTGATGCCTAGGGGCGGGGTTTGTGGCTACGTCTGCGTGTTATGACATCCTCCTCAAACTCTTCCTCCTGCAGGTCTGCCTGGAGATGTCTCCAATACAGCAGCCCCCAGGGGAAGGATTTCTGTGTGGGACGGGAAAGCCAAGAGCTATGGCAGTAACATAACACTTCACAAGTTAAATTAGCTTAAATTAATTTAAACCACTGAATTTCTTTTGTGACAATCTCTCATTTCTGTATTTTTTTAAACAGTAGGCAGACGGATTACTCGAATGAAAATACATGCCTAAACAAGTAAATTAAAATCCACGAGACATCGTATAATAAAATCCAGTTGTTTTCTGGTAGTAACAAAAAGCTTAAATTTTCACAGAACATGAGACATCATTTCAGGTCAAGGAGGAATTTTCCTATGAATTAACAATTCTACAGAATATATGATTTCTAAAAGAAAGGGGCACAGACTCTAGGTAGTGTATTCTGACACACTCCCCAGTCTCCTTGGTGATGGCAGATGAACCATTTTCCATCACAAACCTGCAACTAGAATGAACAGTTAGATAACATGCTTCTTAAGATGCTATCATTTCTCAGTGCTCCAGTTCTCCTTCTGGCCCCTGGGAGCCAGGTCATTATGCAGCTAATATCAAATTCAACCTCTGTTGACACACAATGCATTTTCTTGTAGCACCCTTCAGAAACTGTTCTGTGAAAGGGAGGTGCAGGATATCTTAACCTGCTGGAATCACAGGTTACGTAAGAATCAGAGCATAGTTACCAAACCAGAGTTTGAGTAAGATACAGGCTTTAATTTTAAGTGTTGTAAGTGCTTTGGACTATTAACGATAGCTATCTCAGGCTTAACAGAAGGCTGATACCTTCATGCTTGGGCTGCCTTAGAAGGAATCGTTCTTCAGTCTGAACTACTTTTATGTATCATGATTCTGAGACATCTCCAGTTGAAACACTGTCTACGTTCTGTTCTCTGCTTAGCTTAAGTGATGAGAAGCACATTGTGAGATGAGCAAGATTTCCCAATTGCTATTTTTTGCATTCATAGCTTTTTGTCTGTACATAGTAGCTTCAATAAACCCACAATGAGGCAACTGATTCTTATCTCCTTTATTATAATATATAGATCTACTGTCTGCAAGACCTTGGAGGAAACTATGTAGAAGATCTAAAAAGAACTGAAAAGGGAAATGGTGATCCTGTGGTTAGGGCAGTAGCCTGGATCAGAAGTAACAGAGCGCTATGACCTCAGCTGCCACTCTGTTACATCATGCCAGGTAGGTCCCTCAGCTCCACGTCTGCACAACAGGGATATTTACTCATCTGACAGTGAGACACTAAATTTAATCACAGGGTCTGCTCAACTAGACCCACAAGTAACCACCACTGGCAACAGTAAGTTCTCCTTTAGAAAAGAATTGTTCTAATAAACTTCCTAGGCTTATGGATACTCACTGAGAAAGCCATTTCCTGGTAAAGGTATTAAGTAATTCTCACAGGGTGCAGGAGGAAGGCTGAGAGTTTTAAGCACAGTGATGAAAAGCACACCAGTATTTTACAGGGAAAGTATGCAAACAACACTTTGATTCATTGCCCTGCATCAGGTCACTCAGGGAAGGAGGAGGGCTGAACTCCTGTTTGAAAAGCAAAACTGAAAACTATTTTGTAATATGCTGTCTCAGTCTTTTATTTAGCAAGCTCTCTGATGTGCCAATGCACGGTTGCAGAATTATTCTGCAGCTCACAATTCATGGACAAGAACCCATTTTTGTTTTAACTCACACATCCCCCTCGAACGTGCAGCACAAGTGAATGACTGAGAAGGCCGAAGTTACATTCCACTATCAATTGCCTCTTGATCATTATTCTCAGACTACAGGCAAAACAGAATTGAGGCAATCTGAAGATTAAATTGCAAAATTAAGACTGCAAACAGAAACAGCACTTAGCCATAACACTTTTTTTCAGGTCAAATAAGGAAGAAGTCTTATACAAGCAACAATTCCAGATCCTTGCTGGTTTTTTTCACATCAATGTTACTTGTGGCAGGGGGGCTGTCAGCACTTTGGCTACTTCAAGTCAATGCTGCAGGTCTCTCCTGACTTCACTTCATTAATTCCTTTTACTACTTGCTAGTATCAGCTGCCATTAGAAATCTAAATGCATTAATTCCAATGGGGGTTCAAGAGAAAGCAGAAAGTTGGAAAATTTTAGCTCCCTACATGCCCATCCTTCCCCCTTCTTTTAGTACATTTCACATAGGGAAAAATCATTACTATGCATAAGCATGCTACATTACAACTTTTGAATGGAGCAACAACTCACTTTCTTAACCTTCCCATACTACTCAAGAAATTTTGCTAACTAGTTATTGCTGTATTTAAAACAAAAAAAACCCAAACCACTCCCTAAACCATCCACAACAAACAAATCTATAATGTTTTTTCCACAACTGACCTTGGAATTACAGGCTGAAGAATAAAAGGTGCAACATCACAAAATCCCTCTCGGCATGAGGGCTGTAACCCTCAATGTTAGCAGCAAGTCAGCCAGAGTGAAAACAGCACTTCTTAGAACTCTTATTTTAACAAATTAAGTTTAGGTTTCAAATTCCAGTTGTATTAGGGGAAAAAAAAAACAAACAAGACAGCCTGCATGTGTCTGGAAACACCAAGTGGCTTTCTGGACACACTCTGCTAGCCTTTTTTTCCAGCTGGATCATCATACACAGCAAGGAGAAACAAAATCTCTGTTCTTACAACGGTTTCATTCCTATACCTTCCACTGTAAACCGGTAAGAAAATGTAATTCTCTTGCAGCTCCCTTGAAGAACCTCCTGCTTTTCTACAGCTAAGAATTCCCACCAAATCTTGTATATTTTTTCTGGTTTTAAGTGATATGCAAACAAAAACATGCCTCCAAAGCAGTAGCCTTCTGTATTACTCAGTGCCATACCACCATTTATTCCTGTACTTCAACAAACTTGGTATACCCGTCCAACAGGATCGATATCTGGCTTCTCTTCAGGGGTAGTAATTTTTACAGCATTACCTCTGAACAGACTATGTGTGTGCGTACCTTTAAACTCAGCGCATCATCTTATCCTAGAAAAGCACCTTAGTTCTGCAGTGTATCAGAAAAATCAGTCAATCCTACTGTCCCTGAAAGGGTAGGGGTATTTCTCCACTAACCTTTAAACCAAGACACCATAGCTGGTCACTTCAGCTTAAAAGGCTTCAATACCCTTCGGGAAACCAGACACCCAGTTCAGGAAAAGATACCTTGTTTCTTGGAAAGACATCCTCAACTGATCCATGTCAGTGTTACTACAAATTTCTCCTTTGTGCAGAAACAAGATTAAAAATATCTAAAGGAACTATGCTACTGCTGTAGAGGTCAACTAAAATAAAACAGTAATTACCCTGTTCAGAGTTCTCCAACTAAAAGATAATAATAGATCACTTCAACAGGGAACTTCTAGTCTGCTTCCACACTCTCAGGAAAGGGAGTTATAACAAAAGCTGTGTCACCGTTTTGGTGGAAAATTTTATGTAATTTCTCACTTTCAAATGTGTGTCAACTGTGCATTATAAGGCTCTTATGCTGCAGTACACAGTGAAGAGCCTTAGACCATGGAAAACAGCATAGAAGTATAAATGTAAGCACATACCACACATACCCATTCTCATGCTAATTAGAGGGATCAGTAAGACATGGGTGAAAAAAAAACTTAGCAATACGATGAAATAAAAGGACGGAGTGCAAACATCTAGACCAGCTGCTGTTCTCAGGGAGCCTCCTTTGACTACAGTGCTTGTGTACTTAAGTTCTCAGTACACAGAGATGGCCTGCATTGCAAAATACATCCACTATATATGTAGGGCATGACTCAGCAGAAAGGCAGCTATTCCCAATATTCAAAGACATTTCATCAGAAGGTTATTTGCCAATTCCAATCTGTAAAAGCAGCAACAGCTCAAGAAGAGGCTTTATTTAAAAAAAAATACAGGGACAGGCCAGTTTTTAAAAATTGAGGAAAGAAAAAACAACCCCAAAACCCAAACCACTGAATCCCTCTCAAACCTTTACCCCATTTAAAAAGGCACAGCTAAGGAGACAGAAGAATGCGGCATTGTCCAAAAAAAGCCCTGATTATTTCTGAGATCAGTGAGTGCCCCTTGTGAGCCACAATAAACTTTTGAGGCAATAGAATAAACTTGAATGTCAACTGTCAACTCAGGCAGAAAGTATCTTGGTGGACTGGAAAGCAGCAATTTATGTACTTAATTTATGAAATTAATGTAATTCTCATTTCTTATTCAGAATTATATTAGAAGCTTAAAACCTGCAAAACTATCTTGTCACTGCCAGGACAAAAATCTTTATTAAGGACATCTGTGAACACTAAGGCAGACCTTTTCTGTAGCGTCCACAAGAAATGCAAATGCTTGCCATTCTGTTGAACTTCTCTCTCTTTAAGGGTGGATTTTAACTATTTGGCCACATCTCCAATATATGTACCATACAGCATGCAATTTATTTGTAGCACAACCAGTATGCTAAAATAGAAATATAAAAGTTAATTTATACCTTTTAAAGCCATCAAGTCAACACCACTTACTAGTGGTGGATTACTTAAACTGACTTCTGTCTGCTAAAACAGTGAAAGTTACTAATTTGAATTTAGTTCCATATTTTAACACCCTTAAATATCAAAAGAAAAATTACCAAGTTTCATTCACACACACATAAGCTCCTGGGCTAGTGAGTGCTCCCTTCTTCCTCACCGCACCCTTTGAAGAGAACACTCCTTGTGAAGTGACAGGAAAGAACATTCTACAAAAGAGAACAAATGGTGAAATAGTACAAAAATAATTTTCAACATATAAGTAAAATAACTATTGTGGTACAAGGCAACGTCAGCTTCCATCAAATGGCAAGTGATGCACGACGAAAGACTTTAAATTTTAATGCCCATGTCAAAACACACACAGTGACATTTCTGTTTTCAAATTTAAACTGCAGAAGAGTGAATCCATCTCATAGTCGTTAATTTTCAATGTACCTTTCTGCTACTTTTGAAACACTTGAATATTTACTATATAGTCTAGAGAGGTATCCATTCCAAACTGATGAGGTTGTAGCCAACAACGTTCACTTCTGAAAGGTCAAATGGCAATTCCAACTTGTTATAGTGGTGCATGATAAGGTTATCTATAATTACTCATAGACTATGTACTGCCAGTCTCACTGTTTTTAACATAAAAATACCATCCTTCAAAGACATGTGGCTATTGGTTCTAACAAGTACACATAACTCCATTCTGTTCTTTTCTAACCAGGATGCCGAAGATCACATCCAAGCTCTAACACTACACAAGTCTTCTGCTCAGCAGTACATGCTGTGCCAACTAAAGAAACTGCACAAAAAAATTGTACCAGTTAAAAAAATAATATGATCAGACTGTAAAGACAAAGATCTGAAGAAACTTTATGGTCACTCCTGCAAAACAGTACAGCTCAAAGTTCAGAGGCAGATAAGACCTAAGAATGAAGTAATGTTTTCCATTAACAATCACTCGCATTGGACATTAGCAAAAGGTTCTGCACTGAGAAGGTGGCTGGTCACTGGAACAGGCTCCCAGGGAAGCAGTCAGGGCACCAAGCATGTCAGAGTTCAAGGAGCCGCCAGATACAATGCTCTTAGTCACAGGGTTTAGTTTTAGGTAGTTGGACTTGATGATCCTTATGGGTCACTTTCAACTTAAGATATTCTATGGTATCTTAATCACAGTGTAGTACATAATAGGCTGGAAAAGCTGCCAGTTCATTATGTCATGAAAATGGGCAAGCATTTATTTAATTCATCTCCATCAACTCTCAGGTAGCCATGTCTCCCAGGTTTAAAGACAAACACTAAAACCAGAAACTTGATCCATCTTCTATTTACAAGCGAGATGTCCCTCACTAATGGGTAAAAACTTGTGGAGCTATACATTATGTTTGGTTTGGTTTTTAAATACTGTTAGTCAGTAGAAGTATGAATCAATAAAATAATGATTTAAACATTTTACAACCCTGAGTTGAAGGCCCAAGAGTGAAAAAAGTTTGACATTATTAATGTTCTTGAGTGCCTCACTGCAAGTTGCATATTGTTTTATCATATTCTCAGAGGCATATTTACTTACATACTCTGCAAGTAATAATAAAACCCAAAACTGTCAACACAACACCATCTTTGCACAAATAGAAACAGCCCTGCACAATAATGTATCTCTCAAAATTTTTTTTTAAAAAAAAAAGGTACCCAACCCCACTGATGGTCACACCATTGGTTGTTACAATGCAAAGAAATAGGCAAAAAATTAAATATATTTACAAAAAATGCTCTTCCTTTTTTTTTGTATTTTGTATCTTTTCCGCTTAGAGGTAAACTTGGTCTGTCACTCACTTGGCTAAAACTGACTGAAATTGTCAAAGGGAAGCATTCTCTTTTAAACTGCATGCCCTGAGCTCTACCACTCCTCTCTTCAGTAAATAGAAAATAGCTACTTACATGCTTAAGAGACCAAACAGGGCAAAGCAAAAACATACAGATGGACTGCATTGTTGAGATACAAACTAATTTCCCAGTCTGAATTCCACTTAAAGGACTCTTTCAGAAGTCCATAATTTAAGATTTGGTTGGGAATACAAGGTGGTCAACAGTAAGTTTGGATGTGTGCAGCAATACGAATACGGCCATCTAAGAAGTATCTGAGCTATGTAAATAGGACAGGTAATAATTCAGGCAGGCATGAAAATACAAAACAATAATCACCACACCTTTATCCAGAAAAATAAGTTAGTCTGAGATAGTACACTGAACAAATAAACAAGCTCACACAACTAATGCCTTTAGTAAGGGTAAGGTACTGTCCAGTGGACTAGCATTTTAAACTCCTCCAGAAAAGATGCTGTCCTTTCAACTGCTCCTCTTAGAATGCTGACCTCCCAATTGTGTGTTAAATCTGTTGAATCTCCCCCCCCAAAAAAAAAAAATGTAATGTTAAAAATTCAGTAGAACTTTGCCTTGGGCTGTAGGATGTTTTAGTCCCACTTTCCAGAAACATTCAAACCAAACCCAAAGTTGGTGTAATTTGGTTTTGCTTTTCTTGAATGAAGCACTTCAGCAACACAAACCAACCCCTTAACTAAATACAGTAAAGCTAATACAAAACATTACACTTAGCTTATCAACATAAGCAGAAAGCAGTAAACACACTTGAATATATTCCTTAGTGTCGCACAAAATGTAGCTGTGCATAGCAATGCAAATTTAAGCAGAAGTGAGAAGCCACAGCAAATCTCAGCCTTGAATTTCCTGCCTTTTGTAAAGCCCGTTTTCCTTCTTTTGCTGAAATACATACTTTATAAGATATCACACTGCAACACCTTTAGACCACCATGTCAGCTTTTGGTATGTTTGTCCCAGATAATAAGGAGAATCTGTTGACATCATGTCACATTATGACAGACTGTTAAGCAGGTAAGATAGTTTAATCTTCCACAGAAAGGAAGTTCGTAAGTTTTAGAAGGAAAAAATACAAGGTGTATCATTGCTATGAATTAAGTAATAGAAAAAAACTGTCCCAAATTTTAGAATTCTGAATAGCAGCCTAATACTGTAAATTTATTGAGAAGAAAATCATTTTGCAAAACTGGAATACAATTGATTTACCAAGAATTTTTTAGCATTTAAAAATCATTTAATAACAGGCCTGACCATAAAATAGTGGCACAAGAGAAATGTAGGTTGCAAATTTGACGTGGAATGCATAGAATCTTCGGGGCGGACCAGCCACAGTAAATACAACAGTCATAATCATGAGTGTAAATTCACTTTTATAACCGGCTTTTTCTTCTAGAAGGTCAGAGGATGTATATAAATATTATAGAGAAAATTCTTAAAAAACATTGGTTTATTTTTCAGAAATGCTGGAAGAGGTTTCAGCTCAGTCAAAAATGAGTAGGTTTGGTGGGCCAAAATTGCCCTTTCTGGTTCTTAAAGTTTTCTATGCTTGTTATGAAAAAAAAAAAAAAAAAACCACCCAAAAAACCCCCACCAAAACCAAACAACATTAATGATTAGGTGGTAGAAAATGGTGAAAAACATCAGCTAAGAAGCTAATTCTCAACAGAGGACGTGGTGTTTCAAAACACAGTGCTTAAAAGCATTAATCTTGAGGAAGTTATGCCAGGATGAACTTCCACCATTTTTGCTATCTTGAAAAAAAAAATTAATCCCGTTAGCCACAAACCCTCAGTTCATTACCAAGCGGTTACCAGTAAGTTTGACATCTGCCTATGAGGATCTATGGATGTATAGTTTGGTGGGATTTAATTTAGAAAGCAGCACACAAGAGGAATTTTAAGGAAAAGAGGACTTACAGTACATTGCCTTGGGCCTCTGTCTTCACTGAAGGTGGGCAACAAGTTCCTAGATTGCATAATGCTGCTATATTTAGTTTTAGTTGAAGAGAAATACAAACCTGAAAAAGCAACAGCTACTCACTGATTAAAACAGATACATTTGGCATTCCAGCCCATTATCCCTGCACTAAACTTGTCACTTCCCCCTCATTGCCTCCCAGGATTATGAAACAGTGACATGCTTACAATTCAAATTTTCCTATCGTACAACTGTAAAACTTAGATTTGCCAAAAGTATGACTACAATGCCTAGAAATCATCCCATAATTTTATGCGCATTACATTTATGGGAGAGATTCACATGGTACATACAGTCCTATCAGCATGTTCTTAACAATGCAACTGAAACACCATGTTCTCATTCAAACTTCTGTTCTCACTCTTACACCAACCAGTCAGAAACACCACATCTATGATTTCACTTAATTCCCCTCTCCTAACAACTCCAGGAATTCTGAAAAGCAATCCAAAGAGCAGCATCTGATATGATCCCCAACTTAAAATCATACCATGAAAAGCCACTAAAATTGGCTCTCCTACCCAAAAAGAAAAGATGCTTGGCTGACTTTAGATACTTGACTTCCTCTCTGCTGCCAGACCTCTCATTCTCTTGTGACTCTCTATTCCCAGACTGGCGGGTCCCTACATGTAAGGGGCTCCCTTTCTAACCCATTTCATACCTCATTCCAACTGAACTAAAGAAAACCTGTGGAGCAGGAATATGGTATCCCAACATCCTTGTCCAAAAAGCTTAAGAGAAACTGTGAAAAGGGAAACACAGGATTTTAAAAAAGGAAAGGAAAAATAAAACCAAAACCAAAAAAACCACCCAAAACCCAACTAAAATAAATTACATAAAGTTCTGAAATCAACATCACTTTTGAGGCAACCTTTCCAAAGACCTCTTGAGTTCCTTTCTTCTCTGAAGCACCTTTTAAGTTGTATGGTTGTAAGAATAACTTTAACTATAGAAGTATATGCATCTTTTAAGAATCACATTTTGATGATTATAAAAATTTATCTATTGTACAACATAGGTCCAGCTACACTGAAAAAATTACACCGCTTATTGAAATACATTTCATTTTAGAAACAGACTACTAAATAGGTCTATACAAAAAACTCTAAAATAATTTCTGTAGTAAAATAAAGAGTGTGTTAGGAGAGCTACACAAACAAGAAATTTTTTTGTCTTCCTTTATAATGCTCAAATATACTGTGATACGTGGCTGGCTCACTCCACAGCCAGCACCAAAAGCTGAAAAGAATCCATTACCATACACAGTGATACAATTAATGCTCTGTATTATTAATCTCACAGCCTTTCCGATTAGTACAAAGGAAACCAGGCCTATCTCCTCTTTGAGGAGAAGTCCAGGATATAAAAGCAAGCATACCTCATCAGCTGATATGAAATTATAAAATTCCACAAGTCTCAGTATCTGAAATTTATAAAAGCCACCAGTAAAATGCAAGCAAATTGGGTTTAAGTCCTGCTGGTTCCCAGGTTCAAATGAGCACTGCTGATCCAAAACAGAATTTCCTTGTTTGTTAACTGATTCAAGGGAAAAATTAGGACCATCTGCTGGGGCTAAGAGAAAGACAAAAGATCCTCACCAACTAACCCTCTGTACTTCCATGAGGGCATGTTTCCATGTGCATAAAATGGGAAAATAGCTGGCAGGAAGCAAAGATGTTAGTGGTGCTGTGCTGAACTGTTTTTTTCTGCCAGGTGTCGCAGAAAGTTGTCCTCACCCTGGCCTCTGTGATTTAAAGGCTCACTCTTAAAAAGAGCTGGAGGAGGGGGTAAATGAGGAACCGGTGGGACCGGGAGATGATGTGCATGGTGAGGATGAGGATGTAGGTGAAGGTGTGAGTATGGGTGGGGAATGGGCCGTGGAGGAAGTGTGCTCACTGGATTCAGGTTGATAGGTGGAGCTGGGGTGGTGGGTGTGTTCACTACAGCAGGGACTGTGGTGGCAGGAGAAGTCGTGGACAGTGGGATCTGGACAGCAGTTGACACATTGACAGGGCTGGTAACACGGAAGCACTTCTCCTTGTGTGCCTTGAGCATGTTGGAGAAGCGAAATCGCTGGCCACACACATCACACGGGTAGGGCTTCTCGCCTGTGTGAGTTCTGCGATGTCTTTTCATGTTTGGGCGGCTGGTGAAGCTCTTCCCACAGATTTCACAGATGAAGGGCTTCTCTCCTGCCAAACACAGATATGTCAATCAGTTTGGCACAGAACAACTGCTAATACTTACTTCGGCATACTTATGCAAACAAACTGCATCCTACAAAAGCTACTGTGACTGCTACCTTCAGCAAATAAAATACAGCTGTTCCACAGAAGTCCTCAGTCTTTACAAAATGCTTTCTCGCCTTTGGATTTTGATGCACAAGACAATCTTTTGTAAGGCTTTGGCAAGGAGTTCCTTCAGATCAAAATAACAAGGAAGTAAGCCTAACCTCTCATTTTCCCGCACAGTGAATCACAGGACTACAGATAGTTAGATTTAACAATAAGGTAAGTAATGTAATAACCTTTCCTGTTGGATTTTCTAGGTAGGATCACAGTTTTGATCCCAAATTCGAAGGAAGGGAACAAAGCTGGAAGTACACGAAAGTTTTTGTCCTGGAGGTATTTGTTCGTTTCTTTGGTAAGTTCTTACCAGTGTGTGTTTTCATGTGCTCATCAAAGTACTGCTTCATGTTGAAGTCTTTGCCACACCACTGGCACATGAACTGTTTGTGCCCAATGTGGATGCTCATGTGGGAACGCAGCTGGTACTTGTACTGAAACCTCTCATCACAGTTCTGCAACATAAAAACAGCAATCCATGGTACTCGGGCATCACACATCTGGAATCAAGGCAGTCATGAGACAGCACTCCAATGTACTATGTGAAGGAGGGGTAAAGAATACCTGAATTAGAACACACAGAGACCCTCACACAAATGCAGAATTTGAATTATTTGGTGAGAGCTGAATTTGGCCTGTACTAAAAGGTCTGCTGGCACAGAAGCCTCGGCAAGGAGCATGGAACAGCCACAGCCTTCAGTTGACACATCTGTTGGCAAAAGCCCGGCAGAGACACGGTTATGCCAACACAAAAGTTCTGTTGGCTTAAGTTATCATTTGGAGGTTTTGCAGCTTTGCCAGCGATCTCTCCTGGACCACGGCATGCCTCCACCACTAGAGGACTCCACTCACACAGCAAAACCAACCACAGCTCTATGGCAGGCTTGGTTTTAAGCAAGCCAGCCTGCTTTCCAGCTATGATTTATTAGTATGAGGTAATTTCTTTCTCTACAAGTCTTATCCCCAACACTACTCTGGCTGCACTACTGCCATTACTACTATGTGTCTGGCCAGAGCTGTGCCACACTTCATGGACAGGCTGAGCCACAGACCTGCCCTGGAAACAGGAAGGCTCTGCACCCCCTCTGCCTCCATCATGTGATACCCACAAGCATCCCTATCAGATGACTGAGGCATCATCTGCCCCAGATGTATGACCGGGTAAGTCTGTCCCGTACAGTCTCCTTCCTGAGGGCAGACGTAAAATTACAATCACAATCACACCAGAGTGATACTCTCCTCCATTCCCACACACAGATGGTTTAAAAAAATGCAAATTCAAAGCACTGTCTTAGATCTCAAGGCGATAATAGTTTGCAGCAAGGACAACAGTTTTTCCCACAAGTGAAAATCAAGCAGTAATTTGTTTATTTTCACTGTCACCACTTTTATCTGTTTCAAGTTACTGAGCAGGACAGGAAGGATTAACATAATTTGCATTAGGCTTTGCTATGAGCACTGACTGAAAACTAGATTCAAATCCTGCTGTAGTGTGTACTCATTGAGAAAAATACAACAGCCAGCAGTAAAAGCAACCAAATACATTTCTATCTGAACTGCTGCTAGCTGCACTCCTGCTGTGCTCTCCACACAAAGAAGAATTTTCCCCAAATGTTTCTGAAACTGCACCTCATTTACAAGTCAGTCAATTCAGTTTCCACCTACATTCCCTGCTGACAGTGTTACTAATTTTGTATCTTGTGCTACCATATCTAAACATATTAACAGTTGCCACCTCACCTCACATCTGAAAGGTTTCTCTCCAGAATGCTGTAGGGAATGTACTTTGAGAGACATACTGCGTTTGAATGATTTTCCACAGGTTTCACATGTAAATGGCATGTCCTTCGTGTGTGCTGCAACACAACAGTACATTAGAGAAGGTCATTCAAATGCAAACAGTTCAACCAATTTTCCCCTGGAACTCTGAGCAGGAAAATGATTACTACTGAACAGCTTATAAGTATATACATATATGTACATATACGCATATTTTGCTTACTGCCCAGCACTACAGACAAACTTTTTGCTAAGGATAAAGCTCAGACAACTGAATTTGCCTAATCATTTTCCTGCTCAAAATACCAATTATGAGTTAAGAACCACAAAGGCACATTATGAAGCAGAGCCAACAGAAGCACCGATCACTAACTCACCAACCATATGTTTCCGCACGTGGGCCATGGTGTAGAACTTTTTTTCACAAATCTCACAAGAGAATTTCTTTTCTGCGTATCCGTGGACAATCTTGATATGTTCATGGAGGGACCAGAGTTTCTTGAATGATTTATTACAGGAAACACACTGAATGAATGGGATAAATAGAAAGAAGTTTAAATTAGAAAGATTCAGTGATTCAAGTTAGTGGAGTTAAGCCAGGTATCTTCCTCTTGCATGACAAAAAAGAAGCCCAAAACAAGTCAAAACACTGTATACTGTACTTCAGCTTACATTCACTCTTTCACAAGTGAAACAATTACACTAAGAAAACCCAGATCAAGCAAGATTAGAGAGGATGTTAATACACTGTATTTTGGTGCCACCTGAAGAGCACCACAGCCACTGAACTAACTTATTTCCAAAACACAGCAGCATACATACATAGCTGGACGCAGCCCTCAAGGAGCTAACACAAAGACGACAGGTTCACAGGCACTGATGCT
This sequence comes from Falco naumanni, assembly GCF_017639655.2. NCBI lineage: Eukaryota > Metazoa > Chordata > Aves > Falconiformes > Falconidae > Falco > Falco naumanni. Next base: position 143,120 of record NC_054071.1, read on the forward strand.
GCTGGTGTGGGAAGTCAACAGAGGTGGTGGAGGCCAACACCACCAAGTTGCCCTAAACCCATCTGCACATCCAGCCCTGTCTTTCACAGGAGCACTGTGACTACTCAAACTCCAGGTCTAACAGCCCATGAGCTATTCGAAGCTCTCTCATCCTTTTAGCTCTACACAGAAGACAGCTTCCGTCTTGCAGCTCTTGATCATGCGGAGAGTCTGGTACCCAGCTCATACAGCAAAGCAAGTTGTCACCTCCGTCTTTTGTGTTCTGACTCTTCAATTATACGTATCAGTAGCACTGTAGGTCTAAAATGACAACATGCAAACAATGTTTTAAACTCTCCCAACTACAGTGAGATGTCCAGAAGTCAGCGATGAGCAGAATCCACAGCCCTTCACACATGTCTTTCCTCCCCCAGTAGTTAGGTCTTGCTACAGACTTGATTAAAAAAATCCTTGTGAAACTTTGAAAATTCCAGAACCTGACAACAGACACATATGTGAGGATACCAAGTCATTTTCATCTTTGCAGTGAAGAGGAAGGAATTGTGGCTTGTGAATTTTGTTAGCTGTTGGGGTTTCTGGTACATCTCCATTTTTCTGCCTATTAATTACCCTCCTTCGCTCAAAGGACTGTAAGCTGTTCACTGCAGAACTAGCAAATACTTCTGCCAAGATGGAGTTGTTCTCTGCACAGACAAATTACGCTGCTTCCACAGTGCTTGAATCTCTGCAGGCTTGGAAACTGGTACACTGCCCACCATGCTGACTCCAAGGAGAGCCCCTGCCTCCAGAAGTACCTACTTGAAGGCATGTGAGGAACAAACTATAGCCCTCGGGGGGCAGGGGGGGAACCCTAGAGAGTAAGGCAATGCTATGAAATTATCAAAAATCCTTTGATTTAAGGTTAAGCAAGTCCTTTAAGTGGTCAGCCTACAATTTAACTGACAATCAGAAGCAAGTAATTTAGAAAACTACTACTGAGAGCTACTAAAGAGAGAATCTACGGTGACAGAAATTCTGTGAAGGTGCTAACTTTGAAAGTATGAAAAAGAGAAAATTACCTGGAAAACCAGATATATTCCATCACTTAGATGAAAAATATAGAGAAGCCAGCCATGTTCAAGTACCACTTGCATAATGAAACCATTTTTTTCCCTAGACAAAGCTCCTTATCCCCCTTGATATATTCAACCCTACATTAATGTAAAACTTTCATATCCCCTTACTCCTTTTGCCAAGTGTAATAATAATAATAATAATAAAAGATAAGCAGGCTGTGGTGAAACATTCCAAACGTCAGGACAGACGAAAATAATTGTTGAATAGATGGTTATACAGAAAACTTGAAGATGACTAGCAGTGCTTCTGGCACTAGAAATATTTGAGCAAGTTTCTGGACCTAATTCTTCTCATACTGGATATAATAAACCACAATTTCTACAAGCTCTTTTTCTATCACTTTTGGACAGAGGAACGTAACCCCTTAGAAGCAGGTGTGTGCATGGATTACAGTATACTTTTCCATTCCATACCACACATTCAAACTGTTCATGAATTCATGTTTAAAGTCGCAAGGGTTTATGCTGTGAATGAGCCACCTGGATGACAGGACGTTCCTTAGATTTACATTTAAATGTTCTCTCCTACACTAAACTTGTGAAGCTTTTATTTCAAAAACTGTCATGTTTATGTATTTTAATAACTATGCTCAAGACTCATTATCTTATATTATACTCCTTCCTTCAGTCTTCCTCCTATGAGCTGAAACATAAGGAAAAATAGCATAGTGTTATACAGAGCTGCATTTGAGTCTTACAGGAAAATGAAATTGCAATAAATATTTCAACTTGTCCCACACACAGTGGGAACTGAATACCAATTCAGTTTAGCATTTAAACAAATAAACAAAAGATCTTAAATCTTTCTGGAAAACTCACTGGACAGAAAAAAACTTGTGGCCCTACAAACTCTCAACATTTCAGCTGCACAAAAGCTGAACCTAAGCTGCTTCATGCTGGCAGTGGGATTATTTCAGAAGTAGGTGGCAATGCTGTGCCTAGTTTAACAAGGCAAAAAAAAGCACATTCAAATTGTCAGATAAAACAACAGTGCCCCCAGTTACATGAGAACATAGATGCCTACGAGCAAAATACAAACCACAGATGAATCAGAAACTCTGAAAGGCTTTCCACAACTTAAACTTTAAAATGGTTCTATTACAACACAGGCTTCCATTGTTGTATAAAATTAAAAGCTCTAAATCTTCTGGTGAGAAACACCAGAGATCTTTATATTATCAGTGAGATTTACTCAGCTTTAAACAGTGGGAAAAGGGTAGACTCACAAGCAGAGTTAGTCTCTGAATTCATATGCTTCCATATGCTTCCATATGCATACATGAATGCTTACTGAAAATTACCTGTATATAAATACCTCCGTAGGATTTTAAAAACTAACTTCACTTTAAACTTTAACACAGGAGCACTTGACTTCACTAGTTTCTTTCTCACCTGCTTGCCTCTCTGGTATTTTACAAATTTTTGATTCCAATACCAGCAAAGTGCCATAGTTCTGTTCTCCCTGGAAACCTTACCTGGACATGCTCTGTGACTGAGTTTGAACTTTGAACTTTAAAGGTAGCGATAGCTGCAGGTGCTCAGCACCTGAAGAAGGATGGTTTGACCTGTCAAAGTACTTCACTGCAGATGTGCTTGTTTGCAGGCCAGTTACTCTTGAGTCTGACATTTGTTAAAGTAGCTTTGTGTTTTCCCCAACTCATAGTTTAATACTACAGTAACTCTGCTAAAGCATACGTCAGTTGTACACTCTGTTCCCTGCAATTTAATTCTGTTGGAAGACACCGAAGTGTTGATACGTAGAGACAAGGTCTCGGTCAGAACCTGATCTGCATAAAAGATTTCCCCCTCTGAAGTGTCCACTAGCTGTATCCAGGGCACGACAGAAGGTATGGAAATCTGGCAAGCAGGTGAGCAAACCTACCTGGATATTTTTTTCACAGTCTGTTTGCTGGTGAAGGGACAGCTCACTTTCTAGAACAAATTTCTTCCCACATTTGTCGCAGATCTGCATGCGCCTGTGAGTGACGTTCATGTGCTTCTCCAGGTACCAGCGTGTGTTAAACACCCTGGGGCACTTCTCACAGGTTAAAGTCTCCTTCTCTTCACACTTTGATTTCTGCACAGGTGCCTTGGGCTCCTTTGCAGTTTTCTTCTTACGCTTGGGGGGCTCCAAACTCTTTCTACGACCCCTTGTAGTTCTGGGTGATGGGGAAGTTGTGGCTGCTGCAGCAGATGCAGCTCTCCTTGTTCTCCTTTGTGCAACACTAACTTTTTCCACACTTTTCTCTTTTTTCTTCTGCCTCTCATTTTCCTCATCATCATTACTGTCTTCAGTGGCCTCTTCCCCACTGTCACCCTCCTCTTCCTCACTGCTGGTCTTAAGAACAGCAGTCTCTTTGGACTGGGAGGGGACACCCTTCTCCCCTTTTGATACATTTAATGTTTGGTTGTTAAGGTTTACCTCTACTATAATCTGCTCCCTTTTGTAAGTCACTTCATCTTCCTCCTCTTCTTCCTCCTCAGAGTCGTCAGAGTTTTCTCTATCTTCCTTCACAGCCCGGACCTCTCCTACCGATCTGTTCTCCCTGAAATACGGCTGCTCCTCTCTTTCATGGAGATGTGGTTTACTCATTTTGCTGTCCACCAACACAGAGTAAGGACTTCCTGACTCTCTCTTGTATACCTTGGTGGACAGATCAAGTTCCTGGCTGGCACCATGATAAAATGTAGGTGGCACTTGACCACGGCGACTGTCCTCTTGCGCCATCCCTGCTACATGTGCAGCACAGTTTTCAACCAACTGTTGGCAAGAATTGGCTGTTTGACTCATTTGGGGGGCCCTGACTCATTGAGCACCTTTAATCCCAGAAAACCAAGTAAGCAGCTTTAAATCAGGATGGACTCTCAAGACTGACGCCTGTGCCATCTACACAGAATGAACAAAGTAAGACTCTCTGCTGGTGTTTAGCACTGATGCGGACGTCACAGAATTCTGGTATTATGGCAAGAGCAGAGCAGTAGTTATTATTCTTCTGGGAAAAGTTGCCAACAAACTGCTGAACATTTTATCTACAAAAGACAACAGAGAAAACAAAAATCAATTAAGAAAATCACTAGAATTGACAACAAATTCTGCATGTGTACAGCTGAGGTAAAGCACAGGGTGCATCACCTATGAGGTATATCTGCTAGGGTGGGACTGTCCTATAGCACTGTCTCAAGCAAAACCAGCAGTTAGGTACAAATACATGTACCTTTTGTAGGGATCAGAACTGGTACTAGACTCCTGAGATATGGAAATCCAGGTAATGAATATCCTCCACCCACCAAAGATCACTGCCACCTGCCTCGGTGCTGGGCCAAGATACTGATCTGTGCTTCTCTTGGACTCTTTGGAACACCAACAGCCACAAAACTCTGCTCTACTCCCATAGGCATCTCCATCAAACAAGGTGCACACCTACACAGAAATAGCTCTTCTCCATCTCCCAAAGGGAGCCCATCCTTACTCAGAAAGGGGACATATACCGAACAACATTCCATTAATGTAGATATGCATGAATAATTTCAATGGAGACATTTTCAACGTGCAGTACTAAATCAGATTAAGAACACCATGTCCCCTGCCTGTTTCCACCTCAGAGATCCCTCATACAGCCTCTTGGTTTAAGGCACTTATTCTTTTGTCTCATTCTCCCTTCCCCCAGCTACTTATTCCTCAATGCAGTAGCCAAACAATCTACCGTTTGCCCATCTAAATTTCATTTGCAGTTATCCAAGTTGGAATTTGACCAGGTCGCTGTTACTTCCTCTTGCAAAAAATGCCACATGATCCCTAATGAATACAAGCAATCAATCTCTCACATCTATTTTTCACCAGAACAATTACCTTTTGGTAGCACAGTATTGCAACATCAAGCCAAGATTTTTGGCTGTGCAGATCAAATCAGTAATACATTGGATCCCGATCAAACAGCATATTCAGAGCTAAACCTGTGACTAGAGGGTGCAGAAAAGAATGAAGGACAGAACCTAAGAGACATCCCATGACTAGAGGACAGAGAAGGGTCCTAACAGAAAATGGATGGATCAAGCAGCTATATACAAAGAAAACTGGATTCCCACTATTGGAATCTGAACAATTTCTTGAGGCTGTAAGCTTGGGCTAAGTCCAGCAGACAGGTATAAAACACTTGGATTTTGCAGAACCTTGTAGCCATTTTTGTTATTCATATTCTTGGAGCAACAATAAAAAAACCACCAACCTAAAGCAGTACTACAGACATGGATTATTATTACAATTTCCTTCCATATCGTACCGAACTAAAATACTCTCCACACCTCAAATGCTGTAACTTCCATCAAAGTGTGTTTTGAAACAATTTAATTGTAATAGTTTCTATTTTACTCTTCCACCAGAAATTTCCCCCTTCAAAGTGAATTTAACTGAACAGAAGATGAACCTACCAATGGTCTCAGAGGCCTGAATAATAAAGATGACTTAACTGTGCCCTACAATCTTTGTGAAGTGACACACTGGGGAAAGCAACAGACCGATAACCAGTCATCTGATTACCAGCTTAAAGTTAATTAAAACAGATTCTTGAACAGGTCTCCAGTTCTTTCCAAATACACTCAAAAAGCGCCCTGAAAGTGCCTGACAGTGTGACCTGCAGACAGACTCACAGCACTGCAACAGCAGGGTCTATTCCCACTGCTGCACACTCACTCCATCCACAGCAGGGTCCCATTTCTCCAGCTCCAGAGGTTAGGCAGGAAGAGCAGTGCCAAGACCCAGCTGGGCTGGGAGATAAGTGGAGATGGGCTGTTAACATTGGCTTGTGATCACAGTAATATTCAGATGGAAAAAAATGTATATTATAAAATAAACTGGTTGTGATTGCAAGCCAAACAACTCGGTACCCAGGAAGGCCCTTAGGAAGCAGTAGGCATGATGAAATCTAGTTTAGCTTTCCTTCAACAAAATTTATTTAAATATTCAGCTCAGAAAAATCACTATGTCATGTAGAAAATGATACCCGATTATTTCCTCAGCATATTAAGCATCTCTCACAAGTCACACGAGTAAATCAGGAAGGCTATCAGAATGCTGCGGCTAGATAGCCAGAAAAAGCAAAACTTGTCAGAAAAAGGGGGCTTTACCTCCACCCACCATTTACTGAATTTCAAAATATTCTCTACATACCCTGTCATCATTTCACCTGTAGTCATTTAAGAAATATTCTGTATAATAAACCACTTTGTATGAACACACTACCACTTCAAATAAAAACAACAAAGGGGCTTATTCTCAGTTATCAAAGCTATTTGGTCTTAAAACCACTTCACTCCGCAGAATCAGTAACCTACTTTCACTTTGAATACACTGCCTGCTACCCTCAAGGGACCGACAACTTTCGAACAACGTTATTTAACAGTCAAACAGCTGGTAAAGCAAAGCCCTCCTTATACATTTAGTACAAACACACTATTAGACTACTAACAGTTCTGAGAGACAGCAGTTTAATGCTGCCCAAAATATTTTAGTGCAAGATTTTTTTCCCTTACATTTCTAAACCCAAACGTAAGAAAGCAGCATATGGATGGTTTTATTTTTGCCACCCCCCACCCCCTATTTTTTTAAAGGTGAATCCACTTTTTTCAAAGTTGCTAAACAGCCTGGGCTCACAGAATTTCAGCCATACTACAAAACTAAGAAATACAGGTTCTGATTAAAATGTAAAAAGGATACACAATTTCAAAGCAATTTTTGAGGACGCTTATCAAGACATAAACCTTAGGAATAACTATTATGAGCACAGAATGAACCTGAGGTATATGCAACACTTAGAAATCAAAGATCATACAAGAAAGGTTTGCAAGCCGACAAATATTGAAGGCTCAAACCCAGAAAAAAGTACAAACTTGCAGACAAATGTGTTGGCAAAGGAAGCATGCGTATGTGGGAGCAACACTTCATACAATGCTTTCGCTACTTCTGGAGAAAAACCGCATTTCTTCACATTAACTGTACTAAAAATAGAACAACTTAAGAGCAGAGAGTGTTAGCACAATTACCTGCCCCAACTTTGACTCAACAGATGCCTTGAAATCAGCACAGACCAAGTGCAATATACTCAGAAGTTAACGACTTTAAACAACATGTCCTCAGTTTGCCCTCAGAGAGGGACCAGATTGACAGTCTTGCTATCTCCTATTTTCGTGCCAAGGACATACAACTGGACTTCTCACAAGCATCCACCAGACACCAACACTGATGTAAAGAAAAACACTGCTTCTTCCAGCTTTTGCAGTAAACGAAGTGGTTGCACAGTCATTTCTGCATATCAAGGTTCCCTATGAGCTCCTGACCCCTGCATGGCCTACAGCTGTGTGCCTGCTATCACCCACAGCCTGCCAGCTCCGCAGCTGTGCACTTAACTACTCTTCCTTTACGCCTGGATGTTTCCAGTGGCTCCCATAAAAGCACAGAAGAGGCACTCTGGGGCCCTCCACAACCAGCGATGACCCTGCCACTCCTGGTCAATGTGACAGTGGCCTAATTTTGTTTATTTTTAACCAGTTTAAATGCTGCCCATATAAAAGTTATATTAGCTCTGAAAAATTGTCAGACGCTGGTCTAATTCACATCTCACTGTAGGTTGGCAAGTCCAGAAGCACTGCAGGCACAACAGTGATTTGTCTACTGACACAAAGATGGCATTGAATCAATTTTTTACTTCATTACCATCTGGAAGTTCCCTTACTCTTCCCAGATAGTCGTAAGGACCAGAAAATTCCTTTTAAAAACACACCCATGCTTCAATTCACAAATCAGAGGCATCTGCTTGAGTAAGTTTTACACACACTGTAAAGAAAAAGAGAAGGAAGGCTAAAACCTTGGGGCTTTCCTGCAGCTCACCTACTTCTTACATGAAAAGTTAATATTATGAAAGAAGATACTGCATTGCAATTGCCAATGTCCAACATTAAAAATGTATTAATTTATTAGCCATCCACTATTTTCTTGCTTTCCTATAAGACAGCCTTTCAAGACAGGCACAGAATATAATTTTTCCTAGCCATCTGTACTAGATGTCACTTCCAACTTGGTACAGTAAGAAGTGCTCTCAACCTTAACATATCTCACAAGACACCAAGACAAAATTATTTCTCCAAAAGTACACAGCACCTAACACACAGGGGAATAATCTAAGCCACAGCTAACTGCAGCACTGAAATACCACACACCTTATACAAGCATCACAGAATATTTGTACTTCCTTTACAACACAAGACCTCTTAACTTCGCAGCAGACAACCCTCAAAACTTCTTCTTCCTCTCTTCAATTTAAGAGCAGACAGATCGCAGTTTAACAGCAGCTCTTAAATGGACACAGTCAAGAGGCACTGCAAGGTATAAACAGGTTTTCCACTCTGCCATGTAGGTGTATCGACTGCTATACATAAAATCATATTCCACAACAAAGCTTGAGCATCTTGACATTTGAAATTTTCTTTTCCATAAAACAAGACTTTGGCTCAGACTACAGTTAGAAAAAGTTAACAAAAAAATAACTGTTATAATTCAAGGCAATGTCGGCAATGTCATTTTGCATATGCATTAACAATCTAAAGTTTTTAAGGATTCTGTACACCTTTTGGTTGGAAGCTACAGTCCAACAGCTCCACTAAGTCCTGGGGCAATCAGATTTGCACACAGTTTACAAGTGGTGAAACAACCATGTGCATAAATACTTAATTTACATTATTTAAGATAATGTCCCAATTTCAAATGAGTCAAGTAGTTCTGGAAGAAACTACACTCAGAACAGGTGTAAGGGCAATGGTTGCTGGTTGAGGGGATTAATTAGATACAGTTCCAACATTACACCAAACCTGGGACATGTTAAGAGTCTGGCTACCACCCAAATTTCTAACCAAAACTGGAACACCAGCTTCCCTTCTTCCTCTCTACTCATCAGGTAGAAACTTCTAGTACAGCTAAAACCTACATGAATTCATAGCCCAAGTGTAGCTCAACCTTTTCCAAGGGAGAAGTTATCATTAAGTTAAACACATCTACACCCACTAGTCACATTATTTGGATACATAAGTAGTATTACTACATAAGTAGGACTATGACAAATTTGCATGTGTTTATTTTGAAAGGCTGATAAAAGACAATGCATCATTCTGGTAAGTATAAATGCAGAGGTAAGTAAGAGTGTGATTTTTTACTTTGCTTCTGTTTAATATTAATCAGTGTTACCCATCAATGAATTTCAAGTCATCAATTTCATCAGCAAACAGGACAGAAATACAAGAAAATGCATCAGGAAAACATAATTTGCATTGCAGATACAACTTAGCTTGAAGTATACTGCCCAACAGACAGTTCTGCTGTATTTTTCGTAAAAATAAGAAAACATTAATGCTTTCTCACTACAACTCTGCTCCATGAAATCCTTACATAAAGTGAATTCTGAAAAGCATATTACCAAAAAATAACCAGAGACCAAAACGTGAAAAAAGTGCTTAACGAAAACGGTCCAGTTACCTACAGTTCAACACATTAGCAGTATTTCAGAGCACATGAAAAAAAGTTTCAATATACTCGCACAGTCTGAAGAACAGGTGCATGAAACAGAATAGTGCACAGACACAGCAATTCCCAGTTAGTGGGAAAACACATCTGGTACAAGTTACATCATGTCAGCGGATAGTAATCAGGACTATAACACAAGAGGGAATTATTTATATCATCGTACAATCACTCCTTTCTTGTGCATCTCAGCTGCTTTATATGCAAAAAACCTGAAAATATGTTCTTAAGTGGTAGGTTTTATCTCAAGACAGAGCCACAGTCAGCACATCCTCAGTTTTTGCATTTCTATGGGCAAGTACTCAAGTCCATGTAAATGCAAAATAAAGACTGACTGCTACTAACGATCTATTCTGTCATCTGCTAGACGTCAAGGGACAGCTTGCAACACCCACCTAAGAGATGGTATCTGTAATAGGTTCCCGCTTAGTAGAGCTACAAAGGGAAGGAGGGAAGAGTGATCCTGTCTCCTAGATCAGGAGAATTTTGGCAGCTGACACAGCCTTTGGGAATATGGTATAACAGAGCAAGAGGATGTTTGGAAACTGCATTCACGATTCTGGGACTCTTCTGTAAAAAACAGAAAAATAATAACTCTTCACTGCAAGTTCAAAATTCACTTGAAACACATCTTCCCATCAACTCATAAAAGATTGATGATTTTCCCATCAACTCATAAGACCTAAAATGGCGTGTGGCACCGTGGGGCTTGGGTTTTGGTGAAATTAAAGCTATGCCATATATTCGGGCATCTCTGTCTCAAATGGATTAGTCTTGGTACAACTAAGCAAACCAACATGCACATCATAAAAAAAATCAGCAACGCTGGCAGTAGCTGGAAGTACCGCAGCGAGTCCTGGCAGGGAAACAAAAGACTGGAGAGCAAATAAATACTGTCCAATTCTTGAAGTAAAGGTCTGGGGAGAAGTACGTTTAATGGGGCGGTATATGAAAGCCTGAAGATGCAATACAGCATCTAGCCTGTCCCATCTTCCAGTTATTAAAGGAACGGTCAAAAAAAAATAATCTATCATAGGTATCTTGCTACCTCAGCAGGCAACATATTTTCACTGTATGAAGCTGGCTATTTGCCTGTAAGTATTTAACAGTCTAATGGAAAATGAAGCAGAACATATTTCCAATTCCAGAAAAACGCCTTCTACTAATATCCTGCAGCTAAAACATATAAACTACAATAAAAAAACCTTCAGGCTTTTTCCATTTCTTAAGATTAATTATTTGGCTGTATCTAGAAATCTGGTTTGAAGGACAAAGGCTTTCAAACCAGTGATTTCCAGAACTGTGAATCTGGATTTTTCTCAAGCACTGTCTCCACAGAAGATAGTTTAAGAGGTTGCCATTTCAGAATTCAGCAGCATTATAATCCCTCATCTTTTGCAGTAAACTGAAGGCTTTCTATTGCCTATGAACGAGTTTTAGATATGACAGCCATAAACCTCAACATTTCTCTTTTACAAGGCAACATCTTGAAAAGTTCTAGTACACCATGATATACTCTCGAAAGTCTAAGACCTTACTACTACCTTAAATATATTAAAATTAAACACTTGTGACTGAATTGGCAACTTCCTTGTATTCAAATCTATTGTTGTGTCCCATCTGTGTATTTCAAAGCAAGATGAAAACAAAACTAGGTAGTTGCCAGTCAACAGATGTACACGCCTTTCACATCTATTACTTTTCTGTAATTGGTTACTTGAAGACACATATACAAAACAAAAAGCTTTATATGACCACATTAACAGATTATCTGTCCCTTCAAATTCATATACTCATCAAAATATGTGCCAGACGTTCAAAACTACCCACTGCTATGATACTGTAGAGTAACTGTTCATCCCATTAAGCTACTTTGCTCCAAATCACTTTTTATTGCCTAGTTTTCTCTTTGTTTGGTGGCAAGATTCCTTTTTGCTTTAAAAACTCTTGCTTTCATCACTATCTGCTCAGGTATCTTCTTGAAGGCTAATAAAAACTACACCAAGACTTTAAACCGTCCATTTCTATTCACAGATACAAGTAAGTGCACTTCTTTTCAAACATCACTAACTTATTCTAAGATTGCAAGTAATTGCACTAACAACACAGGCTACACATAAAGCCGTCTGAAAACAAAAAGGAAATCTATCATCAAGATCTGTACTTTTGTTTCCCAAAGTTAGCATTTTTCCTCCCAGAGATAAAGAGTGTAGAAAGATGCAATAGATATGCATCTGTGTCTTTGAATATGTAGATAGGGAACAGTTAAGAGAGCTCAAAAAATGCAAATGGTCTGTAAAGTTGACAGGTAGACTTCCACCTGGACATTTATTCTGGAGGAAAGGCGGTTTTCCTCAGACAGCACTAACTTGGCAAGAAATAATAAACTTTTATATCCAGAATAGATTTAACGTCCTCTCCTTGCAAACCCTAAAAGAGACCTCTGCAATACGCAGAATACAAGCAAAAATCAAGTTTTGGATTTTTTTACAGAAGGGTTCAGTTTAAGAAAACTCAGATAGGTTCACTTACTTGCTTACAGCTTTTTGTTGACCAGCCTGTACTACACATCGCAGCATGTAACGTGCTCCTGTACCGTTTTCTTTTACACTGTAATAACTGAATGTTTAAAATAATCTCATCTGAGCTTAGAGCACGATGTTACACACACACTTCACAGGGTCCCTCAAATTTACAATTACAATGTAATTGTAAAAAAGATTTTTAATTCATTTCCAGTCTACCAGTTTATCCTAAAAAAAAAACAAAAAAAACAACCAAAACCAAAACTCTGTTAAATATTTTGGAACTTTGCTGAGTGTGGTATGTAGTAGAAAAAAAGATCTAAATAGCAAAATCTTCTTTGACTTCACAAAGTGTGAATTTGACCTCTCCAAAATAGAGTTTGTTCTTTTCACATCATTGGAATGTGCTTACACATAGGTTTAAAATCCACTCCATTTTTCATTTAGAGCTCTTTACACACTAGATAATTTTGACTTTGAAACCAGCAACAAGTTTTTAAAAACCCTTCATAGCAACAAAATAGCTTCCAGCAGCTGCACAACTGCCCTCTGCGCAGTTGCAGATGCACTAGCTAGGAGTGTGACGCACCCACTCTCGTACTGGCAAATGCTGCGCTGATGGAGAATTAGTAAAAGGAGCTTTCCCTTCTTTTCCTTACCTGGGCTTCTCCTCCTATCTCCTTTCAAACTGCCCATAAAAACACATGTCCATTCCTGTAGAGTTTCAGTTTTACAACTTCTAGCAGCATTTTAACTACTGAATCGCCAGACACTACTTGGATCAAGCTCAGCTAATCATGGTTAATACAAAGCTGGTATGTGTGTTCGTGCAAGCACAAATCACCAGCATGCATTTAAGTAATCTAGTGTTGATAAAGTCTAATGTGCCAATACCAAAACTATATTATTGTGCGTTTCTTCTTGCACTGTGTCACAACACTCCTGTAAACCCTAAACATAGCCATTTGGTATGGTTATCTTCCACTACCAAATACTGTCTTGTTTTGAGCGACTGTATTTTCTGAAACATTAACACACTGAGTTTGTTTTCAATGCACAATGTAAACTTTTGGGAAGACAGACAGTCTTGCTTTTATAATACTTACATAATTTAACAGAGCACATTTAACAACACAAATTTATCAGCTTCCAATAAATGCTAACCAAATAACAATACTTCAACAGAACTCCTACTTGCACATATTCCACCTCTGCAAGTAGAAGCTACATTCAGCACTCTCCCTGAAGTTACCAGAGTCAGACATAGAGATATAAAGCTGTTCAGCAAGTCTATGCGTGATCAAAACAGACACTGTACCACAGCAGCAGTTCATTTCAACCTTCACATGGTTCTACAGTTGCAATTCTCAAGCATACACACTCTTCCCACTGATACAGCGAATTTTATTTCCAGTTTTTCCTCTAATTCATTATGCAGCTATTATCTCTGCTTTGTATTTAAAAATCCTTCTGGGCAAAGTAAGGACAATTATCAGGTAAAGCCAAAGTTACTTGTTCATTTTAATCTGATCTAAATCTGTGTGGCTGCCCAAGGAGGCAGCATACTTTTTCCCTGTTTATATGCCAACACCGGCATTCTCATGGGTTGCCAGGTGAGATGCCTTGGGAAATCAGTCTGCCCAGAAAATAACCATTCCTTGTGATAAATTTTCATCCGGATCAGTTCTCTGAACCAGCTCACCGTGCAACTTCATAAATACTTCTGTCCATTACAAGCTCTTGCTTCCTGAAATAACCAATTTGTTCTACAGGTGCAATCTGGCTTTCACCTTCCACAAAATAGCAACATAAGAGAACCAGGAGCACAATAATGGATTTGTGGGGAAGAAAATCTGAGGATGACACTTAAGAATTTAACTTGAAAAAATAATGTATTTTCAAGAACATCTAACAAACAGGAAAATTTCTCAAATCACTTCAGCCTTTGCATAGCCCATGCTTTCATTTCAAAAGGAGTATCAAATTATTATGAAAATACTCTTAGATACAAGTTCTCTCTCCTTACTGAGTGTTTATAATTTAAACCCACAGATCTGTCTTTAGAAACAGCAGGATCAGAGTTACAGGATTCAAGTCAAACCTACATCTTGGCAAAGGTCTGAATGAAGTACCAGAAACCACCACAGGACCTACCCAGTGGCACATGAGTTCCAAATCTCAGCAATGAGATATTGGCTTTTCAGCAGCCAGCAAGTTTCAGTATGAGGGGGAGAACGCCTGGGGGAAAAAGAAGAAAAAAAAAAAAAAAAAACACACACCACACCCCAAACCCCAAAACTTATTTTCCCTCTTCACAAAAAGGAACAATGGCTACTTAACTTCCTAAGCAAGACAGGGAATAGCATCTCAGTAAGACTGGGGTTATTTGTGCAAAGGCTGGGTGAGAAGGGAAAAAGAATATCCACTGACAACAGGGATAACTGACTCCATCTTATTGTCTGAATTTAAAGTGCTTGGAGTGTGGGATAACATAAGTCAGTCATGCACAGGAGATACCATGTTAAATGATTTCATAGCACCACAAGTGGGCTAGGTAATTCATCAAAGATCAGTAGAAGGTGGGATCCTTCATCAAGAAATCTGCAGCTTAGAGAAAAAGCTATAAAAATCTGAGAGAGGGAAAAGAAAACAGAATAATTTAGGAAACAAATTTTTAAAAGGCAGTAGAAAACAAGTGTAATACAGTAAGGCGAGGGGACACCAAACCAGAAAACAGAAGTATTATAACAAATTTAGAAAGTACAATTGGAAGAAGAAAAGTGCAACCAGGTATGTGTTTAAAAAACCTGCCTGGCAAAAAGTTTCAATTACATTCAGGGAATAATTTTTCTCAGACCTTTAAACTGCAGTCCGCATGGCATTTCACTCTGACTAATAAGATTTTGTCCTGCAGCTAGTAAGTGTGAAATGAATGGTTCAAGACACACACATTACAATAAAGCAAAATAGAGATTCTCAGCAGCCATTTTTACTATTACATGACACAGGCGATCAAGATTTATTAGGGTATGTTTCTGTCCCTGCTAAAGACTTCTGAAGTCACAGCTGTATGTCACAACTTCTATTTTCTTAATGTCAAGCCTGCTGTTGTCACAGTATCCCAACATGTCCATCATAAAGTGACATGCAGTTAAAACACAGGAAATCTAAGCACAGTGCATAGTGCATGTCACTTAACAGGGAACTCGCATCTACTACAGTGAGAAAGCATACAAAACATACTGAGGAATGAAAATGCACCTGACACCGTTTGAGAAACACCTCAAATCTGCTAGGCTGAAAAAGAAAAAAAGGGGAAAGTTACTGGACTTACGGATCATTATTGCACAAAATAGTGTAATTCGTTATGAAGGCTAGAACCAACAAAACATTAGTATGAGCAGGAAGAAGAGCTGCTTCTTTAGAACACATGTAGCAAAAAATATCTGCATCAATCAGAAAACATAAATACTCCTGTTCAGCAAATGTCCAGAAATATTGCAGTGACACAGCTAGTTGACAGTACCAGCTACATGTTAAGATACTGGGCACTAACAGCAACCAGACTTTTCATTAGAAATAATCAGCCTTCTACCATTAAAATTCGCAGTTCTCACCATATGTAATTTGTCTTCAGACAACAGTATTAAGACACATTCCATAATTCCCTTTTCATCACATAAGTACTAAAAAGGCTTAAATAAGCATGACCTGCGAGCAACTGTGGGTTCAGAACAGATTTTTACTGACTTCCATGAGACTAGTCAGCCATAGGAAAAGCAAAGTTCTAGTAAGCTTTCTGCACCTGCAAGATTCAGCTATGCTCCAACTCAAATATTTGTAACTTTCTGTACATTCTGTTGTCTGTAAATTTTCACCTATAAAACTTTCTGCTTGTAAAAAAATAAAAGCTCTACTACTTTATCCTACCAGGCCATCTGTCTTCGCAGGGGTACCACAAATATGCCTCCAAAATTCCAGCTGAAAAACTTTCTGTTCACCTTTATTTAGTACCTGGGACAGAACGGAATTGGCTTAACAGATTTTGTCTCAAATATTAATATGGATCCTAATTCCAGTAACCTATCTTCAAGCAAGCCCACTTGCCTTTCATATTACATTCCCAAGACCACTTCTTGCACTGAAACAAGTTTCAAAACTTAGAAACACACGAACAAGACAGCATAAAGTGCTGGTTGTTGCTTAGCATAGCTAAATGTTTCTCTTGAGTGAAAACTACTAGTCTGAAACCTCCTCAGGGAAGGGTGTCTGAAACTGTCAAGCTAATGCAAGCTGCTAGTGTTAATGAGTTTAAGCTGCTGGCACCAGAGCTACAGCGAGTTTCACTCCCTATGCAATTGTTTTCCAGTAGGGAGGAGCAACCTAAAAATCGCCAATTTAAGATCACTTGGAAAATTAAGCATTTACAAAGGTAATTTGGAAATTTGGTACTAGAAGTTTAGGTTCTAATGAACTAGGAAAATCTGTCTCTCATGCTTTTCCTAGTTATGAGAGCTACACTAATACTACTTAAGAGTTATAACCAAACCCCACCAACTTTGTAAAATACTGAAAGTGAAGAGCCTGCAAAGACCAAAGACGGTATATAACTTTACTCACACTCATGTATATGTTTAAACAGAGTTTGCAGCTTCCAGGACAAATCATGTTTTTATTAAAATGTTCTTAACGGTATAAAATTTGTCACTTCAACACAAAACATCCTTTAATGTTGATTATTTAGAGTTTTGATACCGCAAAAGGAATTATTGCAAAGTTTTAAAACTATGTAAGCCTCATACTTATAATGGAAACAGCTGAAAGTTAGGCATTTAGATCCACAGAAAAAACTACACACTCTTCTTGGAAAACACTGAAATAATTCAACCATGCTTCCTCAGCTTGAGGAAGCTCAAGACATTACAGGCTCCTGTCAACTGTAAACAGTTAACTGCTCATTTGACTGCATTAATATTTAAAGCATATAACTTCATGATAATGAAATTACCTCCGCATAAAAATCCGTATTTGTATCTAACTGGGGGGAACACACACCCCAAACTTTGGTATCGTAAGATTCTGAAAAGACAAATAGCACATATTTAGCAAAATGTAAACCAGCATTGTTTTGAAAAACAAAATTATATTCTTTAAAATTTATTTCATCTTCCATTTAGAAGCCAAGATCTGGATCTTGTAGGGAGAACACTGTTTCACAGCAGAATACATTAAGAGATCAGCTGTTCTGTGCTGTAACCAAGAATGGTTACAAAAATATTTTAATACAATAATAATATGAAAAATCAGGTTGTTACAGAACATATAAATCCTCTCAATTGGTTGGTACTTCCAATTATGACTCTCTTTGGTGGGGTTAGAAAGAAATATATTCTTTGATAAGGTGTATTATATAGTGTGCCACAGAGAAATAGGTCACTGATGACATGCAGTTTTGTAACCACCTTAAATATACCTGTGTCTATCTCAAACATGCTATTGGTACACCACTCTTCCATTAGACACTGATACGACCAAGACTGGAAGATGGGATCTGGTTTACTGAAAATACCTATTTAATGCAGTTGTACAAACTCAAAGGACTCTTTCCAAGTCATTCTTACATGGACATCTCACCCTCTAGGTGGTATGATACCAGAAAAAGTGTGTTTGAGCTAGAAGCACTTTCTGGTACATACAAAGACTTTCCACCCTTAGATGAAATTGCACCTCAGTCTGAAATTTCCACATTCTATGATTCTGGCAAAGTGAGTAAGAACAGAACATCCCAGTATCTCGCACTTGCAACATAACCTGACAAACCACTTTTACAATATAGCCCTTATATATACCTAACCATTCATACAAAACTGCTGAAGAATTTACTCTCCAGAAATCTGAAGTAGCTGTAAATACCAGTCAGCAAATACTAGACAAAATTATAAATAAAATCTTAAGTCTCTGACATCCTACAAAATGCAATTGCTTAGTTAGAAGAATAAAAAGCCTCCATGATTTTGCACTTTTCTTTCAAATACATACCTTCTGGAAAAGCTTTCAAAATTTCTATCCCTCAACTACGCATTTACACTGTGAGTTTATCTCAACTTTATTATCAACATCTAAATTTAAGTGTTGGCTGCCTGGGGCAGGTATGGGGCTCTTCATGCATTCAGCACAACCACCACATTGCAAGTGCTTGATTAATCTCTATTAAGGAAGGCGGAGGGTGGGGGAAGCATCTTACGTGCAGGTAGAAAGACAGATAAAGGGGTTTCAGATAGGTACCTGATGAGAACACTGGACTTATGTAAAGGATGTGAATCACCTGTTACCATAAAATACTAGATCCTTTTAAAACTACATTTTGCAACTCCACAGCCCCTTGAACACCACCAATGTCCACAGTCCTATAAAACGCCTATTTGCCTCCTGAAGAGAAAGAGTGCCCAACTTCCACAGGCAAACAATCAAGCTGCAGTCAATCAGCAAGATGACAAATCAAGGTGCACTAGACCATCCTTCATAAATCCATGCTCACACGTTACATCTCCTTAATTCAGCACGTACACACATACCGCGCACCATCATTCTCTTGATCCACCGCGCATACACCACTGTCAACAAAGCATGTGCCAGTTGCCATTCCCAGAACAATACAGCTCAGGTCATCCTCTGAAAATATAAAAAAGCGCATTCCTCACATCCTTTATGTCTACAGTACTTGCCTCGCTTTGACTTAAATCACTTCTACCGCCCAAGATGCCAAAACTCAGCTGTGATTAAACATACTTATATAATACTATGAAGACCAAACAGATACACTACCTTGAAGCCTATATTTTCATTCTAACAATACCTATACCAAGACATCCACAGGACCGAAAGTTGCACAGAAGGCAGTTAGAAATCAAAATCAAAACCAGAACCCGAGGGCGCACATACCACAACATATGTCCTGAGAGCAAAGAGAAGGGGAAGATATCCAAGCAAAAGACTGAGAAAACATCTGATTTTTCCCTCCACGCACCTGGACCCAGAACCCGCAACTCCAGGAGGTAACAGTTCATTTCCTCACCTACTCAATGACAACTCCAGTCCCAGAAGCGAGTGCATTTAAGAACCGCGTTCCCTCCCAACAATCGCGGACCGTGCACCGTCGTGGCTGCACAATTAGCAAGTGACAAGGAGGAAGGAGAGCGCTGCCGGTGGCCCCCACACCTCCATGCCGCCGCTCCGCGGGAGGGGGCTGGAAAGCAAAGGCAGAAGGGGAAGGGAGGTGTGGGCAGGCAGTCCAGCACAGCCAAATGCAGCAAGAACTCGCCACACACACGCTGGCTTCGGGCAACTCACCTTCCCTCCCCTCCCCCAGGCAGGTGGCACAGCCCCCTCTCAGCGGGGTGCAGCAGCCAGGGCAGATCCCCCGGCCCTCCGGCAGCATTCCTCGCCCGCCGCCCCCCCCTCCCCCGGCGGGGGACTCCTCTGGCTGAGCCCCTGCCGCCTGGGGGGTGCCCTGCCCGCCCCATGCTGCCTGGCGGGGGGCTGCAGGCCGGCCACGGCGCTGCCCTGCCACCCCCTCTCCCTTGCAGGCCGGGAGGCGGCTCTGCCCTGCTCCCTCCGTCACCCGCCCCCGAGCTGGGCCTAGTATTATTCGGCGGCTGCCGCCAGGCCCGAAGGGAAGGGGGAAGGGGATCCCCAGCCGAGCGGCCGGCCCGCACTCACCCAGGCCGATCCCCTCAGGGCCGCCCCCGCCGCCTTCCATTGCCGGGCAGCGAGGGGAGGGGGGCACAGGCGAGGAGGCGAGGCGGGAGGGCGGAGGGCAGGGCGGCCGGGGCCCTCCCTCTCTCCCTCCGCTCGGCCCCCTCAGCCGCCGCCGCGGCGCTCGAGTAGCCGCTGGTTCGGGCCCAGGCCCAGGCCCCGCCGCGGCCGGCGGACGCGGCTCCCGCTCCCCTCCGCCGCCGCCGCCGCAGCGCTACGTGGCCGCCGCAGCCAGTCTCGCGACTCCGCCGCGCGCACGCGCGCGCGCGCCGCTGCGGGCGCGCGCCGAGGAGGTGACTGCTGCGCGCGGGCGGGGGGGGCGCGCGCGTGTGCGCGGGGGAACGCGCGCGGGGCTGGGGCGGAGGGGGACACAGACGGGACACCCATAGGCTGAGGGGAGCCCCGGGGCGCATGCGCCTTCGGCCGCTGCCGCGCTCCCCAGCCGCTGCGCACCTCGGGCCGCGGCGGGCCGGGGGCAGCGCGGAGCGCAGGTGAGGCCAGGCGCGCTGCGCATGCGCGGCAGCCGGCGCCCCGCGGGGCTCAGGTGAGGCGGCGCACGTGGAGGGAGCGCGGGGCCGACCGTTACTCCGCTGAGGTAATTAAAGCAGCCGCCCTAATTGCAGTCAACTGAGCCGGGCGAGACTGTGGCGAGCGCTCCGCCGCGCTGCGGCTAACCCCGGCCCGTGCCTCAGCCTTCTCTGTGGGTGTCCTCGTCGGTGCGGTGAAGGCCCCTGGCTGCAGCTCCGCAGCTGGGGGAAGAACGGCCGTCGTGGGACCGGATTGCTGCCGGGTCTCGGTCCTCACAGGTGAGTAAGGATAATGCCTCACACAGCGGCTGCCGTGAGGGAGCAGCTGTGGCCTCCGGATGGGCAGCACCTTGAAAGGGCTATGTGTCATATGTGGTGCTAGAGCTGCCCCTCAGGAGCCAGGTAAGTCCTTAATAAAGGCCTCGTCAGCAAGGTCCCATCTCATTTACGGTTGTCAGAGGTGTCGGTCACTTCTGTTATTATGCCAAACCCCAGCTCCCACTCGTTCAAACCCTCCTCTCCCCTTAAAATACTAATAACTACTTAACTCTGGCCTGTGGTTTCTTGATTACACCCACCTGCAGGGCCTAGGCCTGGTGTATGAGAGAGATGTGCCAAGAAGGAAAAAAAAAATTTTTCCTAGTAGAGCTCCCAGTTGGTGGCAGGTATGGGGCTTCTAAAAGGGTGTGGGGAGGGTCAGGGCTGCTGCTTTGCAGGCTGGCACAGTATTTTGCAGTGGTACCACCTCTCCCAGGAAGCTGCGAAGCTTACACCATATCCCTGAAAACCACTGCTGAGTGCTGTGTAGGAGGGAAGAGCACTGCTGTGGTTTAGGTTTGGCGATGGTAAAAGAATTAGAGTAGCAGAAACAGGAAAACGGGGAAGGGTGCCAGCCTCTTGGGTAGCTTCCCAAGGACTTCAGGAATCTTTTGTGCCCTCTAGCTTTGGCTCCCTCTTGCCCACTCAGACCTGTGTTCCTGCTGTAGTCCCCTTATTTAAAACCTTTTGTCTGCAATCCTATCTCTACCTGTGGTTTGTTTCCTCATCTGCTTTGTTTGCTGCAAATGCCCCCCCTAAAAGTGTAGGGCACTTGATTTGAGGTTCTGTGAAAAGTCCATACACCGTCACTCCCCTGAGATGTAATGTTACATGCCTGTGTATTTGACCTGCTCTTGATTATTGAACATAAAACCCATATTTGAGCTCCCTGTGCAGAGCAGGGATTGGGCTTTCAAAGTCGACAGTGAAATAAAAGCGGCTGGGTAGGCTGGGGAAGCCTTATGGCACAATCGGAACAATGTTGCCAGTTCTCTTCCTTGCCCAAGCAACCCCTGCTGTGGGGGCATGGGAAAGGAGCAGAACCTGGTGCATTTCACTCTGACCAGCCCCATGGGAGCTCTTACCAGCTGGTCTCTTTCAGAGCAGGCCCCTGGCTGTTCTAATCTCTGCTGGGACCTGTGTATAGCTGGCAAGGAAAGGGATAGTCTGGGCTTTGAGAGCATGGGCACCACTCCATCTTAGCCCAACAGCCTTGTGCAGTGCAGCTTCCTGAGGAAAAATAGAGGATGTCAGGGGGTGTGGTGCTGCTGTTGGTTAGCTGTATGCATGTGAAGGATGTCATGTCATAAAATCTCCTGCCCTGAAAAGGGCCGCAAGAAAAATGCTGGGGACCTTTTTCTTGGAAGGTAAATGAACAAGACAGCAGTGACAGAGCCCCTCTTCCAAATGGGGGACTTCAGCAGAGGGACAACTGGGAGATGCTGGGAGACAGTGGACACACAGATGACGAGTAAAGCCATTAACTGTTTCAACATCCACAAAGGCGAAGCTGCTGCTGGTGTCCATCCATGGGGCACAAGTAGGCCAGGGCCTTGATGATCTCTCTCCAACGTGCGAGAAGAGCGTTTAATCTCTGTTTTGCTGTTCCCTCTTCTCTGATGCAGTCTGTGGTCTTCTAACCTGGCTTCCTTACCCTAGGCCTACAGCAAGAGGGTCCCCTCCTGTTGAATGTCTACTGAAGGATTGCAGGGGCCTTTCCTGATAAAGGTGCTCTGTATCCTCAGATGATGTCAGCGAGAATGATTTCACTCCCTCGAAATGAAAGCTACACTGAGACTAAAAGGAAGTGTTAAGTCCCTCATTCTTGTGGACACCATGACTCTCAGAGGGATGTTTAAAAAAAAAAAATCGAGGACTAAATACAAATATCCTTGGACTCTGAAGGGCTTCTGACATGCTGAAAACAAAGCTTGTCCTCATGGCCCTGCTTGTGTCCCATCAGCATCAGTGGTGGCTTAGGGAAGAGAGAGCTGCAGAGGAGAGTGACCCTTCCTAGCCTTGCTGTATGGTTTGGCTCCTGAATTCCCAGGACACCCAGCAGTCACACACTTTCTTCCCTGGGTGTTTAGTTAATGGAGGGTGACAGCTCCTCATGCTGCTCCCAGGGAGGGATCCAGCTGAGAGACTGGCTGTGGCACTGAGCCCTGTTCCCACAAGGAAGCCTGTTTCAGCTGTTTACGGCCCTCTCTTTGATCTAGCTTTTGACATGAAAAGACATGTCAGCCAGGTAGAGGGAAAGGAGAAAAAAAAAATGCGGGAACAGCCCCACATCTCTGCTTGTACATGATCTGCTCCCTAGCACACACCTGCCTCAGCCACAGATCCTTATCAACCCTCTGATTTCCTTGCTGTCATCTCTGCTTTCCCTTCACACTGGTGTATAACTTCTAGACACAACTTTCTGCACTTTGTTTCCTGCTCAGTAAGACGCTGTGGCTCCCATGCCCCTTCTCTCTGGCATTTTCCTTATTTCTACAGTACAACCAGTGTGGGAAATGCCTTCGTGTCCTCCTCATTGCATGCAGTGCCAGTGACGGGTGATACAGATCTTCATTTCCTCCCTAAAATGCTGCACTGTTACAGCAAGCAGCTGTTTGCAGCTCACTTCAGAAGTAGCAGCCATACAGCTGTAGGTGACTTTGTCCCTCCCTGGAAATCAGATCTTTTTTTCTGCTAAGCAGCTTAGGCCCTTTCAGGGTGAAAAGTACAATAAAAGTATGAGAATTTGATGGGCCAGGGGCTGCAGACACACTGGAACACAGCGTTACTCACTTGTGTTTTTTTTCTAGGGGACTAGATGTTCTAGACCTGCTAAGAAAGCAAACAATGAGTATGAGTATTGCTGAGATGCAGCGACCTCTGTGGTGGAGATAACCACTAGTACCAACTGCAGAATGGCGTGGGAAGGAGAAAAATCAGATGTGAACTCCTGCTTTTATCAGTCAATAATTTTCCTGTGGTTTCATGGCTTTGCAAAGCTGGGTGTTCCTGAGCAATCCCTGATCCACCTGCTCTGGTTCTTTTATATGGCTTTCAGGCAACAAACCAGGGCTGGAATCCTCTTGTACAAGATGTCTGCCTGGTCTGGGGCCTGCAGTCCCACATGAGCTGTGCTTCTGAGAGATGGGGCCTAGTTTACAAGAGTTCTTGGCTTTACTCGGGCAGTGATGGCTCTTGGCTTCATCCAAACTCCTGCTGTGATGATTTCTTGGGAAACTTGGCAGCCAGTGAACCAGGCCTTCTAGCCCTTCTTCCCACAGCCAACAGGGAGATGGGCTGCCTTCCTGCTGTCCTACCTGCATCCTCCCATGGTGAGAGGTGACTCTTGGTGCCTTCTAGGTGCTGGCGGCAGGGTTGGCACTGAGCAGGGTCAAGTGAACAGCACTAGCCCTTCTCCACATGCTTGATGTTTTGCTGAGACCTCAACATCGTAACAGTTCTGTTTTGGGAACAGCCTGAACTGGGCATGACCTGACACTTGTCAGAATGCAGTTGCAATTGGGACTTTCCCCTTCCTCAAGGGGCGAAGGCCCTTGGAGCTAGGTGCTGCTCAAGGATGCTGGTAAAGAACAGGCCCTGCCCCACTAGGAAAACAAGCCAAGTGTGAGAAGGGGCACAGACAGGGCACTGGCACCTTGCTGACAGTGTCTGTAACCCAACCAGTTGACTCTCAGATTAATGCTTTATCTTTTAGGGATCCTGCTGTGTCCTGCAGAATTTAGGATCCTCTCAAGCAACGGGAGAGGAAGCAACAGGAAAACAAAGGGGGTTTCCTGCTACCTCTTGACACAGGAAGCCCTGCACTGTCTGGGGGAACCACCACCACTGAGTGCAGAGATGTTGGGCTTTGAGACCATATCAGAACAAAGTAGAAGCTCAAGCAGACAAAATTCTTGTTCCCATTCTCCCTTCTCTTTCAGTAATTCAGTGTAAGGCCACAATTAAAGATTTAACTGCCTCCAAATAATACATCAGAGCTAATACCCACTGTTATCTCCTTGGGCCCAACATCAGACCTTGAGAGCAGCAGAGTACAGGCAGAGTTGACATGCGCTAAAACACCTGAGAAGCAGACCTGCAGTCTGAGGTACCCGCTGGGGGTACCAGTAGCTTTAATTCTGCCCACATTTAGCCCACCCTGTAAGTATTTTAATGCTGCAAGCAAGCACCTGGGTGCTGAGGGGCAGCATTCAGGGACCCAGCATGACCAGCTGGTTTCAGTGTGTTTTTAGAGGGCCTTGTTCATGAAAGGCTTGAACTCAGGCTGGGCAGGGCAGCAGTAACATCCTTATGTAATACATAAAAGCCTGGCTGATTCATGTGTGGGTTAATAACTTTCTTTGGTGTACTTGGGGCAGGGTACCATGACTGTGTTATCAGAGCTGTTAGCCTCTGCATAAAAATCATGCCACAAAAAAAAAGTTCTCTTTGGGTAGCCTTGGTTTTGTGCTGCTTTTTTTTTTTAATAAAGTAAAATACAGATTCTGGAATATGGTGGTTGGACAAGAGCAGGATGGAAGTGAGGCAAACTCTCAGAATTGGGCTTTTATTGTCAGTTTAATTGACTTTGGTGTTATGCTGTAATCTCAGGAGGTCTTCCCAGACTGTCTACATAAGGGAAGTTCTAAAGTATGTGCTGGGGAAGTTGTTAAATGGAAGCATCACCATAGCAGGCTGTTTGAGGCATTTCTGCTCTTGTGTTAAAGAGCACCTCTGCTCAGATCAGCATCAGCCCCTACCAAAGCAGTACAAGCAGCATCTGTGTACCTTGGCTGGTGAGGAATGAATGTGTTTAACCTAGAGTCCTTTCCATTCACACCCGATCTTCCAGCCTAGCTTTTTATGTAGAAACTTATCTCTGGGTTTGAGAAGCACCTACGGAAAGCTGTGCTTGGGAGCAAATACTATGTCAGAGAAAGAGCTGTATTTACCAGCTTTGTAGAAGAGGCACTGCAAGACTTACACCCATGAAAGTCACATTTGAGTTAATGTCTCTGGGACAGACTCACCTTGTTCAGGCTTAACCCCTGCTTCCTTCCTGTTCTTGCCTCTGTTGAATATTTTTAACCTACCACTTCAGGGGCATCCTGCACACACTCTCCTCTAGCCTCCTGCCCTTCCTGCCCTTCCCAGCATGGGGGACATGAACACACTGGCATCTTCCACTGACACTGCCTTCTGCACTGCCCTCCTGCAGCTCAGTTTGGGACACAGTTTCCCATGCTTATGCACAGCTTTGGCTTGTCAGAGATCAAGGGCAACTCACTGCAGGTCTCTGACCCAGTCCAGACCAGCATCATGTGCATATCCAGTGTGGGGAACCCCAGATTCTGTTTTTACAGCAGCAGTTGAGCTCAGCCTCCTGTGGGAGCTTCCCAGCCTCTCTAGTTCCTCTCCTTTCTCTGGATGTGTTCAGCAAGAACTGGATGTCTGCTCCACTAAGTCTGTTCCCCATAGATACGTTTTTTTATTGCATTCTGTGGATGGGGAAAGTGAACTCAGCATGGCTATGGGTATGTGGTTTAAAGACCATATTTTTCTAAAGACATCAGATGCTTGTCTTTCTCTGAAAGTTTGTTCTGCATCCACTAGCTAGAGTACACTTTATGTCCCCTGTCAGTCACCCTGATACCTCTCTAACTGTGACAGTCCTCTCCTGCTTCACCAAGTAGCAAACCAAACCACAAAGCATCAAGTCATCCCTAAGTAAACCTGACCTACCTCCAAGAATTACACTAGTGTCAGGACTTGCTGGAAGTCAGGTCAGTTCTGCTGGTGGAAAACAGGCCTGTGAGCAATGTCTCAACCTCCAGTTGCTGCCTGGTGCCAGGCAAGGAATAACTAAACCAAATTTGGCCCTAAGAGTTGCTCCCCATCTTCCAGCCAAGCTTGAGCTCCAGCCTGACTTAAGACATTATTTCCTACCTGCTTCCACAAGTGCTTTCTCCCACACACCCCACCACATCCTCTGTTTCAGGACAGAGGCATTTTCTGCTAGATCCACTTGGATATAAACAGCATAAAGGAAGCAATAAGGAAACTCCTCCCTATCCCTTACTCTAACCACTTCAGACATACTGCCAGCTTGCTCCAGGGTACAAATTATCACAAACTTGGGGAGCTTCCTTACCTGGAGAGACTTCAACTCTGGTGCATCAGTGACTGTCTGGGAGTAGATGCCCATTTCAATACAACAGCCATGCTGCAAATTACAACTGCTCCAGAGTGCCTCTTCAAGTGGTTGCTTTTGGTCTCCCCTTCACAAGTCAGGTAGGCTGGTTATCTATTAAATAGGGAGAGAGCAGAGAGAGAGAGAGTGAATACACAGAGGAAATCAGGCAGTTTCCTGTTTGTTTATCATGAACAAAAGCTTGTTTGCCTGAAAGTTGCTAGTGGGCCAGCCCAGCTGCTGTGACTGGTGCAGAGCTGAGCTCTTCGACTAGCATGAAAGGAAGAAATAAGGCAAAGTCTCCCAGGAAGGAAAAAAACCCAAAACCAAAGGTCTTCTTGGAGCTGAGGCAAAGCAGTGGGCAGGGAGATTTCACCTTGGCTTGCAGGGCTCTGATGTGTGAAGGTGGCAACCAACTGCTGTTCTTCCATCTCAAGCAAGATGTGCATTCAGCCCCCCTCATACAGGGCCCTTTAGTTGCCCCACCAGGTCTTACATTGCCCATTACCAGCAGAATTTTCCCAAAACCTGGTCCCTGTAGCTTACTTAGGTTTTGGGCTGTATTTAGACAAATACAAGAAATACAAGTTATGAGTCTGTGCTGGCATTAATCACTCTGGAGCCACAAATCTACAGGGCTTCAGATTTAAAAACTGCCAAGCTTTTACCAACACTGGGTCCTCCAGTATGAATTCATCATACTAACGTTCTGGACCCAAAGACTCAACGCTCTTCTAATGTCCAGCTAAAAGAACTTGCATCTCTGAAGTCATGCCTAGACACTTCCGTTGTTTCTGTCCACCCTGAATTAGCAATAAACCAGGGACCGCCTTTGGCAGGTGGGAAAGGAGGAATGCTCAAAGGGCTGCAAGGAGACAGGCTGCAAAGCCAAGCCAGCCTGGGACAGAAAAGGAAACAGGCATTTGCACCTTTCATTGTGCTGCATTAGGTTAGAGGAGTTAAAAAGTGGAGCTGGAAACACTCAGCAGAGTGAAATGGGCATCAGAAGTTCACCAGGACAGCCCCGCACGGGGACTAAACCCTTGTACCTGCCCTCCTGAGCAGTACTGTCCATCTGACGGCTCTTGTGCCAGCTGGTGCTTTTTCTTCCTCGCCCGGAGACTGTGCTATTGTTTTTGCCCTTGTCCATGGCCACTCCTTGCATCCTCTGCCCAGGGCAGGATGACCTCCCTTCGGGAGGCTGAGGGACACCCTTTGGTCCTTGCTGCCCTTCCCACGTGGAGATAATTGCTGCTGCCATCTGGTGGGAGAGCAGCCCACCTGCCAGCCTCAGCTGCTCCAGCATGGATTCATCTTGCCTCTGAAAAAGGTGACCTCTTTGCAAATGTCCTTCCTGGCTAATGTGGTCTGTCAGAGTTAGCAGCAAAGCTATAGCCTCCGCCACTCACGTGCAAAACACACCCGGCCCTGTGACTTTGGTGCCAAATGTAACAATGGCACCATTGGAAAATGGAAGGATCCAGGAGTACATGGTGTGGTGCTGGCGTAAGTCAGCTCTGGGGATGGAGAGCCTGACAGAAGGACGTTTAATTCTGGCTAGCAAACACCCAGGCAAAGGTCTACGGTAGAACCTTTCTCCAAGTAAATTTTTGGGCTATTTTAGCTGAGTTCCTTAAAGAAGTGCGTGCTTTCTTCAGCCCAGTAACACATCCAGCCTTGCTGGGGGAACACTGGCTCTATGCGATCATGCTGTTTTTTCTCCAGAGAAAACCAATTTCATACTAATTTGATGGGGGGATTAGAAGTTGTCAAATATACTAAATTCAAAGTGTTTTGTGCAAATAGGTGGCAAAAGTGAAGAAAACCTGACCACATAAAGCATCCCCATCCCCAAAGCAAAAGTTTTAGCATGGCTGCAATCCCTAGTGAGTAGCAGAAGGCCCACACAACAGAAAACTGGTGTAACTACCCAGTGGAGGATATTCTTCAATCAGACTTTGCCATTAATTTCAGACAGTGGGAATCCAGGCATGACAGCCAGACCAGGGGCCCATGGGCTTTTCAGTTCACAGAAAACCTGGCATTTCTCCACTTCCCTTCCAGTGGCATCATCCAGCTGCCTCCCACCTCTGATCACAGCTCACCTTGGGCTGAAGCGTCTTACCCAAAAGATGTGGCACATGGTGGTCATGGAATACTATCTCAGAGACAGAGGTTGCTCCTCCACGTGTGGTCACAAGACCGTCCCGCTTTTGCTTTCTCCAAGAATAAGGTGAAGGGGGAGATCTGCTATTCCTGGAGCATCTCCAGCACCTTTGTATGCAAAAGAGTTGTGAAGCTGGCAGCCCTTGCAATAGCTCTGCCTTGCAGCTGGGAGCCTACCTCCACAGGCCCGCAGGGTGGCAGGTGACCATTCACAGCACTAGGCTGATCACATACCTTACACAGGTTCTCTGGGAGGGCAGACCAGGACCTGCACAGCAAAACTCCTTTCTCTGCCCTCAGCGTGAAACCACAGGCCTTGACCCTCTCTTATTTCTCCACCCCAGGTTGTGCTCCACTTTCAGGAGCGAGTTTTTGTTACTGATTATTAAGAGCAACAAAGTTAGAAATGCCAGAGAGGGTGGGGATACCTTGTTTGTTCGAGCAGCAGAGGCCTGCCTTATGTTACCCAAGCCTAGAGCTCTATTGCCCTGACAAGTAACAGTGCTGAAAGCCAGTGCTCACACCCTGCTAATACCCTCTGAACAGTGAGAGGGAAGGGCCAGCATCCTGGGAAGCAAGAGTCCAGCCTTGGCCAGGAGTGCCAGGCAGGCCAGCCCTTGACAACACTTATTTTTGTTTTTACATCAAAGAGGATGCCAAGCAGTGCCCACTCACTACTGTGCAGTGCTCTGAGCAGTACCCATCCAGCAAGCAGGCAGCTGTTTCCTCACCCACTACCCCTGTGCAGCCCATGCAGAACTTTGTCCTGATTTTAGGGTCACTGTTCCCATCTGGAGCTAGACAGCTCCACGGTCCACACACTCTACAAGGCTGAAGAGCAGCTATAAGCACAATACAAACAAGGGGTTTGGCTAGCACACACCGAGACAGCTATAGGTTCACCAGCAGCTTTGAAGTCTGATAAGCTCCATGGCAGCTTTAGGCATTGAGTGAGGCGGAGCAAGGGTATAGGAGCAGTTAACAGCCAGGGAACATTTGTAAAAATAATTACACCCAACAGCAAAGAAAACTGATTCATCAGACCCAGGGGCCACTCTTAAAGAGCCTCAGCCACCTCCGGAGAAGCTAACAGCAAAAGCAGCAGGAAACACTCCGCACACCACTGAAAATGCAGAACTGGGGGTAGAAGCAATGCAGAGCCACAGAAGCTGAGAAGGGATTTCAGATGCACTGTTTTGAGCCCAACACCTGGTGCATGAAACTAACTGAAAGAAATGCAGAAAACGCTAAGGGAGCTTTCAAAAGAGCCTTGGGAGAAAAGTGGAAGCTTCTTTACAAGTGTCTGAAGTGGTAAACCAGAAGAATAAAGAACAAGAGCACTGGAGAGGGAAGAGGCCTGGAAGTTATTTGGGAGTTATGGACCTGACTGTTCAGCTGCTGAAAATAGTTTGCAATCTCAGGCACCTCATCACTGCAAGAGCATATTCTGTCCAGCAGAAAAACCAGGCAATCTTTCCATTTTGAGGGGAGGGCAACAACTCAAAGCAGCTATCGAATGATGAAATGGGCCCACCATTAACAGCAGCTTTCCCAAGAGCTCAACATCTTCAGGGTAGTGATGACACCCACCTAAGACTGCATTGCTCAGAAATAACAGACACCGTACAAGTGTCCTATTATCTGCAGGATGGGGATAGTGGTGTGCCAGGCTAGTACTGTGCCTTCTGACAGCTGCCAGCAGGTTTGAAGCTCACTGTAGGCTGTATCTGGTACAATACACCCGTTTTCTTTCCAGTAGCATGGTGTTGCATCAAATAAGCACCCTGGAAAATCTACGTACATGCAGTAAACAGCAGCCTGAAACATGCACGGAAAACAGTTAAAAGCCCTCACAATAACCTCAGCAAAGTCAGCCTTACCTTGTTGCAGGAATTCAGCTTAAGAATCATGTTTTGAACTTTTAAGGTGTCAGGAGCAATACCTATTTGCCTGTGCTAAGTGACTTTTATCCAAATAATTAGCACAAGTATGAGGTGTCTTGCTCCACTGACCAAACCTTTATTCTTCTGAGATATCAATAATAAAAAAACCTAACGCCAAAAAAAACCAACCCCACACTACTACATTTGGGACTGTGGCATTTATTGAAGGCTGTTTATACAATCTCATCCATCACATCCTCCTCACAGTCCAGGTTCCCTAAATAAGAAGTGTTGATGTAACAGAGAATTCTGCCCACCTCCAACTGCCTGAGCCACAGAGCACCAAGTCATCCCTTCTTTGTCCCAGGTGCCACCTGCAATAGGCTGACTGCCACTTTTACTGACCTTGGTGAAAGAACCAAGGCTGCACAACAGGGCAGGTGGCAGCAAAGAGGTCAAGTGTGCAGCGGCAGGGGAAGAGGTGCAGATGTTCCATTTCCAGCATATATGTGAGAAGTATTTCCTGCAGGGGAAGTATCTTCTCTGTACCTGAAATCCATCTACCACATAAGTGAAATCTCTGCAGTTTTCACCCCCAGCCTCAATGCACTCATGACCTGTGCCTCCAGCCATCAGTGCTATCTGTTCACACAGGCTCAGCAGAGCCACTGCCCTAACAGCTGAGATGTCCTCTTACTCTCAGCTGACACCCGAAAAAAAGACTGGCTTGACTGAGTGAGCCCTGAGCATCCCTGTTCTGTAGTCCAGGACCTGCAAGTCTGTTGACCCTGGCTCAGCCAGCCTAAAGGCACTGAAGCATTGCTGTGATACCTGATTGATACAGCACTCTAGCGGTCAGGGAGTCACCTGGGCTACTCATTCATCCCAGGAGTGAACAGGTGAAAATTCTGCTCCTGTTGCTCAAACTGCCTGGAAAGGGGCAATTCTCAAACTTAGCTTAATGGTCAGTGAAGCTACTGCTCTGACCATACATGGGAGGAATGCAGGTTTGCTGTCAAGAGTGTTCAGTTTTATTTGATTAAGAATTCAAAATGGGTTGAATTTTAATTTCCTCTGCTTTTACCAATGAGGAAATTGCAAAGATTCTTTTGGAAAGGGCTGATCTAGTAAGTAGAGGTGACCAGGCTAGCTATGGCTGCAGAGCCAGGTTCACTGTGGCAACTGGAGGAGCACAGACTGTCCAGAGGGCAGATAGGTGATGTTGCGGGACCGCGAGAGCTGGTATGCGATGTCTTCAGCTGCCTCAAGCTTGCGCAGCTCAATAAGACCATCGCCTGCAGTGGCCAGTGAATTGGCAATCAGCTCTGCTGCTTTTGAGTCTCCCTCAGCAGAGATGACAGCTGCTTTCTTCTGCTGCTCAGCCTGAAAGTAAGCAGATGAAAAGGGGAATAACCAACAGAGAAAACAACCAAAAGAGAAGGAAGATGCTGTTGTCATGTTTAAAATATAAATTCCCACTTCGCCACCCTACTGTTGTTTTCCCCAGTACAAGAGCTACAACAGAAGGTGATTTTAATTTAAAGCTGTATCCTGTTAAGACTTTTTTTCTGCCTACTGTGGAAAAAAGGCTGAAAAATTATCTTGAAATTGCCTTAGTCTTAACCTCATGAAACATTAACCCACCTAAAGGCACTGCTAGTGAAAAATTGTCTATGAAAGATTTGAGAACTTCACCAGTGGAGTTAAAAACAAATAAACACTTCTACTGTTTAATCATCATCGCTGATTACATGCATCTTTCTACATCCACTAGATTAATTTTGGGTGTAGTTGCAGGTTCTTGCAATCTCAACAGGCATGTTTCTCAGCTGTACCAAGGTGCTTCAACATAAAACTGTGTCTGTGAATGCTGACCAAGATCCCGGGTTGGTCAGAGATTATGTGGCCTGGGGCATGCAGTCGGTAACACTCCTATGACAGAGCCCCCCACGCCCATGATATCAAACACCATGCAAAACTTTGTCCACCCTCTAAAATTCACAAACAGCAGGATCCCTTCAGCTGCAAGTCTCCACCTTGAACCCCACTTCTAACTGACACTTCCTCCTGAGGGCTGTTTCCTACCTCCTCCATGCAGACATTTCTGTTTAGCACTCCAGTAAGACTGAGACACATTATTAAAAGAAAAAAAAAACCAAAATCAACTTTATGCTTTATCTATCCAACCATCATGTGCCAGAGCCAAGAACCGTATCAACATTATGACCCTAAGCAACTTAAGCATTCAGCTGCCTGGTTTCATGGACAGGTAAGTGAGAAATGTTCACTGCAAGCTAGAGTGGGAAAGGAGATACCAGGAACCATTTCCATGTTTCTCAGGACAAGGTACCTTTTCCACAATGAATCTGGCTCTTTCTGCTTCTTGCTGGGCCACTTGCTTCATCTCCACCGCCTCTGTGAACTCCTTGCCAAAGGTCAGATGGGTCTGCAGAGCACAAATCAAGCTAAGTCCACAATGCTGACAGTTTACAGTGCTGCGACCCTCACAAGCCCCAAGGGGGAGGCAGCCTGCCTGTATCAGTGAAAGTGGAATGGAGATGGAAAGCCAGTATTCCTAAAAGAATAGAAATTAAGACAAGCAGACCTCCCCATCCAGTTTTGAAGTCTCAAGGGATACACAAGTGTAGCTCCAATCCAGCACACCAGTGACACCAGAGACACACCATGCTCCCCCTGGCACCAGCACCTGCTGCATCACCTGGCAGGGGCAGCCCACTCACTCAGTGCTCCCCTCCCAAAGCAGGGAAGCCTGTTCTTTGCCAAGCCTTCCTACACCTTGTATGTTCCAATATGCACTGGTGCACTCAATTCTGGGCTCTTTGGACAGTTGCAGGCTCCTGGGATGGGACAGGGGAAAGATGAATTTCCTTCAGCAGCATGCTCGGGAGAACACCAGAAACAGAGTCGTAACTCACATTTTGCAGAAATACGGTCACCTTCCTGCAGAAACTTCCTATATGGCCCTTTCCTCTAAGCAGGCTTTCGAGGGAAGTCCCAGAAGAGAGAGGGAGAGGTGCACGCACACGCCAGATTACAACACATTTAATTTATAAAGCTTATAGGGAGATAGGAGAGGAGAGCTCCCTCCTTGATTAGTCTTTTAGAAGACACAGCCAGGAGAAAACCTAGTACTTTGCAGAAAAAGGATGCTATCAAAAGCAGCTATTTTCACTACCTCCTCACGCCTAGCACTTTCTCCCTGTGTCTCAGGGTACCCATGGAACAGCTGCCTTCTCTAAAGTGATGTGCAGCCTGATCCATCACCCACAGAAGCACTTTTCATTTTAACTGTAAAAGCCCTGCAACAGTGAAGTCTGTTGAAAGGCCAGCACAGCAGAGCCTTCAAGGGCTTACTCAAGGTCACAGAAGGCCAGTGACAAAACCAGAGGTACTGACATGACCAGTAACCACTACATCCCATGCAACTGCAGACAAACATTGTCCACATGTCCAAACTTCCAGCTCACTCGTCTCTGGCCACCTACCAATTCTCTTCTCCACTGCTCTTATTTGGGCACACTCCAAAGAGAAAAATGGAAAGAGGAAAACTCTTACCAAGGACACATCATCCAGAATGAGCCCGAAGGTTGCTGCTCTCTCCGTGAGGTCTTCGCTCACTTGTCTTGAGACCAGCTCTCTCTGAGTGATCAATTCTCCAGCATCAAAGCGAGCCTGAAATCAGGATGGAGAACAGTGAGAAAAAAGCTCCCAGAAGTGATGGATGCTCCATTCCCTGCCCATCTTTGCACCTGTGAGCCCCAGAGCTCTCCCAAAGCTAGCAAACACCAAGCTGCCCAGGCATTTGAAGTAAGAGAAAGACTGAATGTCTGGGAATTTAAGTGTAAGCTGAAGGGGAGGTTGTCCAGTTGAGCACTTAATGTAAAAGCTGGACTAAAACTGGTTAGTCATTCTTTGGCAGTTCCCTGGGTATGCTTCCAAAACCAGAGATCTTCTGTAAGCTGAAATCTAAGATTATGTGAGAAGTAAAAAGCCCAGTCTCCTGCCCGAGACTCCCAGCCTGAAGAGCAGAGCTAACAGCTGAGAGCAGGTAACAAATAAACCTCTTGTCATCCAGAGATCATCCAATGTGAATCAAGTCAGCCCAAGCAGTCAGGAATGACCAAGAAACAAAAAAGCTACGATTAGCTTTTCTGGATGCCTGATGAGAGCCTGGGGGTTGGAAAGAGAAGCCTTATTCTGAAGCACAACATATTCCACACTCTGGTGGGTCCCTCACTGCTAAAAAGAGGAAAGATGACTGGCAGAGCCCAGCAGCTCTTATACTGTCCTTACCACAACAGATTTAAGGATTTCAGTTGTGATTGAGGGCAGGACACGCTCATCGTAGTCCTCTCCAATACTGGTGAAAATCCGTGGTAACTGGGCAGTCACTGGTCTAAACAGGATACGCAATGTGATGTTCACATTCTGTAGATCTGTTCAAAGAAAGCCATGAGTTTAGTAGCAAACCACAGGGGCAGGATATTTCCTGAAGCTGTCCTCTCTAGGGCAACTAAATGAGAAACAATAAACATTCAGACTTCTTTTTCCCAGAAAAAACAAATTATTTTTACTATGCCTTTCACCTTGGCATCTAAATCCTCCTTACAGATAAGATTTCAGCTTCAGTTTGTTAGTGACCTAGGGAATTACTTGCCCTACTGTAAAGGCAGAGACTTTATGTTTAAAAGGATTTTTTACAGGACCAAAGGTAGGATCTTTTAATCTATTCTGTAACTAAAAAACCAGATCAAATCATTCCTGACTCTGTGCCAAACTGGACTTGAGACACATGGGATTTCAACGTCCAGAAGAAAAAAAAAGTCATCAGAGCATCTGGTTTTCTTATGGTTGCCAGGTCCAAACACTCACCTTTGCTGCCAGTGATCACGGGAATGTTACGGGGGCGAGAGCGGCAGTCAAAAATGATGGGTTTCTGTACCCAGGGGATGAGGAAGTGGGTACCTTCTCCCACCACTGTATCCTGGACCCCACGGAATCGGTCAAAGATGACAGCTCTGTGGCCCGCATCAACTAGAGAAGAAAAGAGCACATCAAACACTGTTTCACTATCTGTTGAATCTACACACCACCAAAACCTTCTCAATGGAAGCAGTCTGTTAAGGATGGTTAAAGCCTTTTGCTACAGGAGACCAGTGAAATTAGTTAGAATATTTGGAGCAACAGGGCAAAGAGAAGATGTAGCCATCACTCCTGGCCCTCCACCTGCTCACAGTGGCAGCAGCTAATTAACAGCTTTCTAGAGAAAGAACCTCACAATCCTCTTGCTCATGCAAGGCACAAGGTATACAAGGTATAGAACAGCCCAGCAAGGCTTCACATCTATCTTCCCCCAATGTCATAAGCAATAAAAGCACAGAGCAGCCAAGTTACTAACAAAAAAAATTTTAAAAAAAGATATGAAGTGGTCAGCTCTTCCACTCACCATTGTAAAGAGCAGAATTGACAACTCCACCTGCAACAGCCAAGCCCAGGCCAAGCTTCCCAAGGCTTTCAAACACCTTCGCAGCCATTTCACACGTCCAGTTCCAGCCCCTTTAAAACGTCCCTCCTGCAAAAACCCACCAGCTCATTAAAACCCTATGAAGTAAGAAGTCCGGGAAGTCCTGTGTGCAGATGCCTACAGGCCAAGGATTACCCCCCCTCTCCGAAAACCCCACCCTGCAGTGGCTGCACCCCACCAGCAGCCCTGCCTCTCCCCTCAACAGCTGCCTCAGCCCGCAGACCTCCTCCCTGGGCTCGGCGCCCCAGACCCCGCAGCACCCCGCGTACGTGGGCGCCCCCACCCACGAGCACCCCGCCAGGCTCATGCCGCCTGCCCCAACCCGCCCCCCGATCACAGCTCGCCCCATCCTTTCTGCACCGCCGCGGCTCCCCGCTTCGGGCCCTCCGCACCCCGAACCCGCTCCGGCCACCTCCCACTGCCCTGATTCCCCCCCGTCAGGCCGCCCTCTTCCCACTCCCTCCTAGGCCTCTCGCCCCTTGCACAGGCAACCCCAGGCCCCGCTCGCCCGCAGGCCGCGGCTCGGGCACCGGGCCCGACACGTACCGGGCCCCACCGCACCCTCCTGCCCCGTTCCCCTCGCGAGCGCCCCTGACCTCCACATGAATCCCCAGGCACCGGCCCCAGTGCGCCTGCGCGCTGCACCAAGACGCCCACTGCTCATTGGCCCGCGTCTCCCCGCGGCACTCTGGGACACGTAGTTCTATGCGGCGCTGCCCCTTGCCCGGCGGCCTATAACTCCCGGCGTACCCCGCGGAGGCCGGGGCGCTGAACAAGGCCGTTTTCCATTGGCTGCAGCTTCGTCTGCGCGCAGGGCCTCCTGGGAGCTGTAGGCCTAGCGGAAGGAAGCCACGTGGGCGCTGCACTGCGGCGCCCGGGGCCGTACAGGGGCTTGCGGGGACCGGAGATGCTTCACGGACAGCCAGGACGGGTGAGCTAGAGTGTGCTCGCTCCTCGCTTGTCACGAGGCAAAGCGGGCCTGGACCTGACCTTTCCCGGTAGTGCCCAGGCAGCGGGGCGGCAGGTCCCGGCGGTGCAGCGGCGTAGAAAGGGGCTTTGATGAAGCGGTATCAGTGCTGAGGAAGGACCCCTGGCGTCTGGCCGCATCCTGCCTACTTGTGACGCTGCCCCCGGACCAGGCAGTCACCCGCCAGACTCCTCGTCCCCCTTGGCATGAGAAGCCAGACAGCCCCCTAGGGCCGCCCCCGTCCAGCTGCAGACAAAGGCCGTTATTCCCTCGCCGTGAGCCTCTCCTTTGGCTCAGCAACCCCATGAACAGGAGGGCTGGTGCCGCTAGAGGGAAGTAGCACCCTCCTATACGCTCCAGGAATCCCGCTAAAAAAGGGGCGACTGACGGACAACAATAAACCCTCTGCCCAGGGAGACCCCAGAGGAGTCGCCTTTCCCCGAGGCAGCCCCTCCTGTTCCTGTCGAGGGACCCTCCCTGGTGCATTCGCCCTCTGATATGACACCACTGGGCACTTCATTACTCCCCCAGGCCACGACCTCCTGATAGCATCTCAGGGTGAAAGTGGTGCTGAACCCCATCCTTCAGGGCCCAGCAGACCCCAGGAGCCACCATGGAGTGTCCCGTCCCCTCTGGGAGCTCAGAGGGTCTCTACCCCCTACTCTGCTCCCTGTGGGGAAACTGAGGCATGGAGCTGCTCAGCAACCCAGCAACGGAGGTTCTGGTGCTGCAGCCTGCTGGCTGCCTGCACTGCCC
The DNA here is from genome assembly GCF_017639655.2 of Falco naumanni. Classification (NCBI taxonomy): domain Eukaryota; kingdom Metazoa; phylum Chordata; class Aves; order Falconiformes; family Falconidae; genus Falco; species Falco naumanni. Next base: position 181,433 of record NC_054071.1, read on the forward strand.
TTTGAGTGGGGAGATGTACAGGGCCCCTAAAAGTGGGGGCAGATCCCAGCTGAGCTTATGTCCCTGATCCCCAGCTCTTGTCTGTGTGCCCCTCCATTCCCATGCACGCAGCCCTGAGTGGCCGTGCTGGAGCAACTCCTGCCTGGGAAAGTCACCTCCTCCCAGGTCCCCCGGCACAGCTATGCAACAGATGTGTCCTGTCCTGTGTCTAGCAATGCTCCTTTCAAGGCCACAAAAGCTCTTGTGCTTTGGCAACACCAGGAAGCAGATGCCAAAGAGGACCAGGACAAGGTGAAGGTGTTCAGCAGCAGTTGAACCTGCTGGGGAACCTCCCTGAAGCCCAGCTGAAATGGGGGTGCCCCAGAAAGCCATGGCCGAACCCTAAAAGCTGCCCTGAGCCAGGACCTGGCCCTCCTTGTGATCACTGTTCCCAAAACCCTGAGTCACTGCAAACTGATTTGGGGGCCAGATCCTAGTAAGCTCCAGCTGCTGCAAGCAGGAAGTGTAAAGTCAAATTTTGGGTGCTCCTGTGCCTGCCCTCAGTTACGTGCCTCCCCACAGGGATAAACCCAGGGAGAATCCACCTCCGGCCCAGCCAGCAGGATCAGCCCCCATAGCCCAATGCCATCCCAGTGGATCCTCCACCAGCCGCTGGGCTTTCCCCCAAGGATGACTTTGCCCCAGGAGGTTTCTGTCTACTTGCATCTAATCCAATAATAACATCCTAATTGGTGACAAAGCCATGGCTATAAACACCAATAGATTTATTCCCTTTTGACATGAAATTCACACAGGGCACAATTCAATCATTAAAGTTGGAATTTATGGAGCCAGGGGCTGGAGCTTTACACCCCCTGCCCAGCATTGCCCTGCGCTTTGCATTTTGTAGCAGCCATCATGGGCGCATTTGCTGCTGGGTTCATGCAGCCCCCTTCCATTTCTCTTGCTGTGTAAAACGAGTGTTTCCCATTCATGCAAAAAAATGAACAAGGCTCATGGCAATGGGGATTTTTGGTCTAGGGCCCAGGTTTTAATATGGGAGCCCCAGGAGCCACCAGGCTGGAGGTGGTGACACATGTATGGCAAAACTAGAGAAAAATGGGTCCTATGTGGGGGAAATACATGGCAGATGATTCAGCTGGGGCTGATGCCAGCTATAGGGGCTGACATGCTACTTGATAGTGTGGGGGGACCCAGTGTGCGTCCCTGCCACCCACCAAGACTATCCCCAGCTTTGTGGGCTGAGGGATGCAGCACAAAGCCTTGATGGCTGGTGACTTGTTGGGTTTGAGATGGAGGCAAGGGGCTGAGCAGCCCTGAAGCAGCCAGAAGCATCCTATGCCCTAGGAAATGTGGCCGTGGAGGTACACCTCAAAACAGCACCGGGCTGAGACCCCACTGCTGGGTGATGGCAGCGAGCTGCACCCCTCGCTTCAGTCTTTTAGTGAGGCTGCTGCCATCCGCTGTGTTTCAGGGGACATTCCTCCACTGGGAAAAGAAATGGCAGCTTCAAGAAGTGGCTCATTGTCCTCAGGCAGTGCAGCCAGGGCTGGGCAGCCTGGCCCAGCTCCGGCCACTGCAGCGCAGGAACAAAAAGACTCCTCTTCTCTAGCTGTCCGCAAGCGGCCGTCGCTGGCCAGCACCACTCCTGAAAAATTTATGGCATGAAGTTTGCAAACTGTGGAGAATCCAAGCACTCAGGGGCCAGTGACCCCAGGAACGCAGGGCCATGAAAGCAGGCATCGATTTGCAGGGACACAGTGGCAGATCCACCCAAGCAGAGAATGGCTTTTGGCAGAAATGAGATTTTTCCAACCCAAACCATGGGTTTAGCTCACATACAATAGGATGGGGCTGATGCTGCTGTCCCGTTCCCACCCACTCAGCCCTGCACAGGGGTCCCAGCACGAGCCCTGGCAGCTCCAGTCCCGCACCCGGCATGTAACCCAGTTAGTCTCAATAAGCATTTAAATTAAATTATTTAAACTACATTAAACCCCTTCGAGGACACAGTTCAGAGTGGAAACAGCCTTAATGTGATTTCAGCTGACTTCTCTGCCACGATTTGCAAATCAGAGAAATCGAATTAAGGCCGTTTTCTTTCTGAACTCTGTCCACACAGACCTGTAATGCAGTTTAATTAATCTGCTTTAGAATTGAGCTTGTCTGTCACTCAGGCAATTTCACCTGACACGCCAGAGAGGAACACAGCCCCCGCCCAGGCAGGGGGCTGGGACCTTTGGGCAGGCATGGGGCTAGGCCATAGGTTTGGGGATGGAAAGTCCTGGAGGGTTTAGAGAAAACCAGGATTACCCCTAATCCCATCAGGGAATAATCTGGGGTCAAGCTCTGTGCAGCAGTGAGCTGCACCACCCATGCTGGGCTCCCCAGCACCCAGTGAGATGGAACCGGAGCATCCCAGCTCTCTGCTGCCTGGGGTCCCAGAAGCAGGGCGGGCGCCGGGGCCAGGGTTTCTCATCTCTCCTCGATGGTTATCACCACTTAACAAAATTTCCTCCTTGGTGTAAGCGAGCAGCCAGTTGAAACCGGCTGCATTAAGCCCCACACTGCTCCCAGGAAGGCTGCAATGGCTGGTAATTGCCAGCCAGCAGTCCCAAGGAAGCTGGGACTAGGCCAGGGAAGACCTCAGTCCCCCAAAACCCACAGCACCTTTCCCTTCCCTGCATCCCCCAGCTGCTCCCTATCCCCTTCCTATGGCTTGCACCAAATTTGCAAAATAAATGGGCTGCTCTCGTCTCTGGCACCAAAACACAACCCTGGGGGGATTTGGGTCTCCCCTGGAGCACAGGGGTACCTCACATGCTGTGAAGGGAGTCTCTCCCACCCTCCCTTCACTTCCAACCCATGTTTTCTCTGCAAAGGTAAAATGGCATGTCCATAAAGGAGCTCCAATTAAAAGGGAGTTAATGACTTAATGAATCATAACAAAATCTGCTTGCATTAGCACATGAACTGCTGACCCTCTGTCATTGTGTCTACTAGCTTTTTAATTGCATACCTTTTCATTTCCTTCCCAGCAAATTGGCTTCTCAAGTGTGTTGCGGGGGAGGAGCAAGCAAGGCTCTGGATGGACCAGGGTGGAGCGGGGAGGGGGCAGGTAAAGCCCAGCCTGGAAGGGGTGAGCCTCATGCACCCCATCCTGCACCAGCACTGACCTGAAGCTTGAGCCCCAGCACACCAACAAACCATGCTGTTAGCCCTTGCTCCTTTCCTCTGATGTGATGAGGTTTTGTGGTGCTGCAAAAAATTAGGACTTTAATTAAATTAAGGCTTAAAATCAATTATCTGGGGTGCTAGGAGCTGTACAAACCCCCAAAGGAGTTTTGCATGCTGCTGCAGCACCTTCATCAGCCCCCACCCACCTTATAGCTCCCCAGAGCAGCCAGGAGGGCTAAGGGGGCTGGACTCACCTCCTCATTAACTGCTCATTAATTCACCATCACATGATGAAGAGCAGCTCCAGGAGAGGCTTCCCCCTTCCCACAGTCTGGGTGCGCCCACCCAGGGATCCACACCACTGCTGTATCCTGAGCCATGAGAGCATCCTCTAATGAGCACCTTCTCACTCCCAGCTTCGCGGGGGAAAAGGGGATCCTGCAGACACCAGAACAGCATCCAGCCCACCCTGGCTGACAGTTGCCCACTCTCCTTTCTGGCATGGTTCATCACTTCCCTTGCTTGTTCTTGGTTTCCCCAACAGCAGCCCACTGCACCCACCTGAAGGCAGCGCTGGCCACGCGTGCTGCCAGGGCCAGGCGATCAATGGCTCCGTGCTGCTGTTGACGTAGGATTTATGGCTGGCTGCACCCAACCCTGCTCCCCTTCACCCAGGGGCTCTAGAAGCATTTTCATCTGAGCTGGTACATTACAGGAACCACTGGAAGAATCTGGCCCCTCTCTGGTACAGCAGCACGGGAGGGCAAAGCCATGGCATGGCCCCTAGGGGGATTCACCCCAGGCTGGCGGAGGCTGGGGGCGAGGGAAGCCCTGGGACCCCTGTGAGGCTGGTGGGAGCTGCTTTTTTGGTGGGCACAGTGTTCCTGTGCTGCTGCTGCTGCGTGCATCTTGGCTCATTTGCAGGGAAAAAAAATGAGCAAAATGGACAGTTTTGGGGGTCACGTGGCCAGGATTCAGTGGGGGTCTCTGCTGCTGGGGTGCTTAGAGGGAGGAAAAGCCTTCCTGGTGGTTTTTGCACAGCTGGGAGCAAGGTGGGGGTCAAGTCTGGGGGGACACAGTTGAAGCCTCCCATCGGTGCCTGACCGACGTGGCCCCGTCCTGCCAGCCCCACTGCTGTTCCTGACATGGGGCTACCCAGACTCGAGCTGAAATCCTCCCAGCGGGACGGCCTGGGCTCAGCACCTGCTGCATCCCTCAGTGGAAGGAATCGTGCTCTCTCCTTCTCCAGCCCATCCACCCCTGGGACTACAGCACTTCAGACTTGCCTCATCACCAGCAGCTGCCTGCATGGCTGTGCCCCACAGTCCTTCCCCTCTCAGGGTGACCTCGATGCCCCCTATCCCACTGGGAACAGCCAGGCTGAGCATCCCAGACCCACCAGCCCAGCGGCTGTTTCCAGGGAAACTTTGAGGAGGTCAGGTAGAGGTCTGGGATGTTTTAGTCTTACTGCAATGTCCTTAATTGCTCGTTTATTTAGTGTAATTAGTCCCAGGTGCTTGCTCTTGTCTGTGTGACCCCAGCGGATGCTTCTCCAGCCTGGCCCAGCTATTCTGAGCTGCCAGATCGATCACCTCCTGGTGAAGGTTGTCAAGTCCCCTCTCACTGCTGAGCCAGGCTGCGGTGATGTGTGTGCATGTCCACGTCCCTCACCCATGATCTTGTCCTTGGCACGGTCCTCCTGTTCCTGCCAAGGTCAGCTCATCCCCAGCATCCCTGTGCCTGTGCAGGAGGGATGGGCTGGGGCTGATGCCGTGCTGCAGCCTCCCAGGATGTGCACCTGGTGAGTGCAGTCCCCCAGAGAAGCAGTAGCAGCCAGAGCACCCTCACCCCAACCAATACTGTGCTGAGCACCCAGGGACAGACCACGCTGAGTCATCAGCTGGATGGATAATGCTGGGTGCAGGAGCCATCCCTGGAGCAGCTCCTTGGGAAAAAAGCCTCCCCCCACTTTCTACCATCTTGGAGGAGGCAGGAATGTTGCTGGAGCTGGTGGCTGCTGGGGGGAAACAATCCAGCGCTTTGTGGAAGCTGCGGTGAAAAGAAACCACCCCAAAACGCTGGTGAGGTCAGGCAGCCCCAGGCTGCCTTTTGTCCTGCAGGCAGAGTGCTGGGAGGGACGGGACAGACTGCAGGGCCCCTTCACTGTGAGTCAGGGCAGAAACCACCAGTGCTGGCAGCAAGAGCCAAGCAGGAGGCTTGCGGGCGTCGGGGGGCATGGGTTCACAGGCATTGGGGGGTTATGCAGCCCCTGCTCTTTGCCCACCAACACAACCTGTCACAATGCTGGCTTTAGCAGCCTGGCCAGGCAGCCCATGGAAGGGTTTGGCAGCCACCCGGTCGGTGGGCTGAGTGCCTCACCACCTCCAGCCCTTCCCTTTAACTCCTCCGGCTTCTAAAAGGCTGGGGGCTTTCTCTGCCAAATCCATCTCCATTGCTCCCCAGGTATTACTTCCCCCATGGCTCTCTCCCAGCATTTTCATTCCCTGGAACTGTTAACAACCAGGAGCTCTCTGAGATTAAACCTCTTTGCTGCCTATTTCTCCCTACACCCAAATTTCAGTGCACTTTAATTGTCTGCCAATTGATTCCCTAAATTCCCCACTGACACACATAATGTTTAATTCCTGGATATTGGGAAGGAGGCAGCTTGGGGGCCATACAAATCTGTCCTTAACTCAGCTGCACTCAGACATATCGCAGAGTATTAGGGAAAAGATGCTGAGAAAGCCAGTTCTTTGTGGGCTGGGGGCTGGCCAGGGCAGAGGAGAGGTCTGCTGGGGCAGCCCCCAGGGCTCAGTCCAGCCACTGGGCTCCCAGATCCTGCAGCAAAGTTCATGTTGACTGAAAGCTGCTACTGAAAACATCCCCAAAGCCAAGAGGGCAAAGGCATGGCCCTGATCCTGCTCCATAGGGCATTTGCTGAGTCTGGATGGCCTAGGAGGGCTCCAGAGGAGGCATCCCCCCAGCTCCAGTTCCCCACTTCCCTTGATGCTCTCATCCATGGGATAACTCCTTGCTGTCCCCAAATCCAGCCATGCGGGGGGAGGCCACATCCTGCTCCGTCCTCCCCTTTGCAAAGGGCAGAGCTGCCAAGCCAGCACAGGCAAGGCAGGAGGTGCCCCCCGCCACCCCGGCATCCCTGCCCCACACACTCTGGGCAAATCTCAATGGCAGCAGCAAACAGAATTAACAAGTCCAACCACGAAATGGAGATGAAAAAACACTTCAGCTAATGGCTGCCCCTGAAAGAGGCTTTGAAGTTTATTGAAGTCAGACCTCTGAGGGTTGTGAGTCCCGGGGAGAGAGCAGGGGAGGTCGGCCCTGGGGAAAGCCTGGATTCATGCGCTCCTCCAGACACTCTGGCTGGACATCACATCCCCGCCGGGGTCAGCCCTTGCTACCACAGCATGGGGATGTCGTGACTCTGGGGACCCAGCCACATCCTGAACCTTCACCACCAGAGAGGTGACGCACGGCCCCCAGTGCCGCATTGCTGCAGGGCAGGGGCGGGGGGCACAGCACCGGGTTGGGGTGGGTGCTCTGGACAGGGAGAGGACCACAGCTTGGGTCACTGCTGTGCAACCTGCAGCAGAGGCACTTCAGGGGGCAGCTCCCCCAGACCCTGGCCAGGGGAGGGGGCAGGAGTGGGCCACGCACCTTCACAGACAAAACTGCTCAGCCGTGAGGGAGAGCAGGCACTGGGAGCTCTGGTCCCAGCTGAGGTGTATTGCCCAGCTCTGCTCCAGCTCTGCATTAGGGGATAGAGCTCAGTTTGCTGCTAATCGGGCATGCAGGCAGGCTGGTGGCAGAGCCAACAATGGGACTGGGGGCAGCCTGGGGAATGTGGAGCCCTCACCTTGAAAACCCAGATCCATGGGACCAAAAGCCATTGCTTTGCAGGGGTGGAAGCAAAAGATGAAGTCTCTTTTTCCTGCTGGGATGAAGGAGGAATGGTCCATGAAGGTGCTACAGCATGGGGAAACACCCATTCCGGTCCCAAGCAGCCTGCATGAAACTGGAACACAGTTGCAACTACCAGCTCTTCCCCACCTCCCCTTCAGCAAAAGGGAAATCCTTAAATCATTTAATTCAATTAAGCCTTGTGATCACTGCCAGTTAAATAGATGGATCGCAAGGACCTCTGCTCTCCCCTGTCCTGAAGCTGAACCTTCATTAAACCATTTCCCCAGGTCTGGCAGGAGGGAGGCTGAGGCTGCAGGAGATGGGGCTGGGGGGATGTTGAATGCCCAGAAAGGTGGGTCTGGGGGGCCAGATCCTGCCGGGAGGGTCAGGTGCTGGGCAGCATAAGGGGGTCATTAGTGTCTTGGCATCAGCTGGGACCTGTAGCAGGATGGACCTGAGCCAGGTGCAAGCAGACCCTGGGGGGGGACGACAACAACGACAACGACCTTCCCACACCCACCCACCCCCCGCCCCAGCTCTTTCCCAGCCCGTTGCTTGCAGGGACATGCCTTGGGAGCAGCAGGGTCTCACAAACACTGCTGTGTCTGGGCCATCCACCTGCTGTGTGTGGGTTTGGGTGAGGAGAGACCAAAGCTGAGACCCTTCCCCCTGCTCAAATCGCCTTCACACCTCCAGGAGCAGCTGCTCTGGGAGCTGATCTGTCCCGGGAACACTGGTGGCTGTCAAAGCAGAGTGATGCTCCTAGCCTCTTTATATAGGCAGTAAAAAGGTTTAAACAAAAGCTGCTAAATAAATAATAAAAGCCAAAAAAGACTGGAGGGAATTTTTGCCCTGATAGGAATGGCCTGCCCTGTCCCCCCAGCTTCACCCAGACCTCCCTGCTGGGGGGTACTTCCCCAGGTGACGACTTGGAAGCCTGTGCTGCACCAGATTTGCCCCCCAGGGCTTTAAATGGAGGGTTTATGAGGGCTAATAAATATCGGGAGTGTAGCTGTTCAAAACACCACTTGCCAGCACCTTGCGCTGGGAGTGGGGCTGGGGGGTCTCACTGGGAGGGGCTGCCAGCGTCTCCCCTGGCCATGATGTGGGTCCTGCTGGGCCACAGGGTGTTACAGAGGTTTATGCCTTGGTAGACACATGTAACCTCTCTGGATCTCCTCACTACTGCCAGCTCTGCCTCCGCACAGGCATTGGGGTAGGGGTCACCTTCCTCCCTCCTGTATGTCCCCCCATCCTTCCCCAGTGCCCTTCTGCTGCTGCGATGGTGACCCCAGAGCTTGGTGACACTGGTATGGCCAGCAGCAGCTCCTGTCCCACCTGCTTCACCACCAGCTGGAGCGGATAGTGATGGCTGGGATGACCCAGAGCTCCCTGAGCCCAGTGATGCTCAGCTGGCCACCCCAAGGGCTGGCCAAGGTTGGGCTGGCAGGGGGGGTGTCGGCAACACACGTTTCATCCAAGCTGTCACCCCTGCCTGGCCCTGGAGGGGACCCCACACCCTCCTTTTTATAGCTGTGCCTGGGGAAGGGATCCCTGCTGCCAGCAGCTGTCGGGGGAGATGCTTTTTCCAGAGGAGCCAGGAGCAAAGCTGCTGCTTTTCCCAAAATGCCCCTCCATGCTTTAAAAATCTTTGGGAACGCGCAGCAGCTTGCCCAAACCCCCGGCTCCGCATGGCTCCCCAGGGAGCGTGGGTTAACTGCCGTGACTGAGAGGCCCTTCCCCATGCACCAAGCCCTCTCAGGTTGCTCTGCTTTCAGCCTGGGGATGCATTCATGGGAGTTTTTCCCAAGGTTTTCTGTTTTACTGCAACCCCCCATCTGCCCCACCCCCTGGCCCTGGTGCCTGCAGAGAAAGCAGGACCTTGCAAAGCTGGGAGGGGTTGAAGGTGAGTCCTATGTGGCATCACAGGAGGGGAATGGTGATCACATCCTTGGAGGAGCCCGGGCAAGGACAGTGGCTGGAGGAGATGCCTGGGGAAGGCTCCCCTCAAGGGGAAATGTGTCTGAGCTGCTTTCTGCTCGCCAGATGTGGTTAGAGAACAACTCGCTGCTCAAAGTGCTTTGGGCTCAAGGGTTTCCATACAGAGCAAGTAAAGCTTTCACCAAAGCTTCTTACAGATGGAAGTATGACACAGATTCCTTTTTTTTTTTTTTTTTTAACTAAATACAATTGTGGGGGTGAAAAGCATCCAGGAGGGTTTGTTGTTGATGCTGGAAATGGGATTTCCAGGAGGGCACTAGCAGGCTGGGTGCTGAGCCATGTGGCATGGCTCTTATCCCCAGCACCTCGCCCTGCTCACCACAGCCTCCCCATCCAAACTGGGAGCAAGTCCCTGTTCATGAGGAGTCACAGTGCTTTTACCAGGGTGAGCAGAGCCAGATGAAGCAGCAGGGGCTGCATATGCACAGGCACCACAGAGGGATGCCCTGTGGTGCAGAGCCCCAGAGATGAAGCTGCATGGCAGCAGACAAGCAGCCATACCACCAGCTCTCCCATCTGTACCCTTCAGCCTCGACACTGTATTTCCCTGTGCCAGGTGTCCCAAGGAAACCTCCCACAAGCAGAAGATGCAGGAGAGCAATGCACAGTCCAGCAGCTGTCTTTGACCCAGGGTAACCTGCAGAAAATCATCATTGCAAGCTTTCTGAGAGCTGGAGGGCTAAACAACGGCAGCAGACAGAAAACCAGCCCAGGGGGATATCAGAAAACCGGAGCAGGGAACAGCTGCCACATTTTGGGTAATTGTTTATACAGAATAATCCAGCCAAGCACTCAAGCTGCAGAGACAGGACCTGACACAGTGGATCGCATTCCCATCCTTAGCAAAGACCTCTAGCCAAAACCAACTGAAAGCTCTGAATTCATGGGTTTGGGTAGAGGGCAATGGGTTGGGTTGTTTTTTTTTTTTTTGTTTTAAATAAATCTCTTAAGAAGAGAAAGGATGTCATGGGACGAGCTGTTTTCCATTAACCCACCTGTGCAGCCTCAGAGACCTGGCTTGGATGAGGGACATAGTGAGCCTGTAGGAGCCTGTCCCCATGCAAGGATGGGGTTGGTATCTGCTCCTGCCTGCCAGGGAACCAGCCACCCCAACAGAGCCAGCACCATCGCTCAGGTTACAGTGGTGCCAGAGGCCCCTCTGCCAATGTCTCCTGCTCCCGAGAGCCTTTGAGGCTGTGACAGAGTGGGTAGGAGGAAGGGAATAGGTTGGTCTCTACTTAGACCTGGGATGCTGGTGCACCATCAATTTTTTTATTCTGCCTATTGCAAACACAGCAGGCTTGCACCCTGCTCGCCCTGTTCCCAGGAGGACTCCTCTGAAGAAGCCCATTAGCTCTCTGTCTTTTCAAACTGTGACAGCAACCAGAGACCTCCAGAGCAAAACCACCTCTGGGGCCTGAACTGGAGAACTGATCCCCCTGGGACCACCAGTATGCAGCCTATGAGGGCCAGGAATCAGCAGGGATGCTCTGGCAGGATACACAAGCACTTCCCTGGTGAAAACAAGTGTGAAAGGAGCTGCTCTTTCCCTGGAGCCTCCCAGGCAGCCCTTTGCTCCAGGGAAACCACTTGTGGAGAGGTTAATCTCCAGGGCTCAAGCACCCTGAGCTGAGCAGTGGCTTTTCCAAGGGCTTTCCCATTGGCTGTACAGCAAAGGGCAGGCTTTTGACATCCTATCTGCCCTGGAAAATCCTGGCTCAGTGATATAAGTGAATATGGGTGCATGCACAAGACAAATCCTCCTCCTAAGCTGCCCTGAGTGGTTGTCTGCTTTAAGACCCCTGAGAAAGGGGTGGAAATGCCTCTTTCTTCCTGGGAGATGATTCAGCCCGTCTAAGATATAAGTTGCCCCCCAAAGATTCCTGTCCGTCTCCATTGAGTGTAAAGAGACCAGAGCAGCTACGTTACTCCTAGAAACACCTCAGTCTGATGCCCAAGGGAGAGATGCAGCTTCCAGAGCATGCACCAAGCACCCAGCAACCTTGCTGTGGGGTCAGGCCTTGGAAGATCAGTCAGAGACACCAAATCCAGGTTCATGTCCCCATGTCTGGAGCCCTCCCTGCATCAGTACATCTGCATGCCCAGCAGCTCTGTTGCTAACAGGGACCCAATCACCCAGCAAGCACCCCTGAGACTGCAAGCGGGGGAAACAGGATGCAGCCCAAGGAGCTGATCATATACATATATATATATATATATATATGTAATCTGGATTTAACAGGGCAAAGCATCTAGCATCCAGGCTCTATGGGTCCGTGCAAGAGAAGCTCCAGCCCAGATTTCCTGGAAGGATCTGGCTTTCTTCCAAGGATCCCTTTGCAGGAAACCTGTGATAGATGAATGAGCAAACAGGTGAATGAGACTCCCTGCAAGGAAAGCTGCTCTACTTCTCTGGATCTGGGTCATCTGGTCAAGGCGAGGTCTGAGAGCTGGTTGAATAACTCCTGTGCATCTTCCACAGTGGGGAAAGATAACAGCAATCCCACTCTGATTCTCAGCTTGCTCTGGAGCAGGTTGCATATGGAGAGAAAAGGGAGACAGCCAGCGCTGCTCAAGGGCATAAATTAACCTCACGGTTTCCTAATGGGGCCCTGATTTATCTCCTGCCTCTGTCTGAACTAATTGAGTTCATTCCACTCGGTGATTCATGCCATGGAAATGGGTTCCAGAGAAAATGGGACCTCAAGCAGCTCCAGCAAATCCCTTGCTTTATTAGCCAGGGAGCCATAACGCTTTTAAAACAAGGAGCTTTTCAAAAGCAGCAGACAGCCCCCAGCTGATCAGTCACTGCCAGTGCCCGCAGCTCAGGTTTCAGCCAGGGCTGCCGCATCCATCCCTTTCTGGACCAAGGCTGGACCCAGAGGACAAAATAATATGGTTTGTGGACCCCAGACCTGCTGGGAAGGACCTGGAGGTGGCTGGGGGCTCAGCCAGCCACCAGTACACACAGAGCAGTGGCAAATGGGTCCCCTGCCCCTTCCCATCCCAAGGGGATGGGGTGGGAGGTGAAGGAAAAGCCACCCTGGCCTGCTCTAGCCACCCTCTGATCGGCACAAGAGGGGAAATAAGGGCTTTTATTTCTTTGCATCTACATGCCGGGATGCTCATCCCATCTCTGACCTACATCTCAGCTGAAAACCCAGCCCCCAAGCTCATGCCCTGCACTGCATGTTGGCCATCGCACTACCTTCCTCCTCTCCATCCTGCCAGCTTTGGGAGCATTTCCCCAAACCTCCTGGCTTTCCTGTGGCTGGCTCATCCAATTGCAGCAGAAATTCAGCCACAACCATTAACCAAGGCAGTCATGGGGAAGGTGGCTTCCCCAGCCCGCAGCTCCCACCCTGCACACACATGCTTGCTTGTTGTGCTGTTTGTGTGCAGCTGAGCTGACACAGAGGAAGGCTTTTGGCGACAGAAATGGCAGATAATGGTTTGTTTTCTTTCAGCACATCTCACGCATCCCCAGGGAGTCTGAAGGCTTGGCCTCAGAGCCTGAGCATCCCACCCCTGCTCCTCTGAGTGGCAAAGATGGGGCTGTGCAGCTCATGGAGACCTTGGAGCAAACCACCGATGGATTATAAAGACATTAAAGCCTCCTGGACCTGCACTTCCCCATTCCATGGTACCAGCACAGTGCCCACCAGCCTAGCACGAGACCTCTCCAGGACACCAAACCTAGGGGCAGACCTTGTGGGGTTGGAGAGATCCACCTCCACACGCATTCCTAGCTGCAGCCCCTTTTTAAAGTGTCCCAAGGCTGGTTACCTTGGCCTCACCACATCCACCAAGCGAGCCCAGGAGATGCTCACCCTACCAGGCATTGCTTCCCCCAGGTGGATTTTCAGTTCTCACACTTGCCCAGCTTGCTGTTGCAAATGCCAGCTGTGTTTCTGTATTGCTGTCATGTTATGGACCTCATTAAACCCCTTCTAGAAGCCAGAATACAATTGCCTTTATCAATTTCCTCCTTGTCCTCTGCACTGTTTGCTTACCGGGAGAATTCCAGCAGGTCTGAAAGGCCTGCATCCCTGTGGAGGCAGCACTGTTCATCCCAATCAGATTACCCTTATCCAATTGATCTTCATTTATCTGACCTTTGTAAAGCTCTCACCTGATTTCCAGAGCACAAGTTGTTTGCAACGTACAGTTTCCTTCCTTTCCCTCTGTGGCTCTGCTCTATACAGGCAGCTGACTCCCCAGCAAACAGCCACTAAACCTGCCATAACCTACTGGGAAACAGTGCAATTAGAAAAACCCCAGCACTGTAATTGAGTTGATTGAGCTGAAGGGGCAGGAGCTGGACTGTGTATAGGCAGGGCAAGGTGTTGGGGAGGGATGGAGCTCTAGGCACCGTGCACATGGGGCACATATGGATGCCATACATGCAGCGGTGCTGGGTTAAAAGAAGGTGATGCATGAAGCCCAGCAGCTCCCACCCAAAATGGGAGAACGGGGCAGGTCCCAACTCTGCTTTCAGCCTGCTCCTGCAGATGCTCTGGGCTTTGCTGCAAGGGCCAGTGGCTGGCTGATTTGCATAGGGAATGAAGGCAGCAATTAGTTTACCTCATCATCTCAGCAGACTGGGAAATTAGCTCCCTTCTGATTCAATCACGGTTGCTGGGAAGAGGCTCTGGGGACGTGGGGGGAGGTGGCTTGCACCGAGCACCCGCTCCAGAGCCATGCCAGGCTCAGCCTAATGGGGACGAGAGCCAGTGTCGCAGCCTCACACCAGCACACTGCACTCACCTGCTGCAGCTCAGCCTTTAGCACATGCCCTTCTCATCTCTGGGCTCATTTCTGCCAAATCCTTATGGATGAAATGCAGGAAGCTTCAAGCATCCACTTTCCTTGTGGACAAAGTCAGATCCAGTCCCAGTCTGGCACTTCCCCAGGGATGACAGGGTCCTGCTTCACCTTCCTAGCAGGGGGTGATTCCTCAGGGGACAGCAAATGTGTTTGCCTACATCTTTCACCCCCAGTCCACTCCCTCCCTTGGCACAGAGCAGTAATTCACCTTGAAGATTTATTCCATGCAGGACGTTAATGAGCCTGGAAAGCGCAGAGAAGCCCCTCTCCCCCATTACACTCCCAAGAGCTTCACCTTGATGAGTACTTCACTGCCAGGCACTGATTGGAGCCACTTTTCTGCAGGGAGGTGGACGGAAATGCATTTCTCCCAGCCACTTTGCTCCTGGTTAATGCATCCAGCCAAACTCTGGGAGGAATCCACCACAGCTCTGAGGCTCCAATCTTCACCACTTTCAAAAGAACAGAGTGAGGAGCTCATGAGTTTTCTGGAACAACTTCCCAATAACACTTGAAAAGTTTTGCTTTTATATCAGGTGCAACACCTTTGCTGTCCCAGCATCATCTCCTGTCTCCCACCTACTTTGAAAGTCCTTAATTCAATCCAGCTGGGCTCAAACCCTGCAGGGCTCCCTATGTGCCCACTTGCCAGATCATTGCTGTGGTCTTCAGCTCAGGCTGTGAAGGTCCCCACCATCATCCCAAATGTGAGATTTTGAAGAAATGGGAAATTTGGGGGAAAAATAAGAGAAGGGGTCTCTATCAGGTGACACAAAGGCTTAAACCCTAGGTTGTCCCCATACCAGCCTCCTGGGGATGGCAGAGGAGAGGTGTAAGGAAGTATCTGGGGTCTTGCCATCCAGCATCTCCCAGAGCAGGATGTGGGGCTGCAGTGGGGCAGTCACGGCTCTGTTACCCCATGACTCTCCAGGCAGAAACCTCCTGATTTCTCACCTCTTCTCACAGCCTTGTGATGGCACCTGACCTTCAGCCCCCTTCCCACCCTCCCTGGGAGGTTTCCTGCTCTGCTTTTGTGCACAGATGCAGAGAGGAGGAGATGAAAAGGAGAGGATGCCGCAGCACAGCGCTGTAAGCAGTTGCCATAGGGACAGTATCTCTGAGTGGCAGCTCCTCCGGCTTCATTTGCCATCCTGGCCTCCTCTCTTCCCTTTTCTCCCTTTCAGTATCTCCGCAAGGAGCCTGATTTGGCAGCTCTACCAGGGTCAAATCCCACCCTGCACTAGGGGACCATTGGGTTGGTGTGGGAGGAAAGTGCTTGATGCTGGAGAGCATCATGCAAGATGAATGGGTTCTGCTGGGGTGAGCATGGACTGGAGCAGGGAGGAGGGAAACATGGCCAGACAGCTTCCAAAAAGCCATATACCTTGATGAAAGTGAAAGTTTCAGCTGTAGAGACCCAGCAGTCAGAGCTGCATCAACTCTTGCTCGTCCCATGGGGTAGAAGAGCATCCTCTAACCCAGCCCTGGGCAGGAAAATGCCAAAGTCACCCCAAAACCCAGGGGGAGGCACAGGCAGCATCTTTTGCCCTCACTGAAGGCGATGGGGAAGGGCCATCCGTCAGGGAGACAGGGCAGGAGGAACCACATGGTGATGTTAGGCACAGGGCCATCAGGGGTCACACAAGACACACACCCCACCCCCCCATTAGCTGACATCGTTGATAGCATCATTATCCTGGGAAAATGAAGGTGGCTGTCTGGATCTCTGTTTTCCCCTAAATGCTCCAAAATGTTTTGCATTTTAATCAAAAGCAGAGGAGATGGGAGCTTCCTGATGCTGCTGTACCCTGCTCTCTCCTGCTCTTGTCGGCTATGTGATTTGGGTGTGTAAAAGGAGGAAACGGGATTGTATTTGCACTCCCTCTGCTCAGGTTTGCCTCCCATCCGTGAGAGCAGGGCACGATCCGGCATCGAAGGGCTTTAGCTACTGGGATGGACAGTCGCTGAGAGGAAAGAGCTGAGTTCATTAGGAAGCTGTAATCTGGTCAAGTTTATGACCCTGTTTATTACCTGGCTTGGAAGAAATCTTGGAGAAAAAGTTTCTTTCAGCCCCAGGAGGAGGGATTAATAATTTTCCTTCTCTGACCAGGGAGGAGGGGCTGGGCTGGGCTGGGTGGTGTCGCGGGGGGGGTGGGGGAAGGGGGGGCGGGGGGGGGAAGGGGGGGGAAGGGGGGGGCGGGGGCGGGCCACTAGTGTCTCTACGGGGACAGGATGGAGCATTTCAACCACTCTGGCCCCCCTCAGTGGCTGATGAAGATTTCACCAGCAACTTAGAGAAAGAGCGAAACCCAGCAGGGGACTCGGGGGAGCCCTAAGGAGACAGAAAATAAACGGGGCTGGAGCATTGCATCTGTCCTGCACATCCCTAGCAGATGACAATCATCAGGCTGGCTCACCCCCTAACCCAGCACAGCTGGAGCTGCTCTTCCCTGGACCAGCCTTGTAGAAACCTCATCACACTCCAGGAAGAGGGCTTGGACCCCTCTCTCCAGACCCTGCCCCTTTCTTCCTGCCCCAAACCAGTCACCCCCTTGCTTTGCTCCCTGCCAGAAATGCCTGGAAGGGCGAAATGAAGGTGGTTTAAAGACCCACAACCATTAGGACCAGTGATGGGCAGCAGGGCAGTCACAGCAATGGATCTTGCTGTGGGAAGAGAGGCAGGAGGGGGCTGAGCCATGGGAAGCAGCCAGTGGAAATGTGCAGGTGGCCAGGGTGGGACGGCAGACGATGCATTCATGCAGTAGCAAAGGTTTTTGGGAGCAAAGAGTGGAATCTCATCCCTAAATAGGAGCCTCAGCTGTCTCCCTGACAGCCAGGAGCAGCACAAAGCTTTGCTGCCTGCACACCCTTTGGCTTTTCTAAAGTTTCGGCAGGGAGGAGTGAGGATGCCCTGCAGACAGTTGCCCAGCTCTGGCAAAGCTGAGCAACCTCCTGGGGCTGTGCTGGGTGACTGGAATGGATGGCTGTCCCCATCCTCAAGGCAACGAAAACAGCCCTGGGACCACCAGAGCAGAAAACACCCTGATGTGCAAACTGACATTTCCAGTTTCACCGATTAATAAACAGCCCAAGTATCTCTGAGCACTAGGCAAATAAGCAGCTTATCTCTAGATACTGGTGAGAGAAGCAGGGATCAGCTTCCCTGCTTTACATATGGGGAAACAGAGGCACAGCAGAGTTAGCAGGTGATATTTCTAGAAAAAATACTAGTATCCCTGCTTGGTGCAGGTCACATGCTGGGAGAAGGGAAGAGGGAGGCAAAAGAACACTCTGGATCTTGTGCGCTAGGCACACTCTGAAAACCAGTCAGAAAAACATCCCACAGTTGGACTAGAAGATCATTGTAGGTCCCTACCAACTGAAATTATTCTATTCTATTCACTAAGTGTTGAAGCAATTAAAATAAATGTCCACTTGCAAAATAAAAATAAAACCAGCAAAAAGCCCAGCTATGAATCAAGGAACCACCCCCTGCTGTGTCCTGCTTCAGCCCACACCGCCTGCCTTGCTCCATCCTTATCAATGGATTTGACATTCATTTCCTTCTAATGGCAGAATTCTTGATCCATCAGCAACAAAACTGAATCAATCAGTTCCCAAAAGCCAAGCTGGTGAGAAGAAAGCCAGCCCTGGCCCTGGCATGTGGAATCAATCAATACCTTAAGCAGAAAAATATTGATAATGTTGCTGCTGCAGACATATTTATGTACTTTATTATATGTATCATGAGGAGCAATTTTCTCCCCCTGTCTGGCCCTGCCAGTGTTATTTTAATGTGTACAAAATCTTGTTTCTTTCTCAGGAAGGGAAAACACGGTCTGTTTTTACCGTCTTACAGTTTTGCCGTGGCTCCATCCCGAGGAGGGATCGAGTTTCCCGGACATCGTGGTCTCCGCTCGCCGAAGATTCCTTTGGTCAGTCCTTATAAGGAACCAAAGATTCATCTCAGCCTCTACCATGAGTCCGCCCCACTGCAGTCAGGGTGATGGATCGCCTGGGAAGACAGTTAAAGAAAGAAAAAAGGGAAGGGAGGGAAGCTGGGAGCCGTCAGGCTGGGGATCGGCAAGTGAAAAAGGGAGGCAGGGGGATGGAGAGAGGCATTAAGAGAAATTAGAGGCATGGAAATCAAGGAGCTTAATCGAAACCAGATTGGGAGACTTTGATAGTAATGGAAATCAGGTTCTTTTGTGAGCTTGGGGAATGCTGGATCCCTCCTACCCTGGAGCCATGCTTTTGGTGTGCTTTGAGTCTTCCCCCAGGTAGGTGCCCAGCAGTGATTTCAGGTCACATCTGCACCTTGAGGGTATCTGGGGGCCAAAACCCAAGTGAAATCTCTGCTTGGGAGCCCCTAGACAGCACCAGGGTGGCCCCCATCCACATAGCACCTGGCCATGTGCCCCACATGTCCCTGAGCTCTGCAGTCCACCCAGCTGCCATGCACATCACCAGCATCCACGTGCATCCACACGGCTGACACCAGCGGGCTGTGGCCATCCCAGTACACACAAAGGGCCAAGGCTGCAGTTTGACCCTGGCCCAGCCAGCACTGGAACAGTGTCATCTCCCACCCTGAGCCAGGAGGGCAATGTCTGAGCTACCTGGCTTGGATGCCATGGTCCAGCCAAGTTCCATCCCCACAGAAATAACCGAGTCCCGTCCCCATGGGAATAACTCTCTGCAGAGCATAGATGCTGATTTTTCAGAGCACTCCCCATTTTTTGTGGGCTGCCTCTGAAGCGCAGCACAGATAGGATGAACAGGCAGCAGGCTCGAGTAAGGTAAAAGGGGAAGGTATCAGCAGCCATCCCTCCCTGGCTGGCTCAATCAAGAAAGCAGTTTTCCCCTGAATGGTAAAATCCTGCCGTGGGCGTATGAGCCCTGAACCACTCGGTGTTTACTACACTTCAGCTGGGGAGGACAGTCAGCAAATTTTAAGTTGTTGTTCAAGATGGAGCTGATCTTCCCACCCCTCCATCATGGAGAATAAATGGGTGGGTTTGGAGCTGGCAGGGGTGCCGAGGAGAGGATGGGAGCAAAGAGCATGCCCTACACATCAGTTGTATGAGAGCCAGCCTTGGCCTCCATCCCTAAAAGCTTTTAGGTGCCTAAATCCCATTGATCACAAGGAGAACCAGAGGCCCAAGGACTGTGGCAGCCCTCTGCTTCCTGGTCTCTAGACCTGGGTTTGGTTCTTGCCAAGTGGCCCAAGGTGCAAATTTCTCAGCAAAGCTGGCCTAGAGAGCTCAAAGTGATTCTTTTCTCCTCTTTGCCCTTTTTCCATAGGAAAAAAAAAATCTGAAAGGTGCCTTTTTGCCACAAATTCCCCTCCACCCTGCAGAGACTGCCCATCAAGGAAAGCTCCTATGGCTCCCAGCAAAGTGAAGCCCCTTGCTGAAGTCAGCAGCAATAACCGCAGACCCTGATTTCCACCCCAAATTTCCTCCCTTTGCTCCTCAAAAGGGATTTTCCCCAGGACAACAGGGGCAGTGCAGGTTCCCCTCACCTTACCATGGAGCAGCCAGACTCTGCTATGCACCAGGACCCATCCCTTGCTCTGCAAACAGTTCCAGCCCACGGTCGCAGGGGCCCTTTTGCTCCCCCCGGGCTTTTCCTTGCAGCCCTTTATTTTTGCTCTCAGCCATGGCCATGAACAGCCGGGATGATATTTTCCCAATGTGTATTATTTATTCATCGTTATTTATAACTTACCATTACTGTGTTACTGTCTTTGTCGGGAAAGTAATTACCTATGCTTTTTAGTAAAATCAATAAAAAGTTTGAAGGCAGGAGCTCGCACCAAGTGTTTAACTTCTGCTGTTTATAGGGGCTCTGATGAGCCCTCATGGGTGGTAGAAGAGAAGAAAGTGTTGTCAGGATTTGCTCAGACATCTCTGGCCTTTGGAATTGGTTGGGGGAAAACCTGGATAGTCCTGAAGAAAGATAACAAGGGGGAGAGACAGCATCTCCAAGGATGCTACATGCTCTGTCCTTGAGAGGAACATAATGCAATTTTTCACCAAGCTGTAATTGAGCTTTTGCTAATTAAACCTTCCCTTTTTGGGGGAGGGAGGCACGCCAGGGCACAGCAGTCTCCCTCCCAGGCAGCAATGCCATCAGGGTGCCAGCAGCCAGGGAGCCAGGAGCCCCACATTGCCCCTCCAGGGGTGACCTCCCCATGTGTGACGCCCTGCCCCTTGCCTGAAGAGAGGTCAGGGGCCAACAAAAAAAGCCAGAAACTGTTTTTCTTATTGCAAATGGGCAGCTCACAGCCAAACCATTCTCCGACCTGCTCTCAGCAAAGCAAACCCAGCTCTGCCAGCGGCCAGCACCATCCCAGCCCCTGCAGCATCATCCTGCTGTGGCAAAGTGGGACTGTCAGCATTGCCGGGACCCAGTTTTGGGCCCCCTCAATGGCCGTGAGCCACCCTGGGAGAGCGACTGGCCACACTCTGGCACACAGAGCCAGCGACAGGTGGATGTAGCTTTTGGTTTTCCTTAGGGGGTGCAATATGGCAGAATGCCATCTTCCACCAGCAGCCTACAGGATGTTTCCCCAGCAAATAAACCCCTGGAGCCTTTGGTTTAAATTCTGAGAGGTGACAGCAGACTTTTAAGAGGCTCTTTGTCATCTCATGGAGCCAGTAAAAGACTGCAACATTTTTGGGACAGGAAAAAAAAAGGGGGAGGGGATTTATTGAAAAACATCAGCAAGTCCCTTCACCAAAGGAACTACAGAGTGTTAGGACGGGAGCAAAAGTTTTCACTTACCTTTGCTGACCGCTGGCCCAGCCTTGTGCAGCTGCAGCCCAGCTGAGCAGCCGGCTCTGTTCCCCAGGCTCAGCTTTACATCACCCATACTGGGTTTAATCCTGGGGGGACTCCCACAGTGGCATCAGGCTGTTGTGCATCACCTGTGCTCAGGGTGGTGGCAGGGAGGGAGGCTCGGTGGCCACTTGCCCCAGGCCCTGTGTCCCCGGCAAGTGCATCCTGCAGGGTGGAAGGATTTATCAAAGGGGCCAAGGAAAGCAGCTGGGTTTGCCACTTGCTGTGGTGGCACGGCAAAGGCAAATTAATTGCAGGAATTGCAGGAGACCGGGGCTGCTCCCCTCACTGTGCCCAGCCCCGCCATATGTCTGCAGGCAAGTTTGCCCCATTTCCATTCAATGGCGCATTAAAAAGAGAGTGGGATACTGGGATACTGGGCTTATTGCTTCCCTCCACGCCCATCTGATCCTGATCTGCGGGTGGGTACACTGCACCCCACGACCTTGGATGCATCCTGCCCTGGTCCCACCTGGCCCCAGCATGGCTTTCTGGCTGGCAAACCCATCACCATGTGGCTCGCACATGTGTTCTTTCGTCTCTGTGCTGGAGAACAAACGGCAGCTTTGGCTTCAATTTAATCTTGCTGAAAGGCGAGGCTGCAAGCAAGGGACTTTCCTTAAGGCCCTTCCCAGCTGCCCAGTGGAGCAGTGCAAGCAACCAGCCCTGTGCTCCTCGGGAGGTCAATAAATTGCTTTTCAAGAGGAAATCCTGCTGAGCTATGCTTAGCCCCAGGTGCATCGGTGCCTGGAGGGGTAGATGTGATCCAAGGGAGAGGAACCCGTGGGGCTGTTGAGTGCTGGGGGACCTGAATGGCTGCAGCAGTGAGAAAGGCTGGAACTGAGCGTCACCACAGGGAATCCCAACAGCATCTCTGGAGTCCAGAGAGGTGAGGAAATGCTTAGCATTGGCAGGACACGAGGCCAAACCCACTGTGCAGTGGACAAAGTTGGAGAGTGAAGGTGTCTTTCCTCTGTCCCGGCCACAGAAACCACTTTGCGGGCCAGCAACAGCATGTCTGGGCCATTTCCAGTTATCCTCCCTTACAAATGCCACCAGAAAGCCCACTTCATTTTTCCAGTGAGCTCCACAAAGAGCCTTTCTGGTGCTGACACACCAAGGCGGGCGCCTTGCTGGGATGAGGGACAGGCCATGACATTTCCAGCTTCCATCACCATGGGGTTTGGGCTGGGCAGGATGCCAGGCAGAGCCATCCTGCGAGAAGCTGGTATGTCAGGGAAGAGGAAAGTGGCGAGCAGGGAGCTTTTTAGGAACTGAAATACAACAATATGGGTGGGATGTTTTTTACTGCTAACGGCTGATTTACAAAGAGAAGCAGGCAGCTCCAGACACTGCAGCATCACCTGTGTGCTCCCTGCTGGGGGCTTCTCCATGTCACCTGGCTGGACAGACCTTGGGGTCTGGGTCCCAGGATGTCACCAATCCAGGCACCCATGGGATGCTGTCCCTTGTCCCATGCAGGCAAAGGAGGTCTGGTGACCCTATCGCAGCCACAGCTGCTGACCTGCCCAAAGCTCTTACTGGGGCTGCAATAGCGCTAACAAACCCATCACGGGGAGGGTGAGTGGTGGAGGGCTGGGGCGAGGTGTGCAGGGACAGGCAGATGGATGAATGTGGGCATTCGAGGGGATGGAGAGAGAGAGAGATGGATGGCCAGATGGACAGCAGAGGAGGGCGCACGGAGATGGATGGATGGGTGCGAATAATTGAGGAGCTGGCTAGACAGAGACCAAGCGTACCCCAGAAGCACTTCGTGAGAGGGTGGCAGGGGGTGGGGGGGTCCGGGCTTTGTGTGCCGGCGGAGGGGGGTGCCGGCTCGGTCGCTCGCCGTGATGCTCTGGGGGCGGAGAGGAGGAGGAGGAGAAGGAGGAGGAGGAGGGACTTGCAGCTCTTTTCTGGCTGCCGCCGAGGCGGCGGGCGGCAGAGCGAGGACAGCCCGGCCGCGCACCGGCTCTCGGGGGGGTGACCGGCCCCGCCGCCCCCGCGCACCATGGCCGGGCTCCTGCCGCTGCTGCTGCTCCTGGCGGTGAGTGCGGGCCCGGCCCGGCGAGCGGGGGGACAGCATCCCGGGGGCAGCGCAGAGGGTCCCCGGAGGCACCAGGCGGGGGTGGGATGGAGGGTCCCGGGATGGAGAGTCCCGGAGGCACCAGGCGGGGGTGGGATGGAGGGTCCCGGGATGGAGAGTCCCGGAGGCACCAGGCGGGGGTATTTGAAGAGTGCCGGGTGTACGGGGCTGCAGACACGGCTGGTCCCACGTGCACCGGGATGGAAAGCCCTGAGGGTGTGGGGCGGGAGGTCCCGCGGGTACAAGGCAGGCAGTCCCGGGGCTCCCCGCCGTGCAGCAGGGCTGGAATGGGGGGAGCCTCGGGGGGGGATGGGGGGGATGGGGGTGCCAGGCGGGGCACTTCTGGGTGTGGAGGGAGGGGGCCCAGGTGATGGGGGATCCACAGGGATGGCTTATGCAGCCCCTCAGATCCCACTGCACCGAGCTCTGTCATCCCTTCTACCCAGGAAAAAAGGATGTCAGAGCCCTCAGTCAGTAGGGGGGAGGGGGGGGGGAGAAGACGCACACACACCCCCCCCCCCCCCAGTGCCTTTATCTCCTGCCATCCCACATCCCCAGGACCACCCCATGACTTTCCCGCTCCAAGCTTGCTGCCCAGAGCAAGGGCCAAGACCTTCTTCCCCCTGGTGTGAGCCCCTGGGATGGGCACAGCCTCCCGTGCCAGAGACAAAACTTCATGGCACTGGGGGGCCAGGAGAGGGAAACACCCGGAGCAGGGCAGCTGGGTGGGCATGCAGGGATGGACCCACCTACCTGGAGCAGAAACAGGGCTGTTCTTGGCAGAGGATTTGATGGGGGTCCCAGAGGTTGCGTTAGGCAGCCAGACACCCTTCAGCCAGGATATTGAAGCTGGTGCTTTAGCGGTTTTGTGCAGAGATTGAGGAGAGCGGTGTTTGCAGCATTGTGCCGGAGAGCCTCATTCCCCTGTACAACCATGGTACTGGGCTGGCCAAGCTCCCCAGAGACACTCGCAGCAGCAGTGGGCAGCAGGAAAAGCAAAAACTGTCCCAGCCATATGGATTCAAATGATTTCACCCCAGGGAATTACCTGCCTTGGGCAGACCCCGACTGCTGCAGCAAGACTGGGCTTTGGCATCCCCCAACTCTCTGCAGCCACCTCCCTGGGTCAGGGCTGAGCCCAGCCATCGCCAGCTGGGGCACCTGCTGCTGCGGGGCTGGATCTGCCCTCCAGAATTGAACCTGCTGAGTTGGGGGGCTGGCACTGTGCACAGAGGGAGCCCGGCTGGTCTGCCAAGCCTTCACCCAGGCATGTCCAGATATTCACCCACAGCTGTGGCCACAGGCCTGGGGCCACCCTGAACCCCAGGCACCCCAGAGTCATTGCTCTTCACCTGTGCTGCTTGGCTGGTAGGTCTGTGTGGGAAGAGGCAGAGCCCTCCCAGCCCTGCTGTGCCAAGCATCGGCTGGACCTGCAGACCTCAGACGTGGCTTTCTCTGCTGCCCAGAGTTTGGGGATTGCTCGGAGCCAGGGGTTTGGCCTCTCCTAGGCAAGGTGCTTTGCCAAGAAAAGCAGAGCCCGTCTGTCAGGCTCACAGGCAGTTCAGATCCAGGCTTGCTATTGGGCCCAACTCCAGCTGTAGCATCCCCTTCCCTCCCCACTCTGGTGCAAAGCAATTTTCTGTGCCAGGGCTCTGGAGCTAATGGTGCCATGTCAAACTCCCATTTCGCCTATCTTCCTCGGAGGCCATCTCCTCAACCGGTGGTGCCTGCTTGGGCATGAAAACCCACTGACACGACTCCAAAAGCAATTAAAAGCTTACAGAGGTGTTGCTTGCACCCTCCATCTGTGGCCCGCCCCACCTTCATCCAGCTGTCAAAAATGCTTTATGGTGTTAATACCTGTGGCTTTGTCAACAGGAGTTGTGTTAATAACATGCACATTTCAGCAGGCTAACACAGACCATGTGCCCCTCTTGTAAGTGTGTTAATCTTTATGGTGGTTTCAGTGCTCAAGAGAACTGAAAGGGAAACCTGGAGGGGTGCAGCACCTGGGACTGGAAGATGCATTTTCTTCAGCATTTAGGAGTGCAGGGGGTGATGGGGAGGGGACATGTGGCCAGAGGGGGTCCCTGGGTTTAGCTGCCAGGGTCCAGGTGTTGCGTGGAGGGGGCAGTGTGGCCAGGTCCCATCCCCGCAGGCTCAGTGAGCCGCTTGCAGCTGCCTGCGGCATGGGAGAGCTGGCCCCAGCTGCGCTGCCCCAGCCTTTCCAGCACTATTTATAGCCAGGCACGTTTGGCCACTTCCCCGTTCCCACTCATGGCTGCTGCTGCCACAACCATGGGGAGATGGGAGGGTTGCAGGGGACCGAGCCGCAGGGTGAGCTCCAGCCAGGTTTGCTGCAAAGCCCCCTGAGCCAGATCTGTCCTCCAGAAGAGGCATGCAGCCAGCCTGCTGCAAAGTGAGCCCCTTCCTCACCCCCAAATCCATTGCCCAGCTGTTATTTGGGAGTGCTGGGACACCCCCCAACACACCAAGCCCTCCTGTCTGCCCGGCTGGGGCCCAGCACTGGAGCGGGCTGCCAGCCTGGGCTGGCAGAGCAGCGCCAAGGAGGAGAGCACATGCTTTCAAGTGCAGGGTAATTGGAGCACTTTGTCATTCAGATGCCTATAATTGGCGCTCCATTGTCTCAGCCAGGCCGGATGCTGCCGGATGATGCACAGCGAGTTCATAACGCCGCATTGTGCAAGGAGGCAGCCAACTGGCTGACGAGGCATCCAGATGCACAGGGAGGGGGAGCTCCCTCAAGCGTTAGCTGAGTTTCTCCCCCCCCCCCCACCAAATCTGGCTTAGCTGGATGGCAGGGGGATGGTCCGACCCTGGAATACACCTGCCTGCGAGAAAAGAGAGCAAGAGGAGCCCTGGCAGAGCTTGGATCGCCATGAGCATCTCGGCAGCCCTGCACTCAGGCAGAGATGCCTCCTGCACTGCATGGCCCCAGCAAGGAGTTTTGGGAAGCAGCTGTCCTGCAAATGCACCCCATTCCCCAGGCTGTAAAGTGCATGTGCAGGGTGGCTCTGACCCCACTGCTTATGGCATGCTTATTGCTTCCATATGTGATGACAGGTTTTATAAGTAGGTACGCTTACTTCCATTAGACAGTAATGTTGTTGAAGCTCTTGGTGCTGCCTTCAAAGTCTTCATTTCCATTGTGGGGTCTGATTTCTGATCCCCACGTGCAGCAAGAGCACTGTGCAGAGCTGCCACCCCAGCTCTCCAAACCCTCTACTGCCACAGGCAGGTCCTCCCTGCTGCCAGGCTGCATGCAGTGCCCTACCTTCCCCCAGGCTGGAAAGGGCTAAACCCTTCAGGATGGCAAAATATCCTTAAAGGAGATGGCTCAGGTGAGAGACAAGAGCAAACAATGCTTTAAGCCCCACAGAAACCCCCACCCCCCACAACACTCACCAGCCTGGACTGTGGAGATGTGAGGTTTTCTGACCTTCCTCCAGCTGTAGACCTTGGCAGGGGCTTTCCTGATGAGCTGCTTTTGCATAGGAACATAATTTCTCCCAAGACCTATATTTAATGAGCCCCCTTTAGCCCCAACATGTGATGCTCACCCCAGAGCAGGACCCTACCTGGATGTGACACACTTGTCCACCTGCCCCTGCAGGGAGGGTCCCACAACAACGGTCACCTCCTGGCTCTCTTTTCTCTCCCAGGGATCTGCCTGGGGCTCCAAGGACAAGTGCTTCACGAAGATGTACACAACAAGCGGGGAGTGCTGCAAAGCCTGCAACCTGGGAGAGGGAGTGGTGCAGCCCTGCGGGGTCAACCAGACCATCTGTGAGCCCTGCCTAGACAGTGAGTACCTGCTCCCCTCCGCAGAGGGCCACAGAGGGGTTGCTGGTGTGGGGCCGGGGGTTCAGGGACCATGAGCATTAACATATACTTGGGTCTCCCCAAGTGCATCCTCTTTCCCTCCTGGAAGTGTTGCCTGGGCACAGTTTGTGCTGTTTGCTTCCATCTTTCTGTGCACAGCCCAACACTCCAACACACAGCCCTTGCACACATCAGCTCTGCCTTGTACTCAGCCTTCCTAGGCCACCCACCTCTGCACCGACACCAGGGTTATTTCCAATATTTCCCCAAAGCACCCACCCTGCAAATCCCAGCCACAGATTCAACAGCTTACCCTGCTTTGGGATCTGTTAGTACCAGGCACCTTTGCAGATCCCCCTTTCAGCACTGTTCCCCTCCCGATGGGTCCTGAGCTACCGGCTCATGGCCAGACATTTGCCTACAAAAAAAGTTCCCCTCCTCACACTGACTATGTGTTGGTCTTGGATCCAGCCACACAGATGTCTCCCAATGATCCACCTGTATTTTTTTTTTTTTTAAACCTTGTAAAGACTGCAACATAAAAGCAAGTTTGGGACAGAAGAAGCAAATCACGTAATCACATAGGTAGCCAAGAGAGGAACAGTTTTCTTTTGGCCAGCTTCAGGCACGTTGCCTATGTCAAATGCTTCATAAATGTCGGTCAGAGATGTGTGCTGGAGACCTGCTTAAATGCTTACAGATGAAGTGGTCCAACTATTACTGTTTGAACAACGCCATGATCGGCATAAGCAATCTGCCCTTCAAATTACTGCTGCAAAGCCTTTGAAGGCCAATGGACAAGTATTTGTAGGAAAAGCTGTGCCAGCCAAGGCCAGATTGCTCTGGAGATGTGATTTGAGAGGGGGAAGGGACAGAGCATGGCTGTGGGAGAGCAAGTAGGAGGCAAAGTCCAGTGGGAGAGAAACAGTATAAGCAGAGCAGTGCTAGTACGGAGCAGGGGATGGAGCAGTGTCAGGGCAGTGCTAAAAATACCTCTGCTCTCCTGCAGAATCGATGAATCGCACTTACCCTCCCTGTGTCTGGCTGCAGGGGCTGAATCCCACCAGCTGCAACCTCAGGGCTGCTGTGCAGGATAACCCTGCACAGCACAGCAGGCTCGCTCCCTCCCGGGCTGCGACAGGCTCAGCTCTGTCTCTCTGCCAGGTGTCAGGGCATCCACTGTGCCATCCATCCCCACCAGCCCTTCCTGCAGGGAACCTGGCCAGGGTGTCAGGCTCCAGCTCCCATGGTGTGCAGGGCTGTAAATACAGAGGGCTGCTTGGCATTCCTGGGAATGCTCAGATGAGACCATGTCCCATTAGCCGCACTTCCAGGCTGGCAGATGGCTGTCTCCCTGATTTCTTTCTGGGAACTGAACAGATAAAGGGAACTACCACCCTCCCTGGAGGACCCAGAGGTTACGATGAAACCAGGACTGTGACCTGGGTGTAGTGCTGCAAGCCCATGTGTCAGCTGGGGCACAGGCACCACTGCTCTGGTTCGTATCCCAGTTCTGCCCAGCCCCACGTTGTGACAGGCCAGGCATTTGCATTTTTGCAGGGGGATTAACATCAGGCAGCAGCTCTATTGGGTCAGGGAGCTGATCTGGAAAGTACCAGAACAAAAGGGTCTGGCCCCTTCCTCCATTACTGCAGAAATAAGAGCAGCTAGCAGCAAACACTGCAGCTGTGAGAACTCCCAGCATCTCACCCAGGCTGAGAGCAAAGCCTCAGGGCAGAACCTTGTGCCCTACTTAGCTTTGCTGCTCCTGGACCAGTAAGGCTGAATGCTCCTGGCCTCCAAGCAGCTGTGTCCCCTTCTCCATGATTTCCCCCACAGCCCTTCATCTGCATGCCCGCAGCTCATAGCTCTGCCACCCCTTGTTTGGGAATATCTAGAACATGGGATGCCCCTCACTTACCCAGCTACACAACAGCATGGTGTGCCACCCACAGCAAGATCAGGCCTCTAGCACCCTGACAAGCAGCACCAAGAAGAAAAACCAGCCTACTCACCACCTTAAAAAAAAAAAAAAAAAAAAACAACAAAAAGCCAAACACAAAAACAACACCCCAAAACCAACAAACTCCAGACAAAACCAGTGAGCCACAACCAAAAGAAAGCCCCCTGCAAACCCTCCTGCTTTATACCCCAGCCCTGCCCCCAGCTGCCTTTCATTCATTCATTAATAGCAGCATGGACTAATCCTTAGCAGCTTGTCAGCTGGGAGCTGCTGGGTGGGGTGACCATGGAGTGACTCATGGGTGCAGGTGCTGCAAGGGGGTAAACACTCCCCCAGCTCTCCTCTGAGCCTAGAGCAGGATTTCGGGGTGGGGAGAGGAGACTTACAAACCCCGTTGTCAGCCCTTGCTGGGATGGGGAGAGGGTCCTTTTGGACCTGGGCTCATGGGGTATCCTGCTGCTGTGGGTAGTGGGCAGGCACAGCGAGCCCTGGACCCTGCCTGGTAAGTGTGAGCCAGCAGGGAGGAACGCCCGCCTCCACCCCAGGCAGCCTCTGAGCTGTTGCCTTTGATGCCTTCCTCATTCACTCGCCAAATTGTTCTGCAGAAATTTGCTACAACCAAAGCACAACCCCTGGCAAAGCCCACAGGGGCTGGAGGAAACAGACCCTGCATTAGCCCAAATGGCCACTTGCTTTTTTTTTTTTTTATTACAATTTTCCTTCTCCCTCACCTTGCTAGCTACCCCTGATTGCTGCCTCATGATTTATTTATCCCTCTGGCCAGCCTGCGTTGCTGCGGGCAGGAGGGAGGGGGCCCTCTTTAAATCTCGGCTGTAATTGCTCAGCTCAGATACCTTGCTGCCATTGAAAATGTGCCCACTCAGCCGTATGCCTTTCCTGGCCACTTCCCCACTCTAAGTGTGCCTATCAATAATTCAGAATAATGCAAAGGATGAGCCCAGGTTAATGGGAGCCACGCATGTCAGCAGCTGACCCAGTGCTGTGCTGGCTGTGCCTGCTTGGCTGGGCAGGGGGCAGGGACTGCTTGCCCATGCCAGGGCAGAGTCAAGGAGGTAGCCGGAGGCCAGTGGCAGCAGAGTGGGTTCATCTCCAGGTCCTGCGCTTCCAAGGAGGGCACGTGGCCGGCTGTGAGAGAGGAGCAGGACGCACAGGCACAGGGCAAGGGGGAGATGGTGTGAAGTGGAAATGTCGCTGCTGTTGCTGCTCAGGGTTTACTGCAGCTGAGCCACGGTGGGAAAGCAGCTACTGAGGCTGGGGTGCCACCTCCATCCCCCTAAGCCTGCCCATCACCAGGGTCTCAGAGCTCTTCACTCCCCTCTATCTTGAAAGCAGACAAAAATTAAACACCAGAACAGCTATGCCCTGAGCCTGTCTGCGGCTTAGTCTCCACTTGGCCACACAGGGAAGCTGGAAGTCACTGAAGGTGGGAATTACCATCTCCTATGACCATCCTCGGAAGACAGGCAGGTAATTGAAGATTATAGCACATGGCTGGATTGCCTTCCTGAGGAGCCAGGCTAGCAGAAGGATTGTGGTTGAGCTCGCTGGCACCTTCTCCATCAAGGTAGCTGGACTTCCCCCTGGCATTATGGGCAAGTGAAGATGGGGCATTGCGGCACTGCAGGCTGTGAGGGATCGATGTGAGGGAGGCAGCTGTGTCCTCCAGGATGGGAGATGACCCGTCTTCCCAGGCTAAAAATATCTTCAAACACCTTTGGGAGGGGGCAGCAGGAGGGAGAGGGCAGCGGGGGCAGCTTGCTGGTATGCAGGAGGAGGATTGATTTCCCCAGCAGAGTCAGTCCTGCAGGATGAAACTGGAGAGCAAGAAGCCCTGGGGTCAGACAAGAGTCAGCAATTAGCGTTGTAACCTCCTGTTTGCATCATGCCCTGAGTCAGGGGCATGAGGCCAAGGAGGGGGGCACAGGGTGGAGATGCCCCGAGGCCCCTCCCGCCCCAGGCAGGACGCAGAGGAGAAAGCTATTGGGATGCTGGGGAGCAGCAATGGCTGTAGGACGCCCACAGGGACCATCCAGAGGTCAAAAATGGGGATGGTGCCCCGGCCAGGGGCAGGGATGCTTACCTGGGGACACAGGCACCGAGTGCTGGGATGGGCACATTGAGGGCAGCATCCAGCCCTGCCCAGGCTGCAAGAGCTCAAAGGCTGGATCCCCGCTGAGCTGCAAATTGCTGCAGAAAAGTGTGTAGCTATTAATGGGAAGTAGAACCTGTGGGCTAGAGGACTCTCGGTGGTGTTGGGGGGTGGCAAAGGGGACACATCTCCCCTTGGTTTGGAGGAGGAAGGGAAAATTAATGAAAGGGGCAATGGTCCCTTCCAGCAGCTGCTGCACAAGCCCACCTCCCGAGCCTGGCACCATTTGGTGATGGGGCAAAGCCTGTGCCAGGGAGCAAAGTAGCCATGGGGACAGGGATGCCATGCTGGACCCTGCTCACCTCACCCTCTGTCCCCTGCCAGGTGTCACCTACTCAGACACGGTGAGTGCCACGGAGCCGTGCAAGCCCTGCACACAGTGCGTGGGGCTGCAGAGCATGTCCGCACCCTGTGTGGAGTCGGACGACGCTGTGTGCCGCTGTGCTTACGGCTACTACCAGGATGAGCAGAGTGGGAGCTGCAAGGAGTGCCGGGTGTGCGAAGTGGGCTTTGGCCTCATGTTCCCGTGCCAGGACTCACAGGATACAGTCTGCGAGGAGTGTCCTGAGGGCACCTTCTCCAGTGAAGCCAACTTCGTGGACCCCTGCCTGCCCTGCACCACCTGTGAGGAGAACGAGGTGATGGTGAAGGAGTGCACGGCCACCTCGGATGCTGAATGCAGAGGTAATGCTGCCTTTCATGGGAAGAGCCATTGTGGAGGGGAGAGCGGGTTCACTGGGTTTCCTGTAGCACTCCCTGCCTCAGTTTCCCTTTGTACCACATCAATGGGGAGGCA
This sequence comes from Falco naumanni, assembly GCF_017639655.2. NCBI lineage: Eukaryota > Metazoa > Chordata > Aves > Falconiformes > Falconidae > Falco > Falco naumanni. The sequence goes on from NC_054071.1 coordinate 213,063, forward strand.
GGGGCATGTCTCTGGGCTTGGAGGAGATGACCCGGGGGTCCATCTGAGACCCCCAGCCCTCAGGCATTGCAGCATCCTACCAAGGCAGCACTTACCCTGAGCCCTTGTTGCCCTTGCAAATGCTTGGCCCCCAGGATCTGCCTGGCCCTTCCCACGGGCTTCCTTGGCTGAAATCCTGGCAGGATGATGCTGTGGGTGCAGGCACTCTGCCAGATGGCTTTTGGTGTCCATGAACAGCAAGCAGAGCCAATAGGTTCACCAGTCTTGGATGCTGTGCTCGCCGCCACCCAAGCCTTCATCAAGCGGGAACTTAGCAGCTGATGGGTTTCTGATGTGACTGCCAGAGAACAGCCAGTCCCACAGCCCAGGAGGGTTCAGCGCCCAGGGGCAGGGGGGAGAGCACCGTTCACTGACAGCAGCCCCTCGCTCTTCCAGCCTGCACCCCACTGCGGTGTGGACCCCCCCGCAAGGAGTGGCAGGGCTGTTTCAGCTGGGTATGCCCTGCTTGCTCCTTGGCAGCAGCAGCGTGACTCCCTGCCCTGAGCCCAGCCGGGGAGAAAAGACCTTTGTCCTGGCCGCTACTGATTCACAGCGCAGGGGCAGCCAGCACAGCTCCCTGAAAAGGGTCGAGTAAATGGAGCCATAAGTCAAGGAGCACAGGGCCAGCTTTGTTAGCTGGCCTTGGGGCCCTGGCGGAAGCGGCTGTGACGGCTACCGAAGCGCTGCTCCAAAAGGGCAGCGAGGTCCGGCTGGAGGCCATGGCTGGGAGGGCTGGCAGGGCAAGGTGCCAGCTCCCTGCCACAGCACTCGCTCCACCTCGCCAGGCTGGCGGACGCGGCACAGCTGTGCAGAGCTTGGTGCCAGCGGGCACAGGACAAAGCCCTGGAGAGGGACGCAGGGGGCTTTGGGAAGGAGCTGGTGCCCATGGGAGGGGATGGGGCAGCTGCAGAGCACTTCCCTGGGGCAAGAGAAGACATATCCGCTCGCTTCATGGGGTACACCAGGGCATGGCAGGAGCGGGGTCACTCCCGAATGGAGCCAGGCTGGTGGGGCACATGGCTGCAGGCAAGGGGCTGGGAAAAGGGCAAATCCAGGCTCTGGTGCTGCTGACCGCAGGCGAGCCCGGCTCCGTGCAAGCTGTGGAGGCAGCTGGGTTGCCTTACTCAGGTCCTGGGGCAGATGTGCAGTGGATGGGAGGCAGCTGGAGTACCAGTGATGGGAGCCCAGGCCTCAGTCTACAGCTTGCACGTGGTGGGAAGGGCCGCAGGACTCGAGCAAACCCAGTGCTGGGAAGGAAGAACTTGCAAAGCCATGTCCATGCCAACCACGACCAGGTGCCATCAGCCATACAGGGCAGGGGACAGCTTCAACTTGTCCTGGGGACCAGGAAGGCTAGTGCTGTCCGGGGCCAGAGGATGAGGTAGTTTGCAAGTACAAGCCTGGGGACAAGGGGATGGGGCAGAGCTGGCACCTCTGCAAGCCCTGCAGCTTTTGGAAAAAGGTCCTTGCAGAGATTGTTGTCCCTTTATCAGTTCACCCACCACAGCCCATTAGAAGACATGGCTAGCTGTGTGACTAATCATTCCCATTTCTTTTCCCTTCCCTCTTGGCAGACCTCCACCCTCGCTGGACAACACACACACCATCCCTGGTGGGCTCTGAGAGCCCTGAGGCCATCACCAGGGACCACTTCAACACCGAAGTGATGCCCAGCACCCCAGCAGACACCGCCACCACCATCATAGGCAGCTCACAGCCTGTTGTGAGCCGCGGCACTGCTGACAACCTCATCCCTGTCTACTGCTCCATCCTGGCAGCTGTGGTGGTGGGCCTGGTGGCCTACATCGCTTTCAAAAGGTAGAGGACCAAGGCAGCACTGTGGGGTCATGGCAGAGGATTTAGGTAGTGGGAAACAGGCTGCGTCCCCCCACCTCGGAGGTCCCACAGCCAGAGCTGACACCAACAAGGGAAGGAGGGGACCAGGCTGGGTGGTAGGAGATGGATTTCCAAAAATGCATGAGAAATCAGGCAGTCGAGGGGTGAAAGAGGGAGATGGCAGCAGGGTGGGGGAGCCCTCATTGCAACTCCTGCCCTGCCTGGTCTCTGCTTGCTCTGGCACACTGCGAGCGCCCGTCGCGGCTCATCACACTCAGGGGCTCATCCCCGGCGTGTGCTGGGTTTGCACCTGGCCCAGGCAGGCCAGGGCCAGCTTGACGGCTCCCCAGGCACCCCAGGCTGGAGGCACCCTGAGGGACCCACAGGCACCCCAGGTCCCCTGCATGCTCCGGCAGCACAGACACATTTTTGCAGCAGATCCATGCAGGAGGGAGCCCTGCCCCAGTCCCTTGCAAAGCTCGGGAGCTTGGCACCTGCAAATGCTGATTTAAACTGGTCCAGCCGCTGTGATGGAGAGGTTGAGCCAGAGGCTGTAGAAGAAATGCTGCTCCCTAGGAAAAGTCGTCCCAAGAAAGGGGGACAAATCAACAAACCTGCTCCCAGCCCAGGGGATGTCACCAGCTGCTGTCATCTCCCTGCTCCTCTTCCTGCAGGTGGAACAACTGCAAACAGAACAAGCAAGGGGCCAACAACCGCCCAGTGAACCAGACGCCTTCACCAGAGGGTGAGAAGCTGCACAGCGACAGCGGCATCTCGGTGGACAGCCAGAGCCTGCATGACCAGCAGCCACCCAGCCAGAGCACCCAGGGGCCAGGTAGGGCAAACCAGGTGCTGCAGGGTGGGCAAGGGCACCCCAGGGATGGACTTAACACCGCTTCATCCTTGCCAGCACCCAAGGGAGATGGGAATCTCTACACCAACCTGCCACCCAGCAAGCAGGAGGAGGTGGAGAAGCTGTTGGGCAGCTCCACAGAGGAGACATGGAGGCGGCTGGCTGGGGAGCTGGGCTACAAGGAGGACCTCATAGACTCCTTCACCCGGGAGGAATCACCTGCCCAGGCTCTCCTGGCCGACTGGTCCTCCAAGGAGACAGCCACCCTTGATGCCCTGCTTGCTGCCCTGCGCAAGATCCAGCGTGGGGACATCGCCGAGAGCTTGTACAGCGAGTCCACCGCCACCTCTCCCGTCTGAAGGGTGGCCTGGGGCAGCCCCATGGGGTCCCCTTCCCCCTTCACCTCTCCCCTCCCTGGCACCGAGAGCCCTGAAGGGGAGGGTGGGAAGGAAGTGGGGGGTCCCCAGGCCCCCCCAATTTACAGTCCCGTATGCACTAAGCTCCTGTTTTCGGTATTGCCCGCTCCCTATGCCGCCTTCCCCTGGCAGCCCATAAGTGGGTTGGGTGTGGGGCTCAATGCCCAAAGCCTGTCTGCCACTGGAGCATCCTCTGAGCCCTGTGAGGCTGGACAGACAGACGCAGGAATGAGCACTGCACTCTCAGCCCTCTCCTCTTCCAGCCCCTTCTCCTTCCTCCTTGGGGGTCCAGTCCTCCTCTTCCTTCTGCTCTTCCTCCTTGGCCCACCCTGCCGCTATTTCCTTCTCCCTTCCAACACCCTGAAATCCAGCTGCTTTCCCCAAACCACAGGTCTGGGGTGGGAATGGAGAGAACTGGATCTGCTGTACCAGGATCTGGGGAGGGGTCTGGTCCTACAGATGGGCTGTGTCAAGGCGGGGTGTTCTGGCGGAAAGGACTTGGCTTCCAGCAGCCCAACTCACACTGTGAAATTTGGGGGGCACAGCCTCCATGCATGGTCCACGGGGCTGCCAGCATTGGGTCTCAGTGAGGAGCGGCTGGGACCACCCAAACATTGAGGACCAGACCTATAGGTGCCACCAATTCCCCAGAACTGGAGCTCTGGGGGGGAACACTGAAGGTCTAAAGGGCTGAAAAAGTGCCTGCCTGCAGCAGGGACATGACACGGGCTCTGCTCATCCTTCCCTTGGCACCAGTCCTGGTGTTCCTGCACTGCATCAACCCGGGGGCAAAGCCACCCTGCTGTGATTGCACTGTCTCTCCTCGCCTGGAGACCCAGTAGGGGCTGGCGGTCCCAACCTCCTTGTAAGGGCTAAGGGCTCCTTCTCCAGCACTGTGAAGGGTGGCTAAGAAATGCCCCTGCCTGCTCCGCTGTGGGCCTTCTGCCTCCATGTGGCTGCACAGTGGGTGCTGCCCACCCTCAGTGCACCACCTGCCTCCCCACGGCATCCCTGGTTGGCCTCAGCACCTCCCTCCACTTGGGACCCCACCACAGCCCTGGGGAAGGGACATCACTCGCCGCCTCCACAGCTGTAAGTGCGTTTTCTTGGCATATCAGCACCCTGCCCAGCACCCAGCTTGCTCAGAGGTGATTCTGGAGAGCAGCAGCCGGGCAGGCGAGCACCCTGTTCCCCCTGTGAGCTGCTGCTGAGCAGCCAGCACAGTCCTGGGGGACGTCCCCAATACGGCTTTGGTGCCTCGCTTGCCTGGAGCATCATGAGCTTTTTGCAGAGGAGGGACTGCAAGGTGAGCTGGTGCACCACCTGATGCTGGGTATGTCTGTACCTATGGACTCCCCTTTGCCTTGGATTCAGCCAGGAACGCTTTCCTGAAGGCAGAAGGTGACGTTCTTTCCCTCCTTAAGGAGATAAGCAAGACTTGTAAATAACACTGTGTCGTTTTACTAACTGCTTGATGTTTCTACATGTGACATGGGGTGACGGCGCCTGCCCCAGCCCCTCTACTCTTCCTCACAGCCTTTCTGCCTGCAAGGCAAGCTTTCGTCTTGCAGCCGAAGCCTTCGGTCCCACCTTGTTTCTGGCCTTAAAGACTCAATGGGGAGGCAGGGAAACATGCACACCCCAAAAATCTCTGCAGCACGTCCATGAAAACATGGGAACTTGGGAACATGGAAAGATTTGGTGTTCCTGGTGGAGCTGCCAGGTGTTGGGAAGGAGTGCTTTCTGAGGGGTTGGAGCCTGCGTCAATAGGATTCCAGTGCCCAGATCCTTCAAAAGCTGTCAGGAATTTTGCGCCCTGTGCTTTGGATGATAAAGCAGCACAGGCTGAATCTGAATCTCCAGTATATGGTGTTTAACACCTCCTGCAGCAAAAAAGCAAAGATCCCTTTGGAGGAACATCACCTGCAATATTTTGGCCGCCGGCTGCCCATGCCAAACCCGTTGGTTAGAAACACTTGGCCCTGACAGGGCTGTGAGTCCCTCGTCCAAGGCCTGAACCTCTCCCATCACTAAAATCCAATGAAACTGCCCTAGATTTGCAACCCTGCTTGCAGTGGGCAACTCTGGCTTGCAAACCCCCAGCAGGGTTGCTGGCTTCTGCCAGACCAAGCCATCCAAAGGGGTGCTTTTGGATTAATTTAAACATTGGTTATTGTCAGGTTGTTTCCATCAGTCCCTTTTTTTGCTGAAGCAACTAAAATATAAACTGAGGGCGACTGGAATAAAGTGCCCAGGTCAAAAGCCAAACAAACTGCTCGAATCAGTCTGACAAGTCAACCTGGCCATACCTTGCCAGCTGGAAATTGCTTTTCTTCAGGACAATATTGCCATGGTCTCAGGTTTCAATTGCCATAGTAAAGGGATTTCCTCAGGGCTGAGGAAATGGAGACAAACTCAGCATCCAAAGAGAAGCTGGGGGACGCCTTACATCCCTGATTGCAGAAAATAAATAAAAATATTAAAAAAAAAAAACCAACAAAGAGGGAAAACCAAGCCAAAGTTAGTGCTCATCAGTATGTTTTGTGTTCTTTTCTAACGTTTCTGTTGTACAAAGAACTTGTGTTTCTCCACTCACCCCTCTGTAATACCAGTGCCGATTTATTAGGAAGTATTACGGTGAAGAAATAGCCGTCTTAGGAGTTTGGGGGGGTTGTGGGTGGGGTGTGAGCAGCATGAGGTGGGAGGGTGATGCACGGGGGGGGGGGGGGGGGGGGGGGTGGCAGGCCACTGTGCTGGCCGGGTGAGTAGCTGTCCTTGTGTACTCATCGGATGCCAATAAAGAGCATCACTAGGTTGGCGTGCTGCTTGGTTTTTTTCCTCCAGCAGGAACTGAGGTTTGTGAGTCTGTGATAAGAAGGATGGCCTCAAAGCCTTCAAGGGTGGGGTGGGGTTTTTTCTTCTTTCTTCCCCATGGTCCTATTATAATCTTGTAAACAGCAGGAATGTAAAGCCTGATCTTACCTGGTGGAGGAAACTCGGAACTCAGCCAGGAATGTGGAATCAGGAGCTTGACACCACTTACCCAGTTTTGTACAGCAGCTTACTGCCCTGCCGGGCAGCATTCTAAACATCCCGCAGCACTGCCCACCACACTCCTGGGAGGGCAAAACCAGTGTGCTCCAGGAGAGACCTTCGATGTTGGGGAAAAAACACCCTGAAAAAGAAGATAGCTTCCTCCTCTTGCCCCTCTGAGTTACTTCAGCTGCTGTAAAAGAGCACTAAAAGTCTCAGTCCACTTATTTTGAAGCATTTGCTGATTTGGGCACAAGGCTCCTATTTCTGCACCTCAGTGCTGTTAGCAATCCTGCCCTCAGCACCCCAAAGCACAGGATCAGCCTCCTGAGAACCTACACAAAACCCTCAGACCCAGGGAGACTTATTTAGGCAGAGGTAAGTTTTTGCAACGAATCCAGGAAGGTCTTGGAGGGCTCAGCTCCAGGTAGGCAAAGGGATACAGGGTGCATTTCAGATGCTGAATACTCACATGGCAGTCAGGCATCCAAATTAGGGGGGAAAACCCCAGGCAGGGAGACAGGTAAATCTTCCCCCAAACAAGAAGTTGGTACTTGCCCCAAAGAGCTTCCGATGGCTCCTAGGAAGGTGTGTGGCCCCAGTGAACTTGGGACACATGGGCGAGGGCAACTGGGACCTTGCAGGGTTGGTGTTGGAATTGCTTTGCACAGGATTGTGTGTGGGTTTGCGCATAAAAGTATTTACACGTTGCAGTTTATACGAGCTTGAAATAGGATGCTCATATGTAGCTAGTTTTATTTTTGGCTGGCCTGGGTCGCGCTCTAGCAGGAAACATAATGAGGACCAGAACTGCGCGCACATAAAGAGCATTCCCTTTTTTCATGCTCCCACACCACACAGCACTGCAAATAAACAAAGGAAAATAATTGCAATCAATCCATTAGGTTTAATCTGCTTCCTCTTAATCCCCATCCTCCCCTGGGAAAGAGGCTGGAACGGAGAAGAGGAGCAGAGCTGGGCTGTGAATGAGAGCTGAAGGGTTTCTGCCTGCAATGCCTGGGAAGGGAGCCTGGAGCCGGCAGGCAGGACCTGGGGGTGGCAATGAGCATCCTCACTGCCACCCCCCTCACCCTCCCTGCATCCCTGGCTGAAGCCATGCTGGGGGTGGGGGGGCGCAGAGAGGGGGAGGGAAGGGAGGAAAGGAGCTTTGTGAGGTGGTCTTCATGTGTGGGATCAGCTGCATTAGATGGTCCTTGGGGAGAGCAACCTGATTTACGGTTAGTGGGGGGGGAAACACAAACCAACCGAAAAACAGTAAGATCTGGAAAGGAGCCTGATGTTTGCATCAGCTGGTGAGCAGAGCTGGGGAAAAGGCCCTGGAAAACTTCCTTCCCCTTCTTTATGGGTGCCTGGGGAAGGAGACAGCAGACCCTGCTTAATCTCACATCTGCTGTAAGGAGCTCTGGAGGGGCTCCCCAGGCTGGGGACTGCCTTTGACGGGCAGAAGGAGGAGGAGGACAGCCACCAGCACAGGAACACAGGGACAGATCCATGTGGGATCCACACACCCAGTCTGGCCACCCCCAGCAAAAAACCACCACTTTGCTAAACCACTCACCATCCCCAGCACCAGGTCTCAGCTAACCTCACCAGTCAGCCAGAAAAAGGAAAAAAAACCCAAACCCCACACATTAAAATCCCACAACACATTGAGATGCTTTTGATTCAACTCCTGGCCCCTGCAGGGAGCTGGGACCTTCCCCTTGCAGAGGGACAAAGATGGGAAAAGAAAGCTGAGCTTCCAGAGTAGCAGCAGGGCTTTGCACCTGAAACAACAGCTTACGGCACCCAGCTGCCACTGACAAACGCTAATCTCACCTCTATTTCTTCCCCGTCCATCTGTCTGCCTCCAGAAGCAAGCCCAACAAGCGTTCATGCAGATTCCTCCAGCAATTTAACATGGATTTGGGGGTACAACCAGCCACATGGAGCGGGGATTTGGAGAGACTTCGTTCTCTGACCCCAGAGACAACCTTGACCTGCAAAGAGCTCTGCGGTACCTGCCCCAAGCAGGGCATGCAGGTCAGTGCCGGCATCAGCAGCCGCATCTCCCCGCTTTGCAGCCCCAGGCAAAATCTGTCTCCCATATACTGGCAAAAGCCACATTCCCAAATAATGGGAAGCAGGTCGGCAGCAAAGCTGGGAGCATGGGGGCGATGGCTGTGTGCCAGTGCTGGCCCCACAGCTGCCTTGTGCTGTGCAAGCACAGGGAGCTCAAGGGCTGCTAGGAGGCCAGCAGGACCAAGGTGGGACTAAAGCCCCCAGGAGAGGCAGCCTCCCTCCTTCAGCCTGCTCTTAGCTCCTCACCGAAGGCTTTTCCAGCCCCACAGCCCAGACCAGGAGAGGCAGGGCTGAGTCAGCATCACAAGGTACTGGTTTAACCCATCACTGTATCTCCGTTGACTAGGCTTGGGGGAACGCTGTGGTCCGAATGTCGAGTAACTGTGGGTGCTGTTGCAGCATCTACAAACTCCAGCAGAAACAGGGCTGTGCCTGAGGCAGGATAAACCTGGCCCAAAAGACAAGGGGACAAGCTAGTGGGTGAAAAAAGCAACATGCCCTGACAAGGCAGGGCAGAGGCGGGAAGGTCCCTGCATCTCAGGGTGTCTCCCTCACCCTACATGGGGTAGGGGACACAGGGGAGTGGGATGTGGGTGTCCTGGCACAGGTAATCATGGGACAAGGATGTCTGAGCAGTGACAGAGCCAAGACCATCCCCTGCAGCCCCCTCACTGGAAACCACCCCTAATTCAATGCATCTGAGAGATATTGCATGTCACTCACTCACCTGAGAAGGAGGGACAGCAGGGACAGGCAGCAAAGGGAAAGGAGAGGGGAGGGAAAGTCCTGCCGTTCTTGTTCTTGCTCTTCTTCATCCCTGAGTTTCCTCCAGGTAATTCTGTTTTGCTGCAGCTGGGTGCAAACCAAGGGAGGTGGTGATGGGGCTCTACTTTAATGGATGTGGTCTTTCTGAAGGGAGCAGGGAGAGGTTAAACAGCCCCAGATGGGTGTGAGTTGCAGGGGGGAGTCAGCAAGGAGACAATGTGAGAGGGGATACAGTGGTTGGGGTAAGGCAGTGGTTTGCTCCAAGCACGTGCAATTCCTGTTGCTGCTGTTGAATCGTCTGAGCAGGACCCCGTGTGGAGGGTCTGGCGCAGCAGATGTGAGATGTTGCCCAAAATATGCTGAGAAAACCCATCTCCAGCCCAGCAACACAAGAGCAAGGATACAGTGGAACTGCTCAGGGAACCCCAAAGTAATGCCTCAGCCAGGCGAGCTGCGGGGTAAATGGGGGAAAACACTCCGGTTTCCCTCAAAGCTTCACTGAGATGCAAATTGCTGCTGGCTGGTAACTCTGCTGACATTGGAGGCTCCTGTGCAAAGGCTGGCTTCATCTGAAGCTGAAAAGAAGCCCCCTGGGTATTGAGCAGTGCTTTTGTTCTGGTAAAAAGACAGCAATCTGCCATCTCAGAGCATGGGGAAGGGAGCAGTGAGCCGCAGAAGTGGTTTCTGATGGAGGCATCACAGCAGCTCCCCTGAAAGTCCACCCTGCTCCTGCAAAAGACTTCAAGCCCTGCACAGCATCCTAGTGCTGAGCAATTTTGGAGGAAACTTGCCAACAGCTCATTTTCCTGGTCTTTTAATTATTTCCTTCATCTGAGTATAAAAGGGGAAGGAAGGCGGGGAATGAATTACAGAGACCAGTGGTCAGGTTGGTTTCTTTCCAAAAGTGACTGAAGACAAAATCACCAAGAGCAGGAAAAAGCCTCCGAGAGGTCTGGAAGAACTGACTTTCTCCTGTTTCCAAGGGAGGATGGGACAGATGAAGGAGATTTTAATTCCCAGGCAAACTGGAGATGTGCTTCAGCCAAGACATTGCTGCTTCACAGGAGGCTTCCAGTGTCCCTTGCTCCCAGGGTGAGCGCGCAAGCAGTCTCCTGGGAGACCTGCACCAGGCTGAGAACCAGACTGTAAGGTTGGTAAAGAGGTTTCAATTCCCTCAAAAGGTGAAAAACCCCACGTAATTCATTCCAGTTCATCAGCTCCCTTTGGCCGTTAGTTGGTGACTCATTTCCCCCATCTGAAATACAGAGAATATAAATCCTCCTTAGACATAAGCTCCCAGGTTAGTTTATTACTCACTTTAAAATAAATATTTTATTCTTTTTTTTTTTTTTTTTATCTCCAGCTGCTGGGTGTTGGGAACATCTCTTTGTTTTAGAAACAAAACAGAAAAAATCAGAATAAAATTTTCATTAGATGCAAAAAGAGACTCTTCCAAAGTGAGCAGAGGGCAGGCTCCAGTCCTGGATGACGGTTGCTGGAGTTTTGCAATGTAAAGCTCCGGCAACTGTCAGCCAGGACCGGAGGCTGTGCTCTGCTTTGCAAAACTGCCAGATTAAATACTCAGAAATACAGATTTCTGGTTTTCCAACCATGGAGGCCGGGCTGGGTGCCAGGTGAGCCGTGGGAAGGCAGCAAACAGTGGACAACTCTGGTGCACCAGCACTGACCCTTGTGCATGGTCTCCCTTCCCATTTCTGGGCACATCTGTGTCCCCTGCTCCGTGGACAGATGCTGGGGAAGAACCTGGTTTTGCATCCTGTCCTCAAAACCCAAGCCGAATCTTGGTACAGCCCTATCTTTCCAGCTCTCTGCATCATTTCACATCACTGTGCTGCCACGGAGGGGTCACCACCATGGCAGTCTCATGACAAAATCCAATTCTCACTAGTATCAGTCTTGAAGAGTGAAAAAAAAATCCCCCCAAAACTGATGTGAGGCCAGCAAGGATTTTTCTTAGCTCCTGAGCAGGGAGAAAAGTTTCCCTCCCTGCAGGTCCAGTCTGTCTTTAAGCTCAAATCCATCCCACACAATTTCTCCCCCGTTTCCCTTGCACCGCTCCATAGCTGGAAGGGTTTTGTTCCATCTCTAATTGCTTCAGACCTGCTTTTCAGCCTGGAATAATCAGGGCTTTCTGGAGAGATGTTTCAGCTCAACCTTGGAAAATACTCAAGGCTACACACACACACACCAGCCAAGGTCAAAAAAACAGGGGCATAAACCAGTTGCAGATCTGTGGGCAAATAACCACCACCAGCCCGAGCCGAAGCCCAAGCTGGACTTTTCCAAAATGTCCCGAGGGAAGCAGCATCACGCTCATGCAGCTGGACCACACTGGACACATGCATCCTTGCTGCCCCTGGCCCATTCCAGTGACCCAAAGCCAGAGAAGCACCAAAATGGCATTTTTGAGCTAAAACCTGGTGCAACCTAAAGTACTGACACACTTGGGCTGGGTGCTAGATGCAGTGGGAGATGTGGGGGGCAGCCTGGGATGGGGGAGTTCAAACAGGATTAGTGGAATGAGATTGTGGGGAGGTTAGTGAGGAGAGGAACAAAGTCACCAGGCCCTGGAAGGGGAATGAAAAGCGAGGAGAGTTCCACGGCTGCCATGGTCCCGTACCATGCCTGGGAGCATGCATGGAGAGCAGGGGTGAGTGCTGCCACCCTCCAGCCCTGCTCTCCTGAGGGAGCCCAGGTTAAGGGCACCCAGGGGGATGTGTGCTGGGCAAGCAGCACAGTCCTGCTTTCCAGAGCTTGGTGAGAAATATATTTGGCCCCCACAGATGCTGCCCAGGGGGGTCGACCACAGCCACACACCTCTGCCCCCCTCCCCCGCTCCCAGGCAGGGCTGCCTGCACAGCCCCAGGAAAGCGCTACCAATCACCCCCTTTCCTTCCAAAGAGCCTCAATTTTATGCTTGAAGTGAAAGGATTGAAACATTTATGATTGAGCCCAGGCTAAAAGTTCCTGGGAATTGCCCATTGCAACCATATGGATTTGTTCCCTGGCTTAAAAAACACAAACACAAAACCCCAAAGACCCCGACCCCAGCTTCCCACCCCCTTCCTTCCTCTCCTCGGCTCAGAAAAACTCCACTGGCTCTCCAGCCATGGCCGCTGGTTTCAATTATCTCTGTGATTAACTTTCTTCATTTTACAGATGGTTCCTGCCTGGCACCCCATTTCCACCCCACCGCAGTGCGGGGGGCAGCGTGGCTGGGGGAGCAGAGCCACAGGACACCCTGGAGTGCTGGTGTGGGGGTACAGTGACGCTCCAGCCTCACTCGGTGATGGGGAGGACAAACCTCTGGGCAGGCTGCCAGAATGCTGAGTTGAGAGGTTACAGGCAGGAAAAATTAAAGGGAAGGGAAGAGAGAGGAGGAAGAGAGAAGCGATGAATGGGGTCAGGAAAGGTTTGGAAATGCAGGATTTGGGGAGGGAGCAGGGAAGAGGGGTGACCTGGTGCTGGGCTTGCAAACGCAGCTGCCTGCTTGGTAAGAGGGAAGGTGTGAATGTCAGAGAAGAGCCAAGAAGGAAGCAGCAGGTGATGTCTTTTATCTTGTTGCTCTTGCCCACGCTCCGTCCCTGGGATTCAGCTCTGAGCCCCAACCAGCCTCCCCTCAGCACCCACAGGTGCTGCCTTAGGGCATCCCTGTCTTCCCTACAACAGTCGCACCCAGCGCCCTGGGAACCCAGCTCCCACGGGATGTGGTAGGCTGCAGATGGTGGTATCCAGCACAGTTCAGCACCAGTGCCCTTCTCCATCCCTCCCTCCCCACCTCCTGTCCCTTCCACCAGCTCCAGGCGCTACTGGGCTCATGTTGGTCCATCTATGCCAAAGAGCTCTTTAAAGCCCAGAGACTGCAGGGAGCCCATCAGTCACCATAGTGGGGGGGTGACCTCCAGCCCAGGCCCTTCCTCAGGCCCCCCACCCTCCACAACAGTGGGAGAGGAGCAAGGAGGACCAAAGCCCCCTTCGTCACCCACAAGGATCCTCAGGGGAAGCTGTGGGATGCCCCAACCCACCTCTCCCCCAGCCATAAATCCTGCCCCAATTTCCAGCAGGCGCTAGAAGCTGATTTTATCCTGATTGCCTTCTCTCGACTCAAGATTGAGTTTTTAATCCCCTCCAGCAGGCAGTCCCTGACTGTACCACCTCTTTCCACTCCCCTTTCCCTTCCAGTCCTCCCACCAGTCTCCTGCACTGGCCAGGCAGCAAGTGGGGCCAGCTGGGCTCCATCACCAGCCCTGAGGGGCTCCCCCACCAGCCCTGAGCTTGTATGACCCTTCCCCTGCTGCTCAGCCACAGGTGGGGCAGACTGCAGCTCAGATCCTGAGATGGGTCCTGGGGTCTCCCCTGTGCTGGAGAAGGGCAGGATGGAAAAATGAAACCAAGGGGCAAAAATCTCCACCTTTGAGGGGGGACAGAAGGTCTCAGGGCTGTTTAACCCAGGAGAGAATGGTATATGGAGCTGGGGAGTACCCTGCAGTATGGAAATCTGTTGTAGGATCATCACCTCCGTGCCTTTTGGAGCAAAACAAGTAGCAAGAGGTAAAATCACAGCCAGGGGAATTTCAGCTGGATTTTGGGACACACTGGGAGAAAACAGTTGCTGCACTGGCTGTTAGGCTTTGCCAAGACTGGCCTGCTGCTGGGGAGGGTGATGGGGCAGATGCCTGTGGTCTCGCTGCACAGGGTTTGCTTTGCTCTGTAGGCTCTTTTCCCCGTGGTGTGAGGATGCAGTGGATCTCCCCCACCATTCACACACCTGTCTGTGTGTCTGGGCTGAGGCACAAGCTGGAATATGCAGACAATTAGCAGATTGGAGCATCATTAAGGGTGCCAGAAACCCTTAATGAGGGTCCATGGGCTTCTGTCAAGGTTTCCTACCCATCCTCGTCTCCTCCCAAAGCCCCCCATTCCCTGATGGCCCATCACCCCTAGGCTGCTGTGCTCAGCCTCTGCTGTAGAGTGAATGCAAAGCCCTAGTGATGGGTTGGGAGGGAAGATGTTGATGTGGGAGAAAAATGGATGTTAGGAAAATACGGAGTGTTTGGCTCTGAACACCGGGGACAGAGACCAGGCTCTGGATGCGGGGGAGTAACAATGGCTGAATCCAGAGATTGGGAGTTTTGTCTTCGAGGAACCAGTGAGTCAGAACTGCAGAGCATCAGCACAAAACCAGGGGAGTCCATGTTTCATTCACCCCCCTGTAACAGGGGTTACAGATCTTGCTGGGCTTTGCCAGGGGGAGCAGAAGCATTTTGAACCCAAGGGAGGATGCAGGGGGATGATGGGGGAGGGGAGGCAAGGTGGGTCACCAGCCTTTCCACACCTCCTCCCTGTAATCCCAGCCTGGGCAGCTGTAACCATCCCCTTTGTCCGGATGAAAAGCAGAAAGGTTGGGTTACCAAATGTCACCCACCTCGCTCTCTCCTTCCTGCTTTGTCCATCACTGGCTGCCCCCACCACCGGCTACAGTTACTCCATGGACAGAGGTGCTGGTGGCAGGGAGCTGGGTGTCCCCAAATGGGGACACAACCTGGGCCACAGTGCTTTCATCTCCGCCTCACCGCTTGTGGAGCAGAGATAACCCCTGCCCTGCACAGATCTCCTGGTGAGATAAGATCAGAACCAGTGGGCAGACAAGACTCAGCCCTTCAGCACCCAAAATCTGAGAGTTTCTGCAGTGCCTTTTGCCTCTTTGCAACTCAACCTGTACGGGGTAGTGCAGCCTCGGGGGCTCTGGCTCCAGGAACCGCAGCTGTTCCCCTTCGCCTGGTCCTTGCACAGCTTTCTCGCTGCTTTTCCAGGCCGTGCTGGCCCTCTGGAAGCAGGAGATGAAATGAGAACTCCCTTGGCATGTTACATCCCACAACGGGCTTGGTGGCTTTGCCAAGCAGCTCAAACCTGGGCAATCCTGGCAATGAGAGCAGCCTGGGAAACCAGGCTGCATTCCAGAGAGGTTGCTTCGGTGACGAAACACAGGTTAATTCCTCTGCTGCTGCTGTCTCCATGCCACCCGGTGCCTTTGAGCCCTGAGCTGAGCCTGCCCATTGTGGTCCCCACAGTACCTGGGAAGCACCTGATTGCAAGAAAGAAGCCCAAAAGTGCTGCTCAGCCCTTGCACAAGCAGCCCAGGGCCTGTGCTCTGCCAGGGAAAGCACCTCCTGGCTATAACAACATTTCTTGGCTTTCGGGAAAGCTTATTTCTTAACACAGTTGGAGGCTCAGAACAGGGGCTGGGGAGGAATAAAGAGCATTGATCCAACGGAGCGCTGCTCGCTCTGACATCCCAGGCTTTGGCCAAACTCAGCTCCAGTAACACTGCCTTTTTTCTCAGAAGGAGAAGCAATATTTGTCTGGGATGAAGGAGCTGGAAAGCCAGGTGTTTCTGTGCTTTCCCCACTGGCCCTTTGATGGCAGAGGACTAGGAGATGTGGCAGATCCCTGTGTGGCTGTGAGTATCTCCATCTCTCTATTTAAGGTGGGTTTCAGCGCTCCTGGTCTCAGCCCAGCTGGGGACAGGGTCCTGTAGTGTGGGATTAGTGCACAGAAAGCATCTTCCCCCAGGGGTAAGGGGACAGAGCAGAGGTCCAGCACCCAGCAGTGAGCGTTAGATGGTGCTTTTCACCAGAGACCTGACAACCTGCTGAAATGATTACTTTGTTCCTGAGAGAAACCTGCCCCTTATTTGAAGTTACTGGAAGTCCCCTAAAATATGGAGGCTTTTATGAAAAGGATAATTGCTCTTCATTGCACTGAGAAGCAGTGGGGAGATGGAATCAAAGGCAAACAGCCTCCAGGGTACCTCTCCTGTGGGTAGGAGAAATACTGTATCTTGGCTGCCCCTGCCACTCCTGCCCACCCTGCTGATGCTTTAGTCACCTCTTGGGTTTCATTCATGATGTTCCTAAAATAACTTTTCATTTCTCATCAGGACAGGAAGCCATAAGAAACAAATCAAAGTCCAAGCCTGCTCCAAACACTGATTCCTCCAGCATACCAGGCCAGCTGAGGCTGTGAGCATTTGGATAAGTAAGAATAGGAGAAAGGGCTTTTTAATTTCCTTGAAGCGCAGTGAGTTGCCTGAATTTTGGCATCAATGCTTGCTCTGCACTGCATTCACACACTGCCTCCAGCACCCAGCAGTTTTGATGTCAGTGCATTTGTCCCTTCATTTGAAGTTTTGTGTCGCAGGGACAGCTTCAGCAGCTACCACCCAAGGTGCCGCTGTCACCTCTGGAGCTCCCTCGCTCTCAACCATGTCCCCAAAATTTTAGCACGTGTATTTGCATCACCCCAGCATGTGGGACTGGCTCCCACATGTTCTGACAGAGCAAGAACTCAAGGGAGGGCTTCCAAATCCCTCCCCAGCCCCTGGCCACTGGCAAAGCCACTGACCTGGGAACCGCAGACAAACCACTGAGTTTTGGCTCTGAAGTGCTGGCTGGGAGAATGATGCCGGCAAGGACCCAACATCCCTGAGGAACCCTGCCAGCTACTCTGGAGCTCTGCTGTCCCCACTCACACCCACAACTCTGCTAGGACTCTCCCCATACTGCAGCAGCTGCCGGGATGGCAGCTGGGGCTGAGCGAGGCTGGCTCTTGCTGGCCAGCACGGTTGCTGCTGGCAGGGATGGCTGGAGAGATGCTCAGCTGGCTCCAGTGCTCTGTCCTGGCTGCCAAAGGGGTTTTGACCAGGCAATAACTATGTGATGCTGCAGCTGTTGCAATCTGGGGGCTGACAGCAGCTGTAGGTGCATCCTTACACCAAGGCATGGGGCAAACCCTCATCCTCAGCCCCTGCCTGGCTCCACAGCACTGGCAACAGCAGAAACAACAAAAAGGGGAAAAATGCCCCATTTCTGCTGCCAGAAGCTGGTACCAGGCACTTGGACTCCTCTCCATCTAAGGAAGAGAAAGGACCATGGCAGCGTGATTCCTTTTCATGAGAGACCCGACACCCTACTCAAAGGATGACTTTGCTCCCCAGAGATCTCAGGATGTTCCTGGGAGATGCTCTGGCAAAGCCTCGGAGCCAGGGATGGGGGGGAAGGCGAGAGCTTCATGCAGCACATCTGGATCTGGACGAGGACATCTGCCCACAGCCTGCCAGCTGCAAAACATCAAGTGTGCACTGAGGGAACTGCAAACTCCCCCGTTTGTGGGACAGAGTCTGATCCAGCGCAGAAGTAAAAACAAATATTTTCTCAAGATTCCCAGGAAGCACAAGTCGGGCAGGGGGGAGGGGATCGGAGCATGTCGGAAACGTTCACTTTTCCCTTCCCTTTTATATCTCTTTTACATGCTTGTTAGTCAGTGGTTTTAATACACTTCTGACCCACACTGTCATGTTATAAGACTTAATACTTGGCGCTGCGGGAGTTTTTCAGTGTATTTAGTCATGGCAGGGTACAGGGAGAGCCTGAACACCGTCTGTGTATGCAGAAAAGCACTGATGCTGTAAAAACACATGGGAGCATTTTGTTCCTTCATTGGATGACAAAAATGCATTAACGGATTATTATTATTAAGCTGGGGAATGACAAATAATCCACCTCTGAAGAAAGTCCTAGTGAGAAACAGCTGTGCAACATTTGGTTGTAGGAAATATTTCCGTGTGGACCAGCAGCTGGTCAGGACAGACTAGTGTTGGGACCCCTGAGGAGCAGAACAAGGGGAAAAAGTGTCTTATCAAGAAAATATGTCACCCATCAGGTGACTCAGTTTGCTCTTTAGCTAAACGAAAGCACCAAAAATAGAAGGCATTCAAAGAGTTTGCAGTAAATAAATAGAAAAGGGGAAAAAACAGGTCTAATTCTAGCTTTCAGGCTGCAGGGAGGGCAGCAAGTACAGCAACAGCCTCTGCAGAAATCTGGTCTGAGTTTCGTGCTTATAATAAAGCTGAAACCTCAACAAGTTTCACATGGTTTTGTGTTTCTCCCACAGCCACAAAAGCAGGGACTTGAAAACCGACCTCAGAATTTTTATCTGAATTGAGAAATCTCTCCCTGGCCCCTCTGACTCATCCCATCTATGGATGGCGAGAGTATAAAGCAGGAGCAAGGTCAACATGTGTGCACCAAACACACATGACACAACCTGCCTCCAGATGTAAGTCCTTTCCAAAGGGGGCCAGAGCTCTGCTCTGATTTCCCCATGCCCACTGCCATGCTTCTCTTGCCTCAGATAATGGATCAAGTGACACAGACCCCTGTCCCCAGACGCTCTGGCCATCCGCAGGGTCATGGCAGCACAATGCTGCTCGGAAGAGCTGTGGGATGCGATGCGGACCACAGGGATGACAGTTCAGACCTGCTCATGGATTTCTAGAGGCAGTAGGGAAGTGGTGGCTTGTTCCCAGTGCTGCCTCTTCTATTCAGCACCAAGAGGCAATTCCATGGTTTTTCTTGCACGCCGGTGAATTAAAACATCTCCAGCTGCTTAATATATGTGGGGACGTGATGGCACCATGTCCTCGTGGGGTCTCACCATTGCGTGCGAAAAAGGGGCGATGCTGGGGCTGGGAAAGTGTTGGTGCTGGCTGAGCTGAAAGATTATTTTGGAAAAGCTTAATGCCAGCTGCCTCCAGGAGCCGTGGCATTTGAAATTCAGGGTGTCACTTTAGCTGAGTCCCAAAATGGCCAGTGCCTCGAAGGACCTGGCAGGGCATGTGTTCCAGCAGCATACTCCGTCCTGGCCAGGTAGCAGGATCAGCGCCCCAGTTTGTAAGAAGAGGAAGTGGATGGGAATGATTTTAGCCCCAAACATGGGGCTGCTCAGGGGCACAGGGGACACAGTGGCTGGAAAGCAAATTGTGGTGCTCCGCAGCTGGACAGAGTATCAACTGGCAGTTTGTCTGTGCCTGACACCACCACTCCAATGGGCTTTTTGTGCTGATCACATCACCCCACGTACTTGCCCCATCAGACTTTGTGTCTGAGCAAAAGCTGCCTTTTGGCAAGCCCTGCTTTTTCTCTAGAGCAGGGAAGAGCCTGGGAACATCCGCCTGCCCGACACCTTCATAGCAGCCCTAAAACTCACAGCTCCCCCCAGCTCTCTCTGCTTTCCAGGCAGAGCCACCGCCTGCAGACCCTGAGGGGACAGGTCTTGGCATCCCCAGCCTTCCACAAAACAGCATCTCCAGGAGCTTTAGCATGTTAAATGGCAAAACGCAACCCCATCCCCAGAACTGGGCTCTTATCCCAGGAAAATCCAGCTGTGGGACCTTGTCCCAAAGACATCACTGCACTTGAAGGGTTTGTGGATGATTTTACACAGGATTTTTTTGGATTACCTCCCCTCTTTGCTAGCAGAAGCACCATGGAACGTGAATACCAGCATCCTGTTGCTTTGCACTGTACCCGCCTGCATCTCCAGGGGCTTCCCCAGGTCCTGCTCTTGCTGCTCCTGCTGCCACCACTGACAAGCTCTCTTTGGATATTTGGGATGGGAGAGGGCTCACCTGAACAAGCAGCAGATTAAACCGATTACCATCTCAGTGCCACACCTCCCCAGGGTGGAGGGGAAAGGAAAACAGCTTTATTACCCCTAACTGAATTGAACTCGCAGACCTCTCCCTCCCCCCCTGCCCCGGATGCAGAGAGAGCTTCCCAAAGAAACCGAGAAGGTTGTTTTCCCCAGAAAATGTTCCCTCCACCTTCCTGCCTCCCCCACACCTCCCACACTGATTTAAAACAAATTAAGCTCTGGCTACACCTGGCTCCCTCCCAGCAGCCCTGGCTGGAGGGAGGGCTACAGGGAGTCCTGGGGGGATGCAAGTGAGCGGGGTCAGGGCAGGAGGGCGGATGTGGATCCATTAACAATCACCTGGTCATTGCAAGGAGGGTGCCAGACCACCTGACCCCAGGCACAGGACCCCCAGGGATATGCAGACAGGCAGTGGGTTTTGGCAGCACAGCCCTGGCTGGCTCCATGTGGGGTGCTGGACTGCGGAAGTCACAGTTCAGGATGGGATTTATCGGGACAGATGAGGCTGTAAGTAGCTGGGAGGGCTTTTCTGCTCAGCTGGGATTTTTACCAGAAGGAAGATAAAGTCTACAAGCTTTTCTAGGGGAAAAAATACCCCGACCAATGACGAAGACAAGACCGTTCAGTTTTACTGCTCCATAAATCAGCCCTCAGGCCCCTGGCCCAGGGATCATCCCAGGTAAATCATCACCTCTTCTGAAACAAAGTCCAGCACCAGCATGAGTGGGGACAGGAGGAAACATTATCCTGTTTTTCCATCCCTGCTCCCCCCCCCCGCTTCCCCTTGGGAGGAGGTTTTAGGTTTTCAGTGAAAGTCACTGCATATATTTGTAATTCCAGTTTTTAGCAGCTGACACTTCCCCTGCTTTCCGTCAGCTGCGAACTCTCCGGTTCCCAACGAAAGGAAGAAACAAGTAAATAAAAGCTGCTATAAACCCAGCCACATTCTGCAAAGATTTGGGGTGAAATGAAAACTTAGCTTCCTGTTTACTGAAAAAATAAATGAGAGGGGGAACATTCTGATGACCTTGAAGCCAGTCCAGCCTCCAACACTGCCTTTGCACTGACAACCTCGGGGTTTAACTTTCTACCTCTTCAGCTCACCCCAGAGAGAGAAAATCTGTAACAAGCGGGGAAAAATGAACTGGGGACAAGTGGTGCCGCCCATTCTGGGCTGGGTGCAGGCAACCCCATGGGGGCTTCGTGCTCATTTCACAGATGCTCGCCCATGTGGATGCTCTTTTGGGGGGGCTGTGCTCCCTCCACCCCCTCTGTCCGCTCCCTGGGGATCCCTCACTGCAGGCTGGGGGCTGCAGGGATGGGCAGGGCTGCCACAACCCCCTCCCCAGCTCAGCTCCTTGGGAGATGCCCTCACAGACACCCATGGGGTGACTGCTTGTCCTGTTTCCACTGAAGCAGCATTTCGCTTTCCTGACACCGCCGAGTGCTGCTGGGTTTCTGCAGCCTATTTATTTTAGGGGGATTATCATACAGTTTTTGGATACGCAGCCTGCTCAGTCTCCACATTCCTCACTGGCTCCCTGCAGCAAGGAGGCTTGATCAGTGTTGAGGCTGTGGGAGCCTCTAAAAGGGCTGAGGTAGCTCAGAAAAGGAGCCAGGAGGTTTCCCCAGCCCTGATGAGTTGTGGGAAGGGTCGTGGGGGCTGCAGCCCAGCTGTGCAGTCTAGGCAGACACAGGGGAGAGCTGGAGGGGACCTGGATGCAAAAATCTGCTGGAAGGAGCCTGTCCTGGTCCCTCCACTTGCCTCATAGACAGCGAGGAGGCCAGACGAAGTAATTCCCGCAAGCCTACAGAAATGCCTTTTCCTTGTGATATTAGCAAGGCATGGCAGGGAACAGCTGGGACATTTCAGCTTTTACCTCTTACCTCCTGTTGCTCCCAATTTCAGGCCCGAGATTAGCATGGCCCATTTCCCCAGGCTACGGTTTATGGTTGCACATGTTTCTTGCTCAGCAGCAACAGCATCACGTCAATGGACGCATTGCCTACACCATGCATCAGCATTTCTGCACCAGTTCACAAAATCTGTCCCAAAAACACCTATAAAAACTGACCGAGGAACCGAGAAAACTCCTCTGGGAGCTCTGTCAGGCACATTGCTCACAGGGTGCTGCACCATCCCCTCATTTCCCAGGCATAAATTCTTGGGGAAAATGCATCCATGGAGCTGGTTTATCCAAGGTTTTCATGGGACCAGGGTCAAAGGCATCCATGTGATGCAGTTGGACTAACACAGCATCCCAAAGGATTTGGTTGCACCAGGCACCTGCTCTGGGCTGACAGAGGATCAAAAATTACTCTGTGGATAAATGCCCCTGCCATGTCCTGCCAGACACCGCAGAGCCATGGTGGGAGCCAAGCACCCAGCTCCTCTCCTAAATTTCTGCCACCAATAGCAACATCACCATTAACTGTATTTTCAGGCTTGTGGACCCATTTCCTTGCATGGATGGGGGTGTAGGAACCAGTTATCTTCTCCACACGGAGCCCTGCCATGGGCTTGTCCCCAGCTGCTGCCATCCCCTTGCCCCAGCCCAGGGTGGCCCACAGATCCCCATCCCCTTCACAGCCTTTCCCATGGATCTATACTGGATCAATACATGTCTAGTCAAGAGGTGAAAGGTGAATGCATTAAAATACACTTAGTAAACACCATCTGCAGAGCTGGTGAGAAGGTGAAGGCAAGAAATCACTGTAAAATAGCCCCTGGAAGACAAGTAACAGGAGAGAGCTGCATCCAAGAGCCGATAAATCTCCAGCCGTGGGTCTGAGCTCTGGTGGGAGCAGCTTTGAATCGAGCAGAGCAGGGTCTGAAGAGAGCAAATGTAATGGGATTCATTTGCTTTCCAGGAGGGATATTTCCCCAGGTACTCTTCCTGACCCAGTTAACTCAGAAAAGGCTTGTGTTTTGCAGCAGGCAGGCACAGGAACAGAGCAGCAGGGATGCACTTGGGATCCCCATGAGATTTTTTTGCACACAAAATCATCTCTAGTTTCTGTGTGATTTAAACTGGGACTTCGGTGGTAGCAGGAAACATCCCTGAGAAACCTCAGTGCCAGTTTGCAGCCCATCACACCCCAGTAGTGTGGGCAGGGACAGGAGGGAAACTCCTTAAACCTGCCAATAGGACTGTCCAGAAAAGAAGCAAGCAAAGCCAAAGGAGAGGGGATCCTGGGGGTAAGGTCTGGGAGGTGGTGTGGGGTCTAGGGTAGGACATCTGGAAATGCCACAAAAGGTACCAAAAAATGCTTCGTTGCACTCAGAGCTGGATCCAGGCTCAACAAATGCTTTGCATAAAGGAGATTTTGCTGGATTTTACCTTCAAATGGAGAGTCAAGGCGAAGGATGGACAAGCTCCTGATGCG
Organism: Falco naumanni; assembly: GCF_017639655.2. NCBI lineage: Eukaryota > Metazoa > Chordata > Aves > Falconiformes > Falconidae > Falco > Falco naumanni. The sequence goes on from NC_054071.1 coordinate 235,989, forward strand.
CCCATGGCATGCCACCCCTTGTGTCTGCCCAAAAACCAGTCCCGTTTTGCCACCAGCCACTGTGTGATGGGGACAGAGAGGCCACGGCAGCTCCTGCACCCACCGTGTACCAAAATCTTCATCCTACTCATTAGATCACAGGGATCCATGCCCAATCCATGCTCGCATCCAATCCATGCTCACAGCACCCAAGAAAAACATGGATTCTCGCTTAAACCAGGATTAATTGGGATGAGTGGGAGGCATTGCAGATTCAATAAAACGCTATTCCTAGCCCTGCTTAGGGCAGCAGGATTTCCAGCCACTGCTAGTGGCATCCATTGATCTGGGAAATGTATTCCCTAGAGACTTACAGAAAATGGTTCAAATCAATTTAGATGGAATTATCACACCAGTCACCTAAGAGCAGGGTAAAGAGAAAGCTTTCCTCCTTCTGCTGCAGGAGAAGGAGAAACCTGGTAAAAATGAGTGTATAACCCCAAGCAGGACTCACAGGGACCTTCAAAGATGCCACAGCATTTCCAGAAAAGAGCTTAAGTCTTCAAAACCAATAAAACAACATCACTGGGGAGCAGCCCAGGGTTTCCATTTGGAAACTTTGGCTTTGCTAGCGAGCAGACTAGCTTCCCAAATCCATGGGAACACCTTAATGCCTGCAGAAGAAGTAGCATCAAATATAACCCATATAACCGAGAGCTCCCAGAGGAGATGCTGACACGGCATTGAGTCCCAGCAGCTACACTGGCTTCTGGAGAGCAAACCTGAGCTGCTCTGCTCCGTCCATCTGCACTCTCATAGAGGTGACAGTGGCTCACTAACATGACTACTGCCTTTCTTCTGAGCAGAGGTCCCAGCCTGGGGGGTGGTAGGTAGATACGGGGATAGGATGGATGAGACAACAACATGGGAAAGTCTAATATGTAAAGCACAACATATGTGTGCTGTATGTCCTCAGAGGAGGAGCACATCTCTCCTGCCAGTGACACGGAATCCCCTCCAGCCCTGCAATATGGCAAAATACTCAGTGCTGTCACCCGCTCACATCCCAGCTCGGTCCAGAAGCGCTTGCCTGGGCTGAAGCTCCACAGACCTGGCGTGGGGCCAGCCACGCTGTTCCTGACGGCTGAGGGAAGAGTTAACACAGATGTTAGGAGGCAAAACCAGAATACAGGATCAGCAATAAATCTGCCTGCCCCTGGTGGGGAGCAGAGCAGTAAGAAAGATTAAAGGAAGCAACCCAGACCTCTGCTTCCATCGATAAACAAGGAAACAGCAAAACAACGCCGGGATGAAGCTGGCAAAAGGAAAGCTGCCTGCACGGCTGCCGGGGGCGTGAGGCCACTGAGCTACGCTTCCACATGTGTCTGGGGTGTACCCTTTTGCTTCAGCCTTCTGGAGTGATACAACAACCAGAAGCAACCGTGGATCCCATGCAGTGATGGCAACCCCCGGAAAGACGAGAGTCCCTTTGGGATCATTTGCTACCACCCACCAACAGAAGATCCCTAGAAGATGCGAGAAAGAAATCTGTATCGTCCCAGCACAGACTCCTTCCTATCCCTTTCCTCTTGGTCCTCTGGGCTTTGGTTTCCTCCATTATTTTGTTTGTTTTACAGCATCCAAAAAGGGCCTTTGTGTGGGGAAGGCACCGGCTGGGGTGTGGGACCCCAACCCCTCCATAGATCCAGCATCTGCTCCCACCCCCAGCACCTGAAACACGCGAGGTTTATTCTAACAGGGGATAAAAAGAGACAAAAGAAGACTGAAAATAGCTAAATGAGTGATAAGTTAATAACAAAAAAAGACAAACGTTACCTGTATCAGGGTGGGAACTTTCACCCTGATATATTTTCATCCTGGTACATTTTCATATCCTGGAGAAATGTAACGGTGTTAAAGGTTTTTTGGTGCCTGGATCCCAAAAGCTTGCACTGAGCAAAAGAAGCTTTGTTAAAGCACTTCAGCGAGCATTAAACAAGCCAGTGGTTGGACACCAGCAGGGTTATGTTTATACTCGGATTACAAGCACTTAACACCTTTTGGTTGTCTTTGCAGAGCAAATCAAACAGCAGAGCTCTGCTCTGGATCCCTGCTCTGACCCCATGAAATGAAGGGTCACCTGCAGGGAGAAAGTGCTTGCAGGAGCTGCTTTCCCTTGTTTTAATTCCCCAGGGAAAGCAGCCCTGGGCCAGAGCTTGCCATGAGGAGAACCAGGCGATACCTCTCTCCCTGCACTGCTGGCCTCGCACTGGGAAGGCATTGAGCCGAACTGATTCTGCCCCTGTATGGCATTGGTGGCTCCCCCCATTACTGGGGCAGCTGGACAGTGCTTTGACACCTGAGTGAGGTTCACTGGGCTCTTCTGCCCGTGAGCTGCTTCCACTTGCCTGCGTGGCATTGCAATTAGCTGTGGCAGTAACGGCTGGGATGTCAGAGTGGGAGGATTAGGACTTCAAAAGGAAGAATAAGCAGGAGGAACAAATGACATCTTTCTCCCAACACAAGGGATGCCCACATGTGCAGGTAGTGCTGCTGACTAAGGAACAGAGAAGGTGCTGGCAGTGCTTCTGGCCACCCATGCTGCTGCCTGCCAGGGGCTGAGGCCACTCCACTGACAGCCCCAGCTTTGGGCAAGGACCACCCAGTGCCAGGACCTCCAGACACCTCTCAGGATGCCTAGCCAGTCTCTGGGCATGACTTCACACTGGATCCACCAGCAGCTCTTGCAGGGTCTCTGGAAGCAGAGTGCACCTAAGACATCCAATTAACAAGGCAAAGTCCTCAGCTGAGCAGCCCCACAGCCTGCTTTGTCCCGAGTCTGCTCTCTGACGGCGACTGGCATGTGTGTCCAAGGGAAATATTGCAGCCCCAAGGCCAAGGACAGAGCCAGGCCTCCCAGATGACAGTCTAATCTCAAATCGGGCTCAGCCTCAGCCTCTCCTCCAGGACCCTTCTGTGAGCGTGAAGCACAGCCAAGTAAACATGCAGTTCCTCCAAAAAAGTCAGTAACTCATGTGAACCACACTATTTATTTCCCTATTTCTCCTACCCTGGAACTGCAGATCCTGCTTTTGACACTGACTTTCTCTTGGAGACCGAAAGGCATGAACCCCTGGTGTATAACCTCGCCATGCCTGGGTCCCTGGCGGGGGACAATCTGCCTGCATGGGTGAGATGCTGAATATGTAGGGATGTGAATCCTTAAATATCCTTGATTACTTCCTACCCCCTCGCTGCATCTTTCCAGCTGCCCTGCCTCATGCATGCCTTCCCCAGCCCTGTTATTTGCTTCTCCCTTCCAGTCCTGATCTCCTGAAGGTGCTGGGGCTCCCATTTTCCCACAGCCCATCACAAGTCAGGAGACTTGGGGGGTGGGGGGTGCTTCAGGGAGACCAGGGCGTTTCACCGCCAATGTGTGTTATTCTTGGCCCCCTCGGTGACGGCAGGAGGGGAATCTGCCGCCTGCAGAGAGCAGGGCTTGGGGTCCAGCCTGATGGCAGGAGCAGGCGCTGTGAACCAAACAGACTGAAACTTCAGAACATCTGGCCAGGAGCAGCTGCAGCCACCCAGGCACGGTGGCCAAACGCCAGCCCAGCTCACCAGAGCACTCCTGCAACACGCACCGCTCCAGCGGAGCCAGAGCAGGAGCCCCACTCCTTCCTCTGCCCCAAAACTGAAATCCCTTCTACCTTTCCCATCTCCCTGGGTTTACTCCCCATGTCCTCACCATCCCACAGAGCAGCTTGGTGCCAGCCCTGGGGTACAGACAAGGTGCTTGCCCCTGCTCTCCCCCATCACTCTCCAAAGGAGCTGTGAGACCAAAGTGGTCACTGCCAGGCTGTCAGGAACAAACTGGGCTCTGTTAGCAGAACCTGGGGACGAGCGTGCTCTCCAGCCACCCTTTTCCTGGCAAACACTCACTCCCATCAGAAGCCATTCAGCAAAAAGGTAGGGCTGTCCCCGGACATTTTTGTTCTAAAATGATATCAAGAGGAGCCTCACCCCTGTTATCCCAGGGCATCACGTTTGACCCTGTAAACACCAGTAATCCCACTTGGCAAACCTTCTTTCTCCCACACCCCCTGTCCCCTGCGGGGGTGTCCACGAAGCTGCAGTGGCAGAAGCATGGGGAGGGATTCATCCCCCCACGGTGGGCGTCACCCAGGTGTGCCCGAGTGGGTGATGCAAGGGCACTCATGTCGGAGGGTATTTCCAGACTGAGCTATTCCCAAATGCTCTGAGGAAGGGAAGAGTGGAAAGCACCTCTCTCCCCCTCATTCCCGGAAAGGCTTTTTCTGGGAAGAAAATGGTTGCATGTGCTCAGCCACAGTGGGAGCCAAGCCCTGATATTTGGCTCAGTGAGAAGGTCACGAGAGGCAACCGGCTCGTCGTCCTCCAACCAAGGGAGGCTGAAGGCCCAGGCTCCAGCCAGACACACGAAGGGGACAAGCCACGCCAGTCCCCTGGAGCCAAGCCAAGATGCCCACCAAGCCCCACGCCACACATTGGGGCACCCAGGGGTCTGGGGGAGCAGCCGGCAGTGGCCATGATCCTCAGCAATGAGGGGTAGCAGCCCTCAGCTGGCCAAAACACCAAGTGTCTGGCTTTGTTTCCTGCTGAGGGGCTCCAGACTGAGCAAAGACAGAAAATAAAGGATAAAGCCATCAATTGAGGTGGACAGCTCGCCTCGGCCCTCGCCCCTCAGCACAGGGGCACGGCCAGCCCTTGACTCGCATCTCCAAGCACTTCAAAGGGTCCTTTGTCTCCCATCAGCACCAGCTCACTTGCCTGGGAGCAGGGTAGAGGCACTTGCCCATCTGGGGGGAAGCCACGAGCCCGGGGGATGGCAGGGAAAGAGCCGTGAGCCCCAGGGATGCTCTGCTCTTCCCTCTGCAATGGGGTGGTGGCACCTGGAGGCAGCTCTGCTCACCCATTCCAGGTTCAAACCCCTTTGGAAGGGGCTTAAGTCAGGGCCTGTTGCTCATGCCCAGCAAATGAGCACTCCCCAGCATTAAACTAATATTGCAGTCCCTTCGCCCCCAGCAGCTGGGGTGCCAGCTGTGTAGCCCAGACCCCCCCTGAGACAACTTGCTCCAGCTGTGGACTTGGGAGCTGATCCCTCCAAAGGAACCTGCTGCTCTCACAGTCCCAGCCTGTGATATATTTAATCGATCTTTGGATAAAGTCCTACATATATTTCCAGTTTCCCTGGGAGGTTTGGATTTTTTTTTCTCCTTCCCGCACACCGCCCCCTCCCCCCACCCCCCCCCCACCCCCCCCCCCCCCGCCTTTGGCATCAGCTCTGCTCTCCCTGCAGGGACAGAGAAGGGGGAGCAAGGAACGCAGCCGGAATCGGATTGCAACCTTCACACATTTCCAGGCTTTTGGAGACGTGTTTCCCACCAAGAAAGCTGGAAACCTCAATCTGTCGGGCCACCTAAACAGAAACACATGGTTGCAGCTCGGTTTGCCAGCCAGCAACGTAAAGCCAGGAATCAAAGCGAGGGAGCAATGAAAGGGCTGACCCACAGGAGCAGGTTAAGCAGAGCCAGCGTGAGGCAGCTAGCCGGGGACTCAGGCAGTTTGGTGGTTCTCACAAAGAAGAGGAGATGAAAGATGTTCAGAGCTGGAAAAGAGAAAAGGAATCTGAAACCTCAGGGCAGAGAGGATAGGGATGCCGAACAAGCCTGGGGAGCCCTGCTTGAGGGGATGGGGAAGAGCATGGCTGAGTTACACCCACTGCAGCAGGGGAGGGAGGGAAATTCATTGAAATTTCCATTGAAACAGGAGCTCCTACTCATAAGTGGGCTGTGAAGCTAAACATGCCATTCCAGGGAAAAAAGTCCCACAGAAGCACTTAAAATATTTGCATTAAATACCCAACAAGCCTATCTGGATTAATAGCATTACAGTAAATTCCAGACAAATTAATAACCATTAGGCCGTCACATAAAAGCACTCCTGGAGCTGGCTGGCCTAAGCCTCACTGTAAATCACTTTGCTATCAGTAGCCAACCCTCTGTTCACAAACCAAGGCTCCTTTTGCTAGCAGTACCTCATGATACAAATAAAACCATCCAGACGGCATCGTGTGTTGTGTCAGCACCATGGGTCTCCGCAGCCTGAGAATGAAGTACCTCTTCACGTTATCACAAATAAAAGCCACCAAGACTCTAAATAAAATTGCACATCACTTTTTTTGACACAGTGTTTCTTGTGATCCCCAAACACCAAGATAAAAGGTGTTCAGGAGCTCGGTCTTTACCTACTTGCCATTACATATAGGCAAAGCTTTCAGAAAGGTGCCCAAGGTGGAAGAGGGATGCTTTGGGGTTAACAGAGCACTGGGGAGGATGCATCTGATTTCCAGCTGCCATAAACTGACTGCATGATCTTACCCAATTAATCCACCACCCTGGCTCGGTTCCCTCTCCTTTCCAACTCAGTGAAGCAATTTTGCATCCAGGGATTTGCAGCTGGGTCATCCCCTCAGCTGCACACAGCTGGCCCTGGACCCCCATCTCATGTGCCGGCCCCAGCCCCGTTGGGCATGGAATGGGAGAGGCAGCGTTTGTCTCCACTGCTGCCATCGCCAGCACACACGCCTTCAGCCTCAGCTTCCTGAAAGTAGAAGACAGGGAAAAGCTTCCCCAAACCATAAAAGATGAGCAGAAGTGGGTGCAGAGGGTGGATGGGGAGAATTAATATCTCCTAAGCAATTACATTGTCACATCTCCCAACCAGCTTTGAAAACATTGACCTCTACTGTGTTCAGTCCCTGAGATTAATTACCTGGGTTAATCACGACTGTAATAACTGGCTTAGCATTATGGCACTTTCTCATCCTGCGGGTCTGCCTCTTACCTGGAAAAAAAATCCCTGGCTTTTCCCTTCCCATTTAACAGGGTTCGGGTGGAGGAAGCTCCTGCCTCCCTGGAAGGCTTTTTTTCAGCCAGGATTTACCCATTTTTTTCATGCACTTGTGGTTTTTACCCTGCCCTCCTGCCAGCATTAGGTGCAAGGAGGCTCCTGCGGACAGCTCATCATGGAACTGGCCAGTATTCTCCCAAAAGGACCTAGTGGGGTCACAGCTATTTCTTTTGGCAGAGCTGGTGTTTCACCCTGGTCATGTAGAGCAAAGAAATCACCAAGCCCCAGTTTCCCACCTGAGGGCTGGCTGACACTCAGACAGATGTTTTCTATAAATAACAAAATAAGGAGCACACAAGCTGCAGAAATAAGGAAAGCAAATCCAATTAGGTTGGAAAAATTCTTTGCTGGGCTTGCGAAGGTTCTGTAGTTAATCATCTCTCAGGGTGCATCTCTATTAAAATACAAACGAGATTTTAGGTCCTAGTTCAGCCTCTCCTTTGGGGTAAAACCTGGCTGTGGGGCAGGGAAATGCATCCCCATCCCTATCTCTTTGTCCACTTCAGAAATAAGAATGGGAAAATCTAAGCCAAAAAAGATTTGCCAAGGGAAGAAGGGAAAGAGAGCTTTGGAGTTTTCTTGATTTCCTATAATAATGATTGATTTTTCTCGTGCTGCTCTCTCAGATTTTGGCTCTGGATCTGGGGCTCCCCTGGGAACCAAACTGCAGTGTAGGTTTCACTTAAATGGACAATTTGTTGCTTTAACTCGCTAAAACCTCAAAAGCCACAACAAGGCTTGGTTGAACAAGCTGTTCCTTTCCTGTCTCAGGTCAAGCAACAGCTGGCAATGCGGACCCTGCCAGGTTAGCTGGGAAGCCACGATGCTGGTGGTGGTTTATGCTTTCAAAGGGCCTCCCCACCCCGTGATTTTCGGTGTTTGAGGTGGGCCAGCTCAAGACCTCTTGAAAGCAGCCCCAGTTCCCTGGTGCAAAAGCTTTTAATCCAGCAGCAAAAGCTGAGCTGAGACACAGCGGTGGGATGCTTAAGTGAAGCAAATTCAGCATCCTGACATGGGTTTTGTTCCTAAATCAGAGCAAAAATTAACCACCAGCTGGTTGGAACTTAAAAAAAGACAGAGAAATCTTCCCATGAAGTCATTCAAATGAGGCTGGAAATTGTCCTAAAGGGTCGGCTTTGCCGGTGAGGACAGCAAAGCTGGGCCATGGGTTTCTGTCCCTGCTCCAAGGACTCCTTATGCATTTTGCATTAAGCAGTAATTGGATAAAATGCATAAACAGGCACTGGCAGAGGAAGGAAACCCAGTGCTCCCTCTCCCCAGGGTGCACAGCTCTGCCAGCCAGAGAGGCACAGTTTCTGACCACAGCTTTTGGTAAAAGGTTGTGGGACTTTATCCAAAGATCCCTGGTGGGGAGCTGTGCCCTGACCCCCAGCCACTCACCTACAGGTGAAGGACACATGTGACTCCTCCACCAGCAGGAGGGAGGATCAGGCTGTGGTCTCCCTCAGCCTGGAGAGGACCATAACCCACCCACAATGGCACCAATAATCCCCATGACCTTTATGTGTTCCAGTTTTGGGTGCTTCTCCCAAGGCTCTGGCTAGCCTGGGATGTCATCCTTAAGCAAGCATCCTGCAACACCCACTGAGGCTCATTCTTGGCTTCAGTTAATTAGGAGGAAAAAAACAATCTTGCATTCACTGGGAGACTTTCTGATCTAATAAATCCTCCTTCCTCCCTAGCTGCCATGAATCGCTTCCTTTGCTGCTGCTAGACCTCGAGGCAATCGGACAGAGCCTGCTCGCCACTTCGTTCTGTAAATTACAGCATCAATGGACCCAGAGCCTCAGCTGCTTTAAACTGGCCCTGATCCTCAAGCTGCTCTATGCTGTCTGGGATCCAGCCACTGGAGTAATTAGGAAAGCTGCATCATTATCCGAAGCACGGTTTTCCAAGAGCAAATCCATCTGGGTTATTCCCTGGGGAGTCTGAGCTTGTCAACACAGGCTTGCACAACACGCTGTGCTCTGCCTCCTCCTGTGACAGCAAGCACTTGGTTTGGCCACAGGAAAAGGGTTTGAAGAGAGCAAATGGGTTGTTTTGGGGGTGAAATGGGAGCTATCACACCAAAAAAGCAATGCTGGGACCAGTGTTGCAGCCTCTTTGCGTGCAAAAAGTTGCTTTCCCCCCACTGACCTGCCAGCCTTCTCAAGCAGAGCAGGAGGGCTTGAAGCCCAGTGAAGTGACAAGCAGAGCCTAAAGAAAGGCAGAAATTCCCCCAAAGCCCTTGTACAAGCAAAGCTGTGATGCTGTGGCCCTGGAGGGCAAAATCACTCATCAACCACAGCCCCACCCAGCACATGTCCATCTCCCCCCCCCCCCCCCCCGTCCCCCCCGCCCCACCCCCCACCCCCCCAGAGCCAGGACCTCCATCTGTGTGGCCCTGTCCCCTCCTTGGGGACAAAGCTGGGCTGGAAGTGCAGGTGTCAAGGAGGAAATCTGCAGCTTTTTGGCTGGATTTGTTGCTTTTCAGTGGTGATAAGGCAGCCGGAGGGTCAGGGGGTGAGAGGAACTGGGAGGCAATGGGGCAAACACAATCGCTACAGTATTTTCACTTGGGGTTCCAGACAGTGCCTTATTTTGGGGAAGAAGCCAAGAGCAACCCCGGGCTGTGTCCCAGCACGTGGATCTGCGTTGAGCACGCACGTCCAAACCTATCTGGCTGCTCTCAGCCTGCATGTCTCACGAGGACAGCCTGCAGGACCCTGTGTCTGAACTGAAAGCACTTTGTGCTCTGGGCTGAGCCCCCCAGGAGCCCCCCAGTGCCAGGTCACAGCTGAAGTCTCAGCAATGGCAAAGGGGACCGGGCTGGAAAGGCTCAGGTCAGTTTTTCCATCACCACTGAGATGGATTGGGGATGAAGGCCAGTGCTACTACAGAAAGAAGGGGCTGAAAAGGCAAAGCCACCCCCAGGAAAGCGCAGGGTCTCAGCTGCGCATCACCCCATGGGGAGCCCCCAAATGCAGAGGTGAGGGCAGGACCGGGGCTGATGCTGCTCCAGCCCCACAGCACACAGAGATGTCACTCAAAAACACACATGCAATGCAATGCGTGCTCACCTCCTTTTTTGAAAGCACTGAGCACCTGCCCCATTTGTCCTCCTCCTGCACATTCCCTCCAGCCCACGTGCTGCTCAGCCCAGTGGCCAAATACCCTCAACAATCCCCCCACCTCCACCCAAAACAAGCTCAAGACACCTCTGCCAGGCATGTTTCTGTGTGTGACTGGATCCCCAGGACAGAAAGCAGCTCTGCTCTGAGCCTGCCAGGACAGGGGATGCTGCACTTGGCCAGCACCAGCCACCCCCGGCTTGGACCCAACCCAGGCTACTGACAGAGTGCGAGCACTGGAAACACATCACTGAATACCTGTCCTCTGCCTCTCCTGCTGGCCCTTCGCCACCCTCCCCTCTGCATGGGTTGCCAAAAATTTACATTTTTAATCATTACAAGGAAATTTTGGGGTAGGGGTGTCATTAGCCAAGCCTGCGAGATTGCCCAGCCACCCTCCAGGACTGTCAGCAGCTACCGTGCACCACAAAAATGTATTTCCACATCATCAGGTTAGCAAAGTCATTGGGAGTATCAAGGAGCGCCTGGGCAGAGCACGATCGATGCTGAGCAGGAGCGGGGTGGGCGTCCCCACTACATGCAGTGCCTTGGTGATGCCGGCAGAGCATGTAGCCCCGGGTGGGATATCGCCCATCCAGAGGACTCAGAGGCAGGTCTCTCTTAGATCAGCCAATGCAGCTGAAAAAAATAATCAGGTCAGGTTTAGGGCACTAGTGCCCTTCAGAGGAGCTGCCTCTGACAGTCTCCTAGAAGAAATTACCTCGCCATCCTTGGACCTCTTGGGCAGATGTAAAACATCAGCAAAAGGGCCCCTCGCCTGGATTTTTTACCTGCTGTGACATGAGACGAAGCTACAGCCCCAGAGCCAGTGGCCAGGCTGGGAGTCCTGTGGCATGCCAGGCTCCCCAGCCCACCCCAGCCCAGCAGGTTCGTCCCTGGCCAAGAGCATGGAGAGTCTCAGCAAGGTGGGGAAGAACTGTTCTGAGGTGAGGCTGGAAAATTCCTGGGGGTTTATGGCCCAGACGGCAGGTGAGAAGCTCTGTGAGAAACAGTCATGGGCAGTGCTGGAGCCCTGGTTGCCTGCTGGGCTGCTCAGAGAGCAGCTTAAATATTGCCAGGAAAAGAAAAAAGAAAAAAAGAAGGAGAGAGAAAAAAAAAAAAGGAGATGTTTTCCCCCCTTCTCCAAATCTTCAGAAAAGAAAAATAATCCCCTTCCCCCGCTTTTTCACCAGTTCTTATCCCAAAACACCCTCCCTGCTTCCTTATCCCATTTTTTTATGGCAATAAGGCAAAATTTTCCATGGGGAAAAAAACCCACCACCTGTCCAGCCCACTCTAGAATTAATAAATATTAATCATGAGTATTATTACATGCCTCCAAGACAGGGCTTATCTCCCCTCCGCAGCCAGCCCAGGGAAGCTCAGAGACTTGAACACCCAACACAGGCAGGAGCACAGGAAGATGCAGAGGGGGACGGGGCCAGGGGTGGAAGGTTTGTTTAAAGCAACTCTTATCTAGAGATTAGCTAAGGGAGGAAACTGAGTTTTCAAGAAGAGGCATTTGAGAAGTTCAACCATCTTCCTCTAAAATGTGCCTGAGAAATTAAGGTTTTTCTAGGAAAGCTGTGATAATTCAAGGGGCCTGGTAGGGGCATCTCCTTCCTCTGCTGTTAGATACACACTGGTCGTCTTTCCAAACCTCTCTCTGCAAATGTCAGGTGTTCACAGCACATTTAAAATGTGAGGTGAGATCCCAGCATATATCCCTTGACTCCAGCAGCTATGACTTAAATATCAGTTGACATGCAAGGCAGGGGAAAAGCAGCCCATCCTAACGCAGCAGAGCTGCAGACAGTTGCTCTTTCGGGGCCGAAGCAGAGCTTTGAGCCTCTGAGATTTGCTGCTAAGAGGTTTTTCTTCTCCTTCCAGCTTGAGCAGCAAACTGTAAAGATTTCAGCCTCTTCCGTGTCCAGACTAAAATAGCATAGATGGCATTTTGCATGCAGAGATCTTTTTTTCCCCTATTCTTTCAAAAGCAGGCAAACAACTCAGTCCCAGCCAGAGGCATCACAGCATTTTTACTGATCATTTTAATTTCATTCAGCACTGCCCCACTCCAAGAGCCAGGCAAGAAACCCTGACAGCTGCAAGCCATGCAGTTTTTGTGCCAATAGATTGTATTGCATTTATATTGCCTTTTCACAGTGATAGGATCACAATGTAAATACGGGACTTGACCCATATTTATGTTACTGTAAATGTTACTGGGACATGAACCTTTTTCATCTCCAATTTATCATTTCAGATCTGCCCTGGAAAGCCGGTGGCATTGCCGTTTGCTGAGCCCAGCAGAAATGAGCTGTTAATCTCTGTCCTGCTCCAAAGGAAGGAGATGCTGTGAGATGCATCATCTCACCATCACCTCCACCAGCGATTCATCCAGCAGAACGCCCTGCATTGCCTGAACAGGCAGGATAAACGACTTTTTTTACCCTGATGTTTGTGTTTTTGAGGTGCTGTTGTAGCGGCTGCCTGCACATGCTCTGCTGTCCTATGGGAGGATTTGAAGGTAAAAATTAAAGCCTTGCTTTGAGAAAAATCCTACACCCTACACCCAAAATGCAGGGAAGGGCTGATCATGGCTGCAACCCTTATCTCTTCACAAACACTCCTTTGGCACAGCTTTGTTTTCCCCAGGATTATTTCTTCTCCCAGAGAGACTCCAGTTGCCTCTTTGGTTATTTTTATGAAATTATATTCAGCCTCAGAGGGTGGGAAGGGAAACCAGAGCCACCAGCCACCAGCCAGGGAGGGACCTGCTGGGCCTCTCAGGCTGGAGCTGAGCACCCCTGGGGCAGCCAGCTGTAACGGCCCTCTCCCAGCACCCCAGACCAACAGGACCCCCTTTCCAGACCCTCCAGAGCAGAAGCAAGAAATTTCTTTATTCCCCCATTTGGCCTGAGAAAATCAAATGAAACAACACAGAGAAACCTCAAGGAGATGGCGATGAAAAAAAATTATCAAACCCCTCTGTAGCACGGCAAAACAGGGCACACTCACCCTTGCCAGGTCCCCAGCTTTCCCGGGATAATCATGATATTCGCTTGCAGAACCGTGTTTTAAAAGTTTCCTAAGTTATTCAGTTTTCACGTGCGATCTGGGCCATAAATAACACCTGACATGGGAGGTGGGTTTGGGCAGCATCGTCTGCTCCCAGGCCAGCAGGCTGTGGGGTGCGCTGCTCTCGCAGCCCCAGCAGCAGCGGGTGCACCCCGAGCCCAGGCGGTGCCCAGAGCGGCTCCCTGCTACCCTCTGCAGTCGCACGGCAGAAGGGCTCGCCGGGCTCGCCGCCTCCTCTGCCTCTCGCCCGGCCTTTCGCAAAGGCAGAACTCACCCCCAGTCCTTCCCCAGCCCATCTTCCAGCTCCCCACCCGGGTGTACCCTGCATCACAGCACCCCCAGATGCCTCAGTGAATCCCCAGTCGCATCCTCACCACAAGATACTGGGCTCCAGTTTCACCTAACCCCCCAGGTTTTCTCTATTTTTAGGCAATGCCTTGCCAAACCACCTCCCCCAGCTCTTTAGGAAAACCCCATTGCCTGCAGGTGTCTGCAAGAGAAAAAGGAAATGGGGAGGAACCTTTTAATTTGTTTTCCTGCTTACAAATCCAAACGGACTCCTACAGCCTTGGCCAAGAGGTCTTGACACATGGCAAATGTGCTGCGATGAGGTGTTACCTTTTAGAAATTATTATTCTTCATTACTGGAAAAGGAAGGGGAAAGACATGAGTGCAGGGCTGGGAACAGGGCAGAGAGCTGAGGCAGCACAAGAAATGAGATTTAGAGATAGTTTTCCCAGGAGCAACATTATTTTGCATTTTAGTATCCAACAAAGGAGCCTAACGTGTTCCAAAGACAAAACCAAACTGCTCTTTGGAGGTACCCAGTTCCCGATCCCCAGCAAGATGGGTCCTACCTGGCTGGGAGGGTTCAGCTGGATCCAGAGAAGGGCCAAGCATAGCCAGGGATAGGGCCGTCAGCTCCAAACCTCCCACCTGGCAGCTGAATTCCAACAAGGGAAGGAATTTAGGAGAAGTTTCCCCAGGACAGCACTGGAACCCAGAGCATGAACATCCCCTTCATAATCATTTATTAAAAAAACAGAGCTGTATTACGTACGTGAATGCCAGCAGATGCATGCACACATACAGTGATACTCTGGGGGCTGGAAATCTGCTTGTCTTGCATATGGAGAGAGATGCAGGTGATGGGCACCCAAGAACCTGTCCTCTCCTCCTAGCTTTGCTCCTTGGCCCCTAAAATCAAATCAGTCTCAAATAGCTGTATTTACCAGCCTGGAGAAATGTTTTGGTACCTGCTAATGAAAGGGCCTGTGAGAGCAAAGTATGAATTAACAACATTTCTTGTATTTCTGGGTGCTGACGGCATCCAGCTGCTCCCTGCGCGATGGGAGCACACCCCTCCACATCAGCACAGCCAAGGAAGGCAGAACACATCCAGCCGCTCCTGGAGGAGAGGCAGGAGACAGAACATTGAGCCATGGCTCAGTGGAGCTCAGCTGAAATCTCACTGCTGTGGCCAAATAACCTTGGGGTGTTGGGCTGCGAAACAAAAACAAGGATGGCAGCCTCTTTCCCAGAGTAACTGGAAGAGGAAAAGGCTGCATCAGGGAATACACAGCCTCTCAGGCTGTATATCTCTCTTAATCAACACCTGAATTAATTATCTGCCTCCCCTTAGAGCTGTCAGGCATCTGAAGGCTTGGATTCCCACTCTCGCTATGCTCCCTTGCTTCTTTTAAGTCTCTGCGTAAGCCAGTCTCCCTGACCTCCTGATCTTTGCTGTCTCTCCCAGAGCATCTTCACACTCAGGGCTGGGTTTTTTTTTGGTCTTTGGCACTCACAGCCTTGACAGTGCTGCTTAACATGCAGCTGCTCCAGCTCTGCAGGAGTCGCACTGTGGGTTTAGAGGGGCGTCAGACCCATTGGGCAGTTCTGTCATGCTGCATCTCTCCTCCTCCGTTCCGAGCCCTGTTCCCTTTAGCAATGGACCTTAGAGACACATGCCTGGCAGCCTGCAAAAGCCACCAGGACCTCAAAGCATGTGTCCCATGTAGCTAAGCTGCCTCTGTGTACGTGGGTGTTTGCAGCATGTTACCGGAGGAAGATGCCCAGCAGCACCCTGCCACGGATAACTGCAAAGCCCTTATCCTTGCTATTACCGCTAGTGATGCTGCCGACAGCCAGCATCTCCCCCAGCATCACACCCCTGCATTTCAGGTCACTGCAACCTTTCTGTTTAAAATATATTCCCCTTCCCGGCCTTTTTTTGTCTTATCTCCTTCTATCCCTAATTCTGCAGATGTTGGTAATGCTGCACGGGGAAAAAAATGCTTCCAAAAATAATATCCCTTAATAGAAAGCTGCTTTGGTAAATGGGAGGTGCTTGGTAGAGCCTCTCCCCTCCCCGTTTCACTCCCTCCTGGTGCTCAGCATCCTGTGATTTCCCGGCAGAGCTCAGCACCCCTAGGCTGAGCCCGTCTTCCCAGCACAGGATCCCACTAGAGGGCAATAGAAACCCAGGAAAAGAAATGCGGCGCTGGGCTGCGCAGCACAGGGGAGAAAGGGCCTGGTAGCACGGCCAAGGCTTCTTTCCATTCAGCTTTCAGATAAATGACACCTAAAAAAAAAATAATATCCCAGGTGCTTTCCTGCAGCCTGGATTGCTTTCCCCTTGCGGGATGTGCATCGGGCGAGGTACAAGAGGCTGCATCCTCCTCCCCCCCTGCAACCAGCTCCTGCTTGCTGCAGTGGCAAGAACATCCCTCCCAGAGAGCTGGATCCCCTGGACCTGGGGAAAAAAGAGTTTTCCCAAAGCACCAGAAACTCGTGGGTAATGTTTGATTTTGGAAATATGCACAATTTGAGAGTGTATTTTTGCAGCAGCCCCTGGAGCCCTAGCTGGGGTGGCCAGGCCTTCGTGCTAGGTGCTGCACAAAGGCAGCTGCAAGAGCCCCATCACTCCACTGTAACTGCATCCCAGGAGTGTGTCTCACCCAGGGGGAGAAGCCCACACAGGACAACAAGGAAGGAGCAATTTTGATCACTGAACCTTCCATTATTGCAAAACTCAGCAGAATAAACTTGCAAACCCCACCTTGGCACCCACCAGCTGGAGCTGCAACTTTGGAGCAACCGAGCTGAGCAAAGCCAGGGCCCAGACCTCGACACCAGCTCACCCCATCCTCAGCAGCCACCTGGTGAGAGGCCAGGATGCCCCCTCCAACCCTGCCACCATCCTGGCCTGGGACCCTTCCGGGCAAAAAGCAGCAGGGACAAGAGTTTTCTTTAGCTGTGTGGAAAGCAACACCCAGCCTTTCCATTACCTTCTCCCACCCCAATCCCATCTCATTTTACAGCACCGGGATTATATTCACCGGTGTTTAAAAGGAAACCTGTCCCTAAATGCTGGCCTGGACTTGCCTGGATTGTTTTACTTCCACCACTGAGGTCCCATTGCTGCACGGGACATGCAGGAGCCCACTTTTACTCAACAGTCCTCTCAGATGCACCACGCGGGCTGGGACATGTCCCCAGGCTGAAATGGGGGTGACATCCCCACCACTGCCCAGGGAAGGTGGAAGCGGCAGCCCCATGCTCACCATGCATGGACTATTTAAGTAGCTCCGGAGGGAGCCATCGCAGCACAAGACGAACTAGAACAGCTCCTAAATCAGTCCTTTATGCTGCTCCAGTCCCCAGCTCCCTCCAAACACCAGGAAACCCAGAAAGTCACATTAAATCATTTTTATCCCTTGTTCTTCCTCCTTGTCCTGAGCTGCGCTGACCTCAGCTCAGCCTCACTGAGTTGCGGGGAGGCAAATTGGAGCCACAGATCTGCTCCCCAGAAGTATTTTGCCACCCAGAACCACTGAGGGAATAGGTGGCATGCATCCAGCATGGTGGGGGAGGTGGCATGGACCAGAGCACATGCAACACAGACGGCTCTGGGAAGGCTGTGCAGGAGATGCAACGCTTGGAGTGATTGAAAAGCCAGTGATGGCACAGGCATTTGGAAGTTTTATGAAGATCTTTTATCGAAATCACTGTAGTTAGAGACATGCAGCCTATTAAAGGTATCCAGCATGCCGCTGGGGCCAGGACAGCATTAGTGCTGCCATATATTCTCCAATGCTGTGTTCCTTCTGGTTTTAGGAGGCCCCAGGGTCCTTCCAGTACCACTCCTGGATGAATATTCTGGAGCTTAACAGCCCTGGCTACCAGGAAGCTCTTTCTGAGGGATTTGTCACTCCTTTGCTCCCTTTGGCATAGGTTGGCCAGGGGAACCGGGCTCCCTGGGTTCCTCACCCTCCAT
The DNA here is from genome assembly GCF_017639655.2 of Falco naumanni. Taxonomy (NCBI): domain Eukaryota; kingdom Metazoa; phylum Chordata; class Aves; order Falconiformes; family Falconidae; genus Falco; species Falco naumanni. The sequence continues at coordinate 253,407 of NC_054071.1, forward strand.
TAAGGAGGTGTCTTGCCTTCCTGTGCCCCAAAATGTCACCACTCCAGGGAAGCAAGTGCCATCAACACCAAGCAAGTCACTCAACAGCAAATAAAAAGTGATTAAACCCCCAGGTAACTCCCATGGCATCTGTCTGAGACGGTATTTCCATCCTGACTCAGATTTCCAACAAACCCAGGAGGTGACAAGGCAGCACTGCAGGCAGGCACCTTAGATGCAGGCAGTGGGCAGCAGCCACCACACCGATTTGTCACCCACCTCCCTTTCCTCCCCAAAACCTCCCTGTCCAGATCCCAGCACAGCAATTGCAGCCAAAAGCTGGACCAGTTTGCTGTGCAGATGGGAGTGCTAGCAGGGCATTCAGCAAAAGCATCCTGCATGTCACAACATGCTCTTTCCCTGTCATTTGTTCCATCTTCAGCATCACTGCAAGATCTGGCTTTCCAAAGCCTTAGGAAAGAGGGAATACAAAAAAGAAAGAGGAAGGCAAAGTGATTTAAAGAAGAGGAACTGTCTCCTAGGGGGTGAAAAAATACCTGGGTTAATTCTAGTCCTGTCCCTGGCAAGTTACATTTCAGTACTGCAACTTCTCCTGCTGAAAGATGGAAAAAGGACAACTGCTGCCTTCAGTGGGACAAAGCCCACCACACACAAATCTGTCTTTCTGTAACAGCAAACCAGTGGCTTCTGTTTCCTTTTTAAACACAATGCTGCCTGCCATCCCTTTACTGCTGAGATAATCCAGAAATCAAACCGCCTGGCTGGGGGGAACAGGATCTGCATTTCCTTGTTCCTTGTATGATTTCCCAAGTTGAAGAGTAGCAGTGCCCCGGCGCAGGTAAGATTCGCCACATCCTACTCCTGTCATGCAGAGGGAAGGGGAAAATGTTATTGCCCAGACTTACAGGTGCAGGTCCATGAATCACAAATAAATTCAACATAAACTTCCTACCCAGTCTGTGCCTTTTGCTAAGGAGATGCAGGACTCTCCAGGGAGGAGGAAAAAGCTTCACATCCTTTGCAGGTGGGTCGAAGGGGCCACCCCCCCATCCCCCAAAATCAAAAGACCCTGGAAATATTACAGTTCTATTTTAAATAATTTTAAGGGTGGGGAGGGAAAGAAGACTGCACAGCCATGTGGCCATGCAATGGGGGAGGAAGCATCGCTGCAGCAGCCAGTATTAGAGGAACAAAAATGAAACCTCCCCAACAGACCCAGGCCCCAAGAGTTTCCCTCGGGAGACCCCCCTGGCCTTGTCCATCACCTCCCAAAGGGCACAGCCACTCTGCCCCCGGCGGTGCCCGACTTGGCCATGCCCGCAGCTGGGTCCTGCAGTCTCCCGGCGGGGACTCGGAGGAGAAGCAGCCTTCTTCCTTCCTCGGAGGGCTGGACTGTAGGGAACAGGGTGGGAAGAGCGGAGCCGCGGGCAAAGGGTGATGCCACAGTCCTGGCTGTTCCCCTGGTGCGAGATAAAGACAGTCTCTAAGGGCAAAGCCAATGACCCCCCGTGGGTCCCCCAAGTTGTTCCCCCACCCCAGTTCTCTCCCCTCCTGCCAGTTCACCACCAGCAGCCTGGGATGCTCCCCTCTGCGGAGCGATGAGGAGCCTTCTGCAGAACGGCTCCCCAGCCCTCCAGGGAATACACACACCCTGCCGGAGCTCCCTGAGCCCTGGGGACCCCCATCCTCCCCAGGGACCCCAGCCGGCCCCGGGGACCCCCATCAGCCCCTAGGGAACCCCATCATCCCCTGGGGCCCCCCAACATCCCGGGGGAAACCCCCCAGCCGCCGGGTTGCCTTGCCTGGGCTGCAGGCAGCAAAGGGTTACGCTCAGAGGTGCCGCTCTGCTCCCAGCACCTGGCAGGGGAGGGAGCGAGGAGGGGATGGAGCGGAGTTTCTCTGAGTCTCCAACAAGGCAGCGAGGAGCAGGCAGCAGAGCAGGCAGCGGAGCAGGCAGCAGGTGAAGCCGCCTCCCGGTCCGGCAGAGCGGGGTGGGAGCTGCCGGAGCCACCATGGGCCGGGGGGGGGCCCTAGGAACCGGCTGATAAAGGGGGACACCCCCTTCCCCACGCTGACGTCCCTCGCTTAAAAGGGAGGGAAAGAAGAGAGGAAAAAAAAATTAAAACCCACCCAAACCCTCTCTAAATTTGAGATCCGGTGAAGGCGGGCGGCACCGTCTGGAAAATGCATCTCCCTCAGAGCTGCATCGTCCTCTTCATCCAGGGGAGCATCTCTCTGCTGGTGAGCGCTGGGGAAGGGGAAGGGGTGGGGGGCTGCAGGGGATGGGGTGGGGGGTGACAGGCAGTAACATTTCCCAAATCAATTTTTTTCACCTCCCCACCCCCCCACCCCATCCCCTGAAAAAAAACAAGCATCCCAAAACTTCTGTTATTTTGCAGCAGGTAGTGGGCGTGCAGTGGGCAGGGTGGGCTTGCAGGTAAGGGTACTTCCTGATCGCTCTAAAAATCTGTACTGTGTGTTGTCCCCGTCCCCATCCCCATCCCGTCCCCCGCACAGCAGTACCGCTGCTGGGGGCAGCTGCTTGCACCCCTGGCCTGGGGCAGAGCCCCGCAGGCCGGCCTGGAACTCGGTTTCCCCATCCCCTGCTCTGCCGGGTGGCCCCGCGCACCCCAGGTGGCACCGGGAGGTTTGCTCCACAGCCCGGCACCGGGGGGCAAGGGGGCTGCAGCATCCACCTCCTGCCCGGGCACCCTCCCAGCCCACTGCATCCACAGCCTGGCAGCAAGGCAGCCCCCGCCCCAGCAGCCCCCCAGACTCTGTGTGTGTTTATGTCGGGGTCCAGGGCTGGTTGCGGACAGAGCCCCGGTGCTGGCAGGAGCAGAGTTTGCAGAGGAGCCTGTGCATGACTGTTGGAGGCAAAGGGCGTCTGCCTGGGGTGAGAACTCACCTCTGCGCTTTAGCTGTCCCTCATGCTGGCCCCACTGCTCCCAGCACCGTGTCTCCCCAGACCATGGCAGTTTGGAGGTCAGAAGAAGGGTCCACGAGACATGCTGTCAGCAGTGAAGTGGGTGCAAAGGCCACAAGGTGGGCACCCTGCTCGCAGCCATGCATCCTCCCCCGTAGCACCCTCTCCTCAGCATCCGCAGAGATCCCCCAGGCGCAAGTGCCCTACCATGAGAGAGGTGCCAATGCCAGGCTGCGCCAGCAATGGGCAAAACGCACCCGTGCCGGCTCCTTTCACCTATTCCCCCAGCAACCACGAGAGAATGAAAGCAGGGCAAAATTGCTGCCAGAAGGGAAATCTGGGCTACAGAGAGAGGTAAAGGCAAGAGAATGGGGAAACAAGGAATGCAAGGACAGGAAAGAAGATGTCTAGGTCATGTCTGGAGGAGCGGGGTGACCCTGAAGAACAAACCTGGGCAAGGGTTGCAGGCACCCATCACCCATCTCTCACTCTCCACCATTGCTATGTCCAGGTGATCCGTGGCCAAGAACCAGGGAAAGGTGCAGAGCAACATGAATCCAACACCCAGGAGAGTGCTCAAGTGCAGAAGGCGAGAGGGCTGCTCTCTTCAAAATCCCTGTTAACTCCAACCTTACTGCAGAACATGACCCTCCTGGAGCTGGTGAGCAGTTCACGAGAATTATGGGATATCCTGGATAACTTGTCTGAGCGGAACCATGCACCACACCCCAGAGGACAGAGGGACTTGGGGCCAGCCTCAGGCAAGCTTAAAAAAATTTTTGGCTGGGGAGATTTCTATTCTAATATCAAGACAGTGAAGTTGAACCTCTTGATCACTGGAAAGGTGGTTGATCACGGCAATGGCACAGTCAACGTCTTCTTCCGACACAACTCTACCGGGCAAGGGAACATCTCCGTCAGCCTCGTCCCTCCCACCAAGGCAGTCGAGTTTGACCTGGAGCAACAGATCTTCATAGAGGCCAAAGAATCCAAAATCTTCAACTGCCGCGTGGAGTACGAGAAAGTGGATCGTGCCAAGAAGACCACACTCTGCACTTATGACCCATCTAAGACCTGCTACCACGAGCACACCCAAAGTCATGTCTCCTGGGTCTGCTCAAAGCCCTTCAAAGTCATCTGCATCTACATCACCTTCTACAGCATAGACTACAGGCTGGTGCAGAAAGTGTGTCCCGACTACAACTATCATAGTGACGTACCCTACTACCCGTCAGGATGATGTGCTCTGCCCATGGCAGGATGCCCCGGTGATGAGTGGGGGCAAGGGGGGGTGGGGGGGGAGGGACAGAGACAGTTTTGTAAGTGGGGGCAGGAGCATAGCAGTCCCTAGAAACCAGAAGCAAGGAAGGAAGAGGAGGATTTTCCATTTTCCCCAAAAGCTCCAATGTCAAGAAGAGGAATCTTAGGCTATGGGGTACCAGCATTGCTAAACCTGGCCTGGATCTGTGGTCTTTAGAGACTGGTACGTGAAGGCAGAGTCTGAATTTAGGATACAGAAAAATAGGACATAAACCCACAATCAGGACTTGTGTTTCTCAATGCAATAATGGATTTGCCTGGATCTAGGCCACACGGTCCTATAAAAGGTTGGTGACCAGGCAAAGAGGGCTCCACAAGCAGGCTTACACAGCCTGGAGCCAGGGGAAGACCTTGGGGAGGAGAAAGGCACCTGATGCCCTCCATAGCTGCAAGATGGGCAGCCACATCATCTCCCCCACGTCTGAGTTCTGCAGTGGCAGGAGCTGGAGCTGAGTTTTCCTATGCTGGGGTGCAAAGGGCTGCCGGGATGGAAATGGGGAGCCAGGGTGGGCAGGAGGGACCCTCCCAGGGTGTCACCCCACCACGGCTCACACCAGGCACCACGGCACAGGGAGGTTGCAGGGACTTGAAACTGTGGATCCACAGGTAGAGAAATCCTGGTGGAATCTGTCAAATCTGCTGACACAATATATGATTCATGTGTTTCCCCTGACACGCTGTGATTCATGCGTTTCCCCTTCTTCTCATCCATGCTCTGTATCACTGCTGGCTCCCCAGCACCTGCTCCCACCCTCGCCCAGCCACATTCAGCTCCAAGCGCTGCCGTTCTTTGGTGCAAAGGTGTGCACCCACCTGCGTATGTGTGTGTGAAGTGGAGCTCTGACTGTAGCATTTAATTTACTTTGAAGGGAAAAAAAACCCTAAAAACCACAACAACAGTGTCCTTGAGAGAGAGAATAAAGTTTTCACAGTGGCACCGAGGCAGGTCAAGTGTTTTTACTGAGAGCAATCTCAGTCTTCTCGGGGGAGAAGGAAAATACACTGGTGGGGTGGGGAATGAGGCACGGGGCGTTGCGATGACCCACACCCAAATTCAGCTCCGCTCAGATGCAGCTGAACTCACCCCATCTTCACCCCTTCTGGCGCTGCGTCCAGCTGGGCTTTCACCCAGACACCTCGTTACTATTGCTCATGCACGGGCTCATTCTGCACCACTGATGGGTATTCCCAACTGCCTTCCCTTCCCCATACATCCAAACTCAGGTTCCCACATATGTGGATACATTCCCTCCTACAAAGAAGGCCAAAAAAAGCAGGTGCCCCCCCCCCCCCCGCTTCCTTTCCCCCCCCAAACTCCCCATATCCAGAGCACCAGGCCAGCTCCAAAAATCCCACTACACCCTAGCAGAGTTACGAGGCAGCTATTATCACTAGAGCAGGTTTTATGCTTCAAGCCTTCACAAGTCAAATTCCTTCTCTACAGCTTTGAGAGAGGTTTGCTGGCTGCTGGCAAAGTTTCATTATATGCACTTTTACATCTAGGCAGAGGCTGGTTCCAAAATACATTGAGGAAAGAAAGCCTTTTAGTGCAATAATCAATGAGAACAGAAAGTTTAAAATGCTTTGAGAGCACGGTTTCAGAAAATAACAGGAGCAATATTCAGTATTGGGGTGGGGGGAAAAAAAAAAAACCCTACCATGAGCTATCTCACAAAAGTATGTTCCCCAAGGGTTCACAGTTGCTTTAAGGAAGGAACACAAAAAGACAGGTTAAACCCTTTTCTGTCAGAACAGGCTAAACAAACATCACCACCACACACACAAAAGTTGCTCATTTGGAGAAATTTCAGACAATTGCCATTTGAAGAAACAGAGCAGACAGCGGGAGCAGAGAACCAGGCTACAAAGGATGCACCATTGTCAAAAGTGATGTGGCAGCTGCAGTTACTAGGAGACCAGGACAGGCCATTATTCGGGCTTGGGAGAAGAGGATTCCTGCTAGCAGAGTCACAACCCATGCTCAGAAAAGAAGGATTTCGCTGAGCTGAAGGGCAAACTACCCAAGAGAAAAAAAAAAACCCGCACCCTAAATCCACCTGCCCTTAGTTCCCCACTCACCCCTTGCTACAATGAGATGGAAAGGAGACCCTTTGCACCAACTCGCTTGGTAAAATTTCCCTCGTTACAGACCAAGTCAAGGTGTACCTGAATGCACTCACTTATAGCTTACGATTATTTGCTTTGTGGGGTGTTGCTCAGGCTGTGTGGCACGGCGGAGGTTGGCCACGGAGTTTTTTCTGCTTCTCAAAGCTCTGCAACTGCCTCTGCTGCAGGGTTACACAAGGAACCAAGGTTTAATTTCTTTCCCCATTAGTAGATGGACATAAAAGAGACTGGGGGGAAGGGCAGGGTGTGTGTGTGTGTGTGTGTGTGTCATTTATCCAAATGAAGTTCCATGAGTTGCAAATTTCATTACAAATGAAGCAGCATGTAATGACTGTGGAAAGGAGACTTCAAAAATCCTCCATGACACCAGGGTTCAGCAAAGTGCCACAGAAGTATTCACAGGCATTTTTGCAATTAAAGCCTATCTCCATTTATAAAATGCAGGCCCTTATCATCTTTGATAACTCAGTGGACAGCCGATTCCTTTGTCTCCAAAGCAGGAAAAGCCCTGATGGGACCTACTTATTGCTGTCATCTACAACTACACAGTGAATGTTCTCCATCTCCAGTAATTAGCTCTCTTTAGTTTGTTAATACTTTTTACTCTTCCCCACAAAATCCTCCTAATTTAAATTTCATGAGTCTCCCAGCCAAGCTAACCTGTGCTTCTGCACATTTAGAAACCGGCTTCCCAGAACAGCCTGCTCCACCCTCCCACCAAAGTCAATCAGCAGCCCCCAGCCATTAATTGCAGTCAGAGCTGGTGAGGACCAGTCCATCTGGGCTCCCTAGCACTGGGATGAGATGAATCAGAAAAAAAAAAAAAAAAAAATCAGGAGCCCATGGACTCACTGCAGGAACACAACACCCCAACACCCCCGCAGCCCTGACCGGGCTCTCCACTCCAGGGCAGTGGCTCCCATTGCTTCTGCCTCCTCCAGTTTTAAGGACTGAAGTGATGAGACATCTGGTTTAGTGGTCATCTTGGCAGCATTAGGTTTGTCGTTGGACCTGATGATCTTAAAGGTCTTTCCTAACCTAAATGATTCTATGATTCCTTAAAATGCTGTTTAACATTTGAATAATTCTCCCATTAAGATAATTTTCTCAACTTTGTGCATTCCAAGTGTTCCTTTATTAATTTTGCCCTATATCATAAAAAATAATTAGGACTAATCGACCTAAAATAAATCCATGTCTCTGTAGGTTACCAGGACTTCTTCTTGGTTTCTAATCTTCCAGTCAATCAGACCTTGTCTTTCTATCATTTCCTATTTACCATATCCAAAAAACCACCCATAGCCTCAGATTCAAGTAAGATGCTCCCAGCCAGCTATCACCTCCAAAACGCGCTAATGCATTACTCCAGGATTTCGGAAAGGACAGATCTCACAGGAAGGTATGATTTAATGCAATGATAGCACAACCGGCTCCTTCTCACCACTACAATAACTTCAAGGCATTAATTTTCCTCAACTCTGGGTCAGTCAGGTATTTTCCAAACATAAACATTTTTAGCAGGTTCCAGCCGGATGCCAAGATCTCAAGCAAGAAGGAAGTTTGCTCATTAAAAGCCTGTGGACAAACTAACGAGCAACAAAATGTTTTTGTCACAAAAGCCCTACTTGACGTGAGAACTTCTTTAAAGGCATCAACATTGGGGAGATGCCAACTATTGAGGTTTTCACCAGAATTTGGCATATTTGGAGGAGTTCCCAGACTAGTGGCTATTGCAGTCGCTTGGTTAATCAAGAACTTCAGCTTCCAGAAAAACAAACAGCTGGCTTAATCACAGAAAACCCCAAGAAAATGGGATTTCTGGAGGCTTAGATGTCAAAACACAAATATTAACCTCGATTTGTGTTAAATTTCATGATTTGTACATCCAGCTCATTTTACAGTCCATCTCAGGTTTTCTTTTATGAAGCTTCCAGGTTGGTAATACTGGAGCTCCTGCAGCCAGGTGAGTGTATGACATGTTGCTTGGAGGGCAGGGGAAGCTCAAAGCATTTACACTTTTGTTGTTCCTGGTTTTTGCAATCCCCCAAGTCTCCAGCACAGCTCCCCATGTTGCTGGTGACATCGCAGCTTCTGGAACATCCCTTCCTGGGACAAACCTGACCCTTTTGCTCCCAAACCAAACTGCTGAGGTTGAGCATTGTGGAGGACACCCCGAGACCTAAGTGCTTTCACAACACAAACGTACACATTTTACGGTTTCATGCCCAAACTATCAAATGGCTAACAGAGCTCTGCTGAACTTTAGTTCAGATGGGCTAGGGCTGCCGCGTGTGGGCAACACTGCATCTTTACAGAGATTATTAGATTTTAATGAGGTCTAGTGAGTCAGCCAAGCTTCTATGCTTGTAATCCCCTATTTCAACAGCCATAGGTGGCTCCTGGATGCATTAACGTTGCTGGTTCTCCTGCTCTTCTGGGTGCATAAAAGCAACTTGGGGCCTGATTTTGTTATGGCTGGTGCCAGGCCAGCACCACGCTGACCACAGAGCACAGCGCTTGCCCGGCTCCTCAGGATGGGCCCAGTGGCAAAGCCAGGGCAGCAAGGATGCTGCTCCAGCCCCCCCTCCCTAGGGAGCCGATGCACCTTTCAAGTCCTCTCGAAGTCTCTTCACCAGCAGTCTGTGTCGTCTTTCCTTTGCTAAGGGAAGAGTTTCTCCTTTTTGCAGATCGCATTTTGCGGTGCCAACGCAAGCTGTGCCGAGGACAGACATCTCCTTCTCCAAGCGGTTTGAGCATCTTAATTCCTGGGCATAAATCCTGGTCATGCTATTAGCTTTTCTGATAAACTTAACCAAGTTATTCCAGGCCTTTGTCTAGTCTGCCTTATCTCTCTTTATAAAGATAATATTCATTTGCCTTCTGGGCATGGAGTGAGACTGCATGATCATGAAGCACTCTGGAAATCCTCCACTGAAAGGGGAGGCAAGCAGAAATGATTATTCATGAAATCCCCAGTGTTATGACTTGTTATTACACGCAGTAGACTAAAAATGCAAGTGGGCTGAATGCATCGTGTATTTGATCTAAGAATTATTACAGTTTTGCCAATTAGATCCAGAACCCAAATACAACCGCTTCCCTCCTCCTCCCACTCCCCTGCCAGAGCTCAGCACCAGCTGCTGTTTCATAAACACCAACATTTCCCCATCTTCCTGTGCTTTCAACGAACTCCAAAAGCAGCAGGTCTCTGATTGTTTTCCCTCCAATTAATGGCAGAGTGCACTGCTCTCCCAGAGAAAGCTGCAATGTAACGTGTAATGTCACATCACAGCAACCGCTCGCCCATCAGTGGCTTCTTCCTGCCCGAGAGGGAGCCATGCCGAGTGGGTGGGCAAGAACAGCACCCTTGGCATCCCCCCAAAACCCTCACCTACCTGGGAGCATCAAAGACCCCTTTGCTTGGAGGGATGGGCTCCAGGATTAAGCAACGGGTCTGCTTTGCTGCTCAGTGCGCTGGTGGCAGGACGGCATCCAGCCAAGTGCCGGAGGAATAGGGCAATCTGTTCCCTTAGGGGAGCTCAGCTCGTACGCACTGTTGTGCAGAATCAGGCCTGAACCTCCTGGTGGGAAGGAAGGATCTACTTTTGCCTGAGAGGTTTCCAGACCTACCAGAGCATCCATCTGCTACCCAAATGTCTTGTTTCCTAAAGGCTTCTGCCCCAAGAGTAGGAGGGAGGTGTGATGCAGTAACCCCTTCTCCTCCAGCCCCCCAGGGTGACCCGCTCATGGCATGCTTTGCTGTTTGCCATGCTGGAGGATAGCTGTTACCATCAAGATAGTGGTGAGAGTTTCCTCTTGTGTCTTGTTGCATTGCAAACAGAGAAAGAAGCGTTGAATATAATAGCAATTTTTTTAAAAAATAGGACGATTCCCATTTAAGTGCTGTATGGGTAATTCAGGCTTACTTGGGCTGCACAAAATTATCCACGAGCATTAGGGTGCGAGTGTGGCTGCAATCACAGCTCTTGGCTCCGTGTGTGCACAGAGGCAGCATTGAATTAGCTTGTTGCTCAAAGTGCCCTTCCCTGTTCCCCAGGGACAGGCAATGTCGGGCCAGTTGGTGTCACAGCCCCGGAGCTGGTGCACATGGGAGCCCTCCCTATGAGACTAACCACCACCAAAGGCTGCAGGAAAAATCTGGGCAAGATGGAGTTGAGCAGATCATGGAGAACAGTGTCTGTCTGATGCTCAGAGACAGACAGTCCCAAATGCCTGAACAAAGCAGGTGAGGGGGGAAGAGATTTTAGGGGCACGTTGATGCAAATCCACTTGGATGGGCTTCACAGTGGAGCTGCCTGAGATACCTCTGTGTGACCATCCCTGCCCTCACCCTTTAGTATGAAGGGCACGCTGCTTCAGTGCTTGCACAGCTTTGCAACACCCCCCCCCCCCCCCCCGCCTTCTAAAAATGATAAAATAAAATAAATAAACACACCAAAACTCACACAGGCACAAAGCAACACCCCCCCTTCCCCAGCCCCTAATGAAACCCCCTCCAAAGCCAGTCCTTGCCTCCTTAAAGCCATTTCCAGCTGAACTGGCACCTGGCTGCTCGCAAGGGGCTGAACGCACCGGCAGTGTCTGCAGGAGACGGCCAGGTCCCCGGGGACAAGGGGCCACATCGCCCTGCACACCGGTATGCAGCGTCAAGCACGCTGTCAGCGCTCAATAGATCTTTACAGCAGCATCCACAAGCGACTCAGCAGGTGAAACAGCAAAATAAAGGGTGAGGGGGAAGTTACAGGGGATGGAAAGCACAGGAAAGAGAATAAGAATTCAGATCTTTAAAAAAAAAAAAAAAAAAGGGAAGGCTGTCAAGAGGCAGCCAGAGGAAGACAGGAATGGAAAACTTGTCCAGCCCTCTCAAATCCCACCAGACCCTAACTCCTCTGCAGAGAATTCCCAACTCAAACCGCTTCAAACCCCACACCTGCTTGCACTAAAAAATATGCTAAATAATTCAGTTTTTACTCATGTTCTCTCAAGCTGCAGAATCCTCCTGGCTCCTGTAGTTTTGTGTGGTATTTTAGGGGGAAGGTACAAACCAGCCAGGACTGAGGGAGGGGAGGTCGGTGTGTTGCCCCACCACCACGCTCTGGGACAGCAGAGCTCTGGTTTCTGGTGCTGCTGCTCTTTGCCGAGTGGCACAGAGCCCGTGTCAGCATAGTGGCTGCGACACACGGGGAACAGAGATGCGCCTCGTACAGGATAAAGGCAGGAAGAAGGGAGGGCTGGTGAGTTTTCCACCTGCCAGGCTTTTCTGATCTGTGGCAGATGTCTCTCTGCTTTCAAACTGCATCACGAAGCGTCTGCTTTCATCTAACCTCCTCATTGGGAAATTCTCCCATAAGGGGGGGAAAAAAAAATATCTTCTGTGGTCTACTCAAAGCATTATGCCATCAAGGATGCACACCTGCATCTTCAGCACATGTCTGTAGGACTTATCCTGGACCAGCAGCTCTCCTGCTCCCCCCCACTTCTGCCAATCCTTCTGAAATACCGATGGCCTCCCACCTGCCCTGGTCCCCTGCAGTGCATTGGGAAGACAATGGGGTGATCCCCAACAGCATATGCTCCTCCTGAAAGTTCCCCACGCGCTCAACACGAACACACGCTACCTCCCAAACCCTCCATCAAGGACAATTCCTTCACAAGCAGCAGAAAATCCAGTTTTCTGGCTCCAAAACAGATCAGGGGGAAAAGGACAAATCCTCAGGAACAAGTTGCCACGGGTGGGATGCAGCTGGCTTGGTCACCACTGTCACCCTTCAGTCACCTGCCTCCTCTCCCCACTGCTGTGCCATGTCTCTACCTGAGCCACACACGCTGGGTACTTGCCCTCCTGCCCTGCTGACACTGGCTCGTCCCCCAGCTGTGCACAGAGGCACCTCCATTCATGTGCACATTTTCCCTCCAGGATTTTAAAGCATCCCAACACAGTTTCATTAGGCTGAAGGTACTACTGGAGGAAATGTAGAAAGACAATTATAAACTGAAAGAGAATTTCAGCAGGTTCCTTGGCTGAAACCATCTCCTGGGAAGGGTCCTGCTCAGAGGCCAGTGCTATGGACACAGAAGCCCAAACTAGAAGGAAACCCTTAGTTTTAAGAGCCCCTGTGCCTGAATTTTATGTCTTGTTCAGAAAACTACAATCCCAACAACAAAACCAGTAAAGATAAGGCATCTAAAAGGAGATTCCTCAGTGGACTCTATACATGCGTGTGGGACTGATGGTTAAATAAAGTGGTGCAGACAGTCCATGGTGGAGCAGCCCAGGAACCTACTGTGTCTGCAAATCGACACAGTAGGTTTGAGGATACACTGGTGCTTTATAAACCTTTTGAAATTGCAGTCTGAAGACGCTGATTTTAACTACTATGTTCTCTCTTCTTGCCTCCAATACTAGACATCGTCCCACTGAGATGGTGATCAGGATGCTGAAATAACCCAGAGCCTTTTAGTTACTATTATTGCTGTCTACCTCAAAATGCCTAAAAACGTTTGCACCCAGCTCAAATTGGCATTTTTCTCAGCTATCAGGGGAAGCGTAACTAACTATTCTCACATTTATTGTCATGCCACAAACAAGTGCTGCCTGCCTTGCAGATTTTATTTTGATCTCCTCAGCCCACTGGATGCTCTGGCACTTTGTCATGGGAAGACAGATATTTGCTTACACCATTGGTGGCCAGCTCTGTGTTTGCAGCCTGTTATAGCAAACATATCTTAATTAAGGGACTTGTTGGCTTGCTGAACTCAGACAGATGGGATCTTAATTCAATTAGTATACTTTAATTACCTATTATAGTAGGACTTAAAAAAAATGGACACAAGTGAAAGTTTTTCTAGGCAGCCATCAATCCTATCATATATTTATCAATGATAAGCAGTAAACATCGTTCAGTGGTTTCTTTCTACTACTCCTCTTCCTCACTCCGAAAACTGTCCGAATTTTATCTAGTTTTGGAAATTGTGCATCATTTCTTCCCTTATGTGTTGAAAATAAAGCGAGCTCTGAAGTGGCAACACACACAAGTAAATCAGCTGGAAAACAGGAAGCCTGTATGTGAACCCATGTCCTCCTGGCATCTCAAGCTACAGCAAGCAACCTGAAGAAGATCCACGCATTTTTACTTTACAGCTTATAAACCTGCTAGTTAAACGCCAGCAGAGGGCTGAACCTGATTTAAAAATAGTCTTGCCTTGGGACACTAGGGTGTGCCAGATTATTTCTTCTGGTCCCTTTAAAAATTATTCTCTAAGAAAAGCCCTACATAAATAAATCAGTTGGATTATTATTGAGTCTTTCTCTATGGCTAATCTGAGACAAGGACAAACTTGTGGTTAATAGGTGCTGATGGAAGAAATCTCCCCACAGCTAAACTTCTCATTTTGAGGTCTGTTTCTATTACACAGGGTTGTTTGTGTCCAGGGATGGAATGAATTTTGGAAAAACATCCCTCTTCCTCTAGTTGGAAGAGGGCTATTTCACCCCCAAAGCACCAAAAGAGCATAAGCAGGTCTCTGAAGACACAGCTTCCCATTTATGTTTTTATGAACAAAAAGGGTGGGCTTGGCATTCTCATGATTTTTTAACTTCTATTTTGGGAATGAAGCTTGGAAAACAGCTGGGAGCAGCACTTAAAATGGCTTAAAACTCTTTGACCACAAGTTTTGACATTACAGCATGCTTGCAACATCTAATAAACTTTGAAAACAAGGTACTGGCCCCATTTTTTCTTGGCAGCTCTCTAGCCATCCATCCACTGCCAAGAACAGCATGAGCAGAGGGAGCAGCAATGCAAGCGTCCCCAAATCTCACATGCTAACAAATGGGGAATAAACACGAAGACCCTGTCTAGGCACAGCTTTCAGCAGAGATGATGCCAACGGTGGGACCTGTGAGCATCAAAACTGACTGCTCTGAGACCTCTGTCTTTAATAGGCCACTGTGTATTAAAGAAAAGCATTTCTGGTCAGATGCTGAAGTTTTGGGCTGGTTTGTTGTGTTCTGTGTTGTTTTTTTTTTTTAAACAGCTACAGAGCTCTGAAAAATAAAGTATTGTATGCGTTATCTATACTTAAACACAGCCTACCTATTTTCTGACACATCAGGCTCTCCTCCCACCACTTCTAAAGCCCATTCTCTCCCCCCTTTACATTACCCGTTTTACAGAAGCATACACCCAGACACGTTTTATGTAACACCAATCCATAGCCAGAGGTTTAAAATATTAGGGGAAGGTAGTAACACATATTTTAAGCATGCGGTGACTGTTCACCAACAGGAAAAGTCTGCTTACATCAAAACCCTGGCTCACCACGCACTGCAGGCAAGGAGCACGGTGCTGAGCAGCACAAGGTGCCAGTGCTGGGGGCAGGAGGGGAAACACAAATGGAACCACCAGTCACAACAGCTGCGGCTTTTACATCCACACTGTCTCATTCCCATGACGCTGCCCATCAGCAGCTGCTGAACTGACACTGCAAGTATCTACCTGTACCCATCAATCACTCTGTATCATCACAGCCGGCAGAGAAGCGCTGAAGGAGAGCAGCACTGGCTCACGGGGATTAGGTAAAAGGCATCTGTTAGATTTAATTTTGAAGAACCACGCCCTCAGAGAATATACAGGCAAGATTTAAAAAGCAAACCACTCATCAATACAACAAAACCACCACTTACATCCTACAGCCCAGCTCCATGCCATGCTAAAGCACCCAGAATAATTATAACCTCACAGAATTACGCATTTTAGAAGTCCCAGCAGCCCTGGAATGGGATGGAGTTATTGCTGTGGTGCTGAAAGGAAGGAAAAAGCTTATTTAAACATATACCGTGTGCGAAATGTCTCTATTTTTCCCTTGCCTTTTGAGATTTCAGCACCTAGAAATAAATCTAGCTCATTAAAGAGTATTTTGGAGTTCAATTTTGTTTACAGGCTCCAGCTAAGTAATGCCTGCTACCTAATTCAGGTTTTACCATCTGGCACATCACATCAGAAATCAAATCTGCAAGGTGGTTTATTCTTTATTGTGTCTCTTTTTTTTTTTTAATTCAGGAGAATCTGACTTAGCATTGACATCACACTGGGCAGAGGAGAATAAAGAAAAGGCATTTTAATTTCATATGCTCTAGAGAGAGAAATTATTACAACCCATCAGAGTATCTAAATGTTTTACAGTCGCAAGCGGTGACGGCAAGTGATGGAGTTCCTGCCTGTCCCTCAGCAGAGCCCATCACCAAGGGCACATACAGCACGTGAACCAATTTCCTGGCAACCCACATATGTAGGAGCGAGCACACAACGAAATACTCCTATTATCTCAGCTGCACAGGTATATAGGCACCTGAACTAGATGATCATTGTGGGTTACTTCCAACTGAAAGTGTTCTATTTTAGTCTCTTCTGTCTCAAGACCGACTAACTTTGAGGCTGCTGCTGGATGAACGCACCATTACAGAACACCGTTATTTCAATTAAGCACACCAGGACAGCAAGCCACGATAATTATCCTGCCCGACTTTGCAGTCTCCTTGCCGTACAGCATGCAGGATACAAGCCAATCTCCAAATCCACAAATATAGACAATATCAAGAGAAAATTTCCAGTCTGCCAGCACTCTCATCGCGGTCCACAAAAAGCACTGGCCAGTTGTCCTTGCGACGAGGGTGAAACCCCTGACAAGCCTCCAACAACCACTGGAGCTGGCTGCGAGCTGTATCCTGGCCACGGACTGAAAAACTCAACATCCTGTTTAGCTATTTTTGTGGAGTGTTTTGTTGTTTGGCAAAAATCAATAATAAGCAATAATTTTGCCAACGCCACCTGCCTAGAGGAGTGAAAAAAGTTAGCGGGAAAGAAAGGAAGCACAGACAAACTGCAATGCAGCAACAATCGGAATCAACAGCGGGAAACTCTCCTCCCAACACAAAATAAAAAAGGGCATCCAAAACCTTTAGTCCTATGGTAACATTGAAATAAACAGGCATGACCTGGAAAAAATAATCCACCCCAGCAATGAGATGGATCATTCTTAAGAGCTGACACTCGTGCTGCTTCATCTTACCATGTGAAGATAAAAAAGCTGACAGAACACACTCCAGCTCTCACATTAGACGTGGCAGTGAGGAGCAGGTTTGCAGACGTCCAGGTGAGGAGGGAACTCTCTGGGATGCCACGCTATTAAATACCGAGGACGAGCACCCACCTCCCTGCCGCGTCACAACCAGATCCCCGTTTGACAAAGCGCATTCTCTAGGAGGTTTGAAATGACTCAAAATGCTCAGGGATAACCTCCGTGTCTGCCAGGAACCTTACAGAAGAAGTGGAACGACAGTTTGAAAATGGTTTTAATTTGTTCATTTTCATCCCATTACTCCTAGATGTTCAACCTCTGGCTATTTCAAGGCTCAGAAACCTTCATTACCAGCTCGGTACAAACATCTGAGGAGTTCTCATCCTCAACGCTGCTCCCCAATGGCAAGAGTCAACAATTTTCTCTTCAATCCCAGCTCGGTTTCCTGATGGCAGTGCTTAAAGTAACATACCTGCATTTGGATTAGAGAAAAGTACTCCAGAGCAGCGCAGGACATCATTTCTCTTCTGGAGGGCTGGGGGAAGTGTTCCAATTCCCATCCAGTTTACCATCCACCATCTCTGTTAACTACTTTTTATTTTTTCTTGGCCACTGATGCTTTTCAATTATTCAAAGAGGAACCCTACATTTTGTACCTCTCACGCCTGTGGTTTTTCATAGTCTGATGGAATAATTGCAATTCTCTGTCCATCCCTTCCCAATTTACCCCATCAATTAACACATTTCCTCAAGTGATTTTAATAATTCAGTCTTAGAGACAAAAATCTAATGTATCAAGTAGAGGCAAGATGCAAAACCCAAACCCAACCAACCCAACACACAGCTGAATTTTCTTGCCTGTGCTCTGCACAACAACTTTCAGCTGGGTTAAAAGGCCACTTCCTACTGAACTGCTCCCGCCTTATTTATCATACGTATTTTCCAAACGCCTTCTAGGTCACTGCAAATTTATTTCCCCAACTATTTCATGGGCTGTCACCTCTTTTTTTCCCTGGGCTGTCTCCCAGTTTCTTCTGCCCATTGCCTTCCCGTGCAGTTCAAGCTGGCACTCTCCTGCCCCTCTTGCTGCTCACCCAACCAGCACCACCAGCAGCAATTTCAAAGTTAACTTTAACTATAACACACACAAGAAACTGGAATTGCCAAGGCAAAATTTGCTGCAGCATGTGTCTGGAATTGCAGCCAAAGATCCAAGTGAGCAGCAGGTCAGAAAAAAACCAAACCAACCACCCTCTACAATTAAATGTCTTCATATTAGATTAACCAAAAACAGTCTTTAGAAATAAATGAGTTAAGTAATTCTGCAACACAAGTTAAATGGCAGTCATGAGCGAAGGAAAAACTGCATGGCCCAAACTAACTGAACAAGGTAATTATTTTAAGCAAAGCCTTTTGCAAAATAAATTGCACAGAAATTGAGAAACCTGAAATGAAGTATATGTATATCTATCTATCTATATAAAAAAAATATTTTTGGCTCCCTCAAGGAAGGGGTGGGGGGGGTGGGGGGGGGGGAAAAGAAAAAAAAAAAAAAAAAAAGGAGAGCTGGTATTGTGTCCTTAACAGCAGTCTGTGAACCAGAACAAAGCCAGAGAGAGTTTCAAAGCACAGCAGCTCTCCCCACTCTGCTGTTTGTTCTGCTTATAAGCAGACAAGCTGTTTCCTTTCATCTGGAAAAACTCACACAATAAGAAAAATACCTCAACAGATTCTGAGTCTGTAATAACAAAGCCCAAGGGGCAGCCAGAAAGAAATCTTTTGGCCAGTAAAAAATATTTGGTGTTTGGATCCTCAGAGAGAGCTGACTGCTTCTGGGCATAGGGCATATGTACATCCTACCGCTGCTAAAGAGGTCAGGAGATTCACTGAGATACTTCTCATTCCCGTCTCTCCTCCCCACACCCAGATGAAGGCTGCAACCCTCGCAGGTCAGCACAAAAGCGAGTGGAGGAAGCAGGAGCAAGGAGGTAATAGGGAGAAGGAAGCACATGAAAGCCTGTACATCGGGATGAAATGTCTCCGTAACACCCTTGAGGAGGTGAAATGAGACGGAATGAAAATCCTGAGTCCAGGTTCCAACCTAAATTCTGAAGCTAGACCAGTGGTAGCTACATTGCAGTTCAGAAAACCTGGTAAAAACATCTCTCTGAAATATTGTTTTGATAAATATGCCATCTCCTTGCGGAATTCAAACCTCCAACTGTTCAACTGGCATGGACATCTCTGCAGTAACAACACATGCCACAGATTGTGAGTTAACTTGAATTACGTTTCAGATCTGGGGAGGGGAGGATGTCAGTGGGAGGTTTATGAACAGTATGCTCTAGCTCTGATGTTGTTATAACCAGATGGCTTCAGCTGTATCATTTACAATAAAAAAAACCAAACAACAACAACAAAAGTGAAGTTGACAAATAAATCATTAATTCACCTGCAACTTGAACAATCTGAACAAGTCGCCTCCTTTGCAGATCTCATTTCAGACCTTCCATGACAGTGTGTTCTGCAACTGCACCTGGCTCTGCAGGAAGTGTTGGGACAGACGAGTCCCAGAACAGATTATTTTCCTGCAGGTATCTCCCTGTCCTCCAGGGAAGGCGGCTGCCAATTCTGTACTGCTTCCCTGTAAATAACTCCCCCCCAAAAAAGGCCGAGGACAGGTGATGTGAACACCCGTTTCCTTTCTCCTGGGCATGTCTGCTGCCCAGGGCTGGGCTGAGCCAGCGCCACCCCTTGAACAGCTGGTCACTCTAACATGACAAGGATAAAAGGTCTCATTCAGGCTTGAATATTTCAGTAAACAATGTGATTACTGCAGCATAATTAGACATCTCTGTGCCACACAGACAACTTCTGCAATTACCTGGCAATGAACTTTTCATGTCTGCATGCAATTATAAGCTAGAAATGCTGGGTTTGAGTCCTGACAGAGTAGTGGGGAGAATCTCATTATGACTAAATGCTTTGCTTACCTAAAAGGAAACACACGTTCAATCCAATATAAAAGGAATTAGTGGCATTCAAGCAATAGATGTAATATAGGAATTTGTGAACCACGTAAAAGGAAGGCTTTACTATACAGACGGTTGTGCGTTTATGATGAGAGCCTCAGTGGAGGAACACAAAAAGGGGCAGGAACCCGCTCATGAGTCACCATTGGATAAAAATAGACAGCAGCCAGATTAAACACATGAGCATATAAATGGAATTCTCCTTCACACAAGGGACAAGAAGCTGTGAGAGAAAAGTATGATAACAGAATGAACAATCAGAGACAACTGATACCTAATCTATTTTCTAGACAAAACAGAGTTAGTCTCTATAATCCATTACATGCCCTACCTGACCATCTTAAGGTCAGATCAATTTGCTGATGCCCTGGTGCTGTGTATTTCAATCTAAACTCCCTGGAGATTTGGGGCTAATGATGACATAAATGGATGGTGTCTATCCTGCCCAGACATCCTGCACCGCACCTTAACGTTACATAAAACGGATGGCGATTACGCTATTCTCCCCTCCGACATCTAAACAGGGACAGGTAAAAAAGGACCGACCACGGGCAGCTTCACGCTGCTATTATTAAAGCCGATGCTCTCTTGCGTTTTGGCAATAACTGCTATGAGAAATAACACAGGTGTGCATCGCAATCATGTTTGCAGCATTCCTTAATCAATCCCATCCGAGTTCCAGAAACAGCATGTCACTACCAGTACATGGCAGGAGACCGAAACTGAACCTTTTGGGAGCCAGTTTTAAACTGGCAAGTCTTAAAGATGAAACAACAAAAAAGACAACAGATACCACACAGTACAAAATAGTAATTATTTATATTTTCAAAAAGAAAAAAGTTACCAGCTATTTTGAAACTTCTTCCCTGTAAGAAGAGTGACTAATAGAAAGGAACAGGACTGGCTCCTATACAGTCGGCAAGTCAGGTACAAACAGTTAAGAGTCATTTAGCAACTCAGGACAGGGACTTTTAACGCAGCGTTCATGAACAATAAAATTTCTCTTTTTTTTTTTTTTTTTTTAAAAAGGGGGAGGATGGAAATAAAGCAGGGAAAAATGCCAAAAACATTTCCCACAATATCTAAAAACAGTAACCGTTGTTCTTGTCAGACAGCACGCTCCAGATCAAGGATTTTCTAGTCCTCTCAAAGCCAATACAGACTTGCCAAAGGCTCTCTTCAGTCTATTCACACCCTCCAGAACACACAACCTTACGCTGTCCCCTTTCACTTCAACCTGTCATGTTATAAAAGGTAGGGGGTTTTTTCTTTTTTTTTTTTTTTCTTTTCAATTAACATACAAGTGCTACTAACAGAGAAACTGATCTTCTTGTTGCTGGATGGCAATAAGGAGTTACACAAACGTCCAGTTTTTAGCTCAGCTGGAAGGACTTAAATTCTCTTTTTTTGACATAAATACTACTGGAGCTCCCATCAGGTACTTCCTCTCCAGAACCTCACTGGAAATTCTTTTTAACCCTCCAACACTAAAATGTCCTCTTGCTCCAGGCATCTGACGATTTGTTCTGTGCTGCCAGACGCAGAGATGTTGTCTTCCCCAGTACCACTACTGGGTTGTTCCGACTTGGGTTGGTGCCTAAACCGAACCCTGTACTTAATTGACTCAGCCAAGTCGAAGGGAACACACAGACGATGCAGCGACAGGGATTCATTAGGTTGAACAGCCCCAGAGCCCCAGGCCCACCCTCCCCCCTCTCCCCAAGTTACTTGGTGCTGTTTTAAAAAGTCTGGGTGTCACGAAGCAGTCTCTTCCCCCCAACAACAGAGTAAAAGCTCCACAGATTTCGCTGTCTACCTGGTGGTCAAGGTTACAGCAGCAACAGCTGATGCTGCTTCCAGAAAAACATGGGGTGGTGTGACAGACAGAACTTTAGGATTGCTTCAGTCGTTTACGTGGAGGTCCCAGAAAGGGACACTGTGCAGAGGCCAACGAGCGATATGCCTCAGCCACCAAATGGGGATGCGACACTACCATAGACTTCCAGCCTGATGTCTCCATGACGTCAGAAGCATGACTAGAAATAAAGAAAGAACATCTGAAGTTACCAACTGGAGATAAAAAGCATTAACTAAATAGATTCTTTCCACATGCTCAAGAAGCACAACATTTTTAGTGTACTGTCTTAGGACCACCCTGGATGTATGTTAGGCATCTTCTGCAAAGACAGCAAGCTTTGGCTCTGCTGGCACAACTGTATGCTGGGCAGTCCTTCATCTTAAGGATGAAAAGCTCAAGACATACATCATCCCTGGTGGAGGACAGCAGGAACACAATGCTCATCTACCCTGACTACTCAGCACAGAAGTATCTTAAATCAATACAAAAAGGATAGAGAACCCTATTGCTAATAATGCCTTCCCCTAGACTTGCTGCATCCTGGAACAAAAGTAAACTCACTAGTTAATGAAGTCCACTGCTTGAGTTTTTAGTTGATCAGCACTATGTAGGTCAGCTAGAATGAGGATCTCTGCTGCATTTTCCACAGACAGGTTACTGCACAGTGCATCCTCACACATCACCTTCAGACGTTCTAGAGCATACTGCAAAATACAAGCCAAAGTACAGTTACAAAGAAGAAAACACCCAATCATGCCTGATGTGAAGCCTTACTTGTGCTCCTTCACTGTTCAGTAACAAACTACTCTATTATGCTGAACAGACTTCTTTGCTTTGCTATATGCATCTGAACTGTACTCAAAGTAGTAAACAGCAAAAAAAGCAGAGGGAAAAAAAAAAAAAAAAAAAAAGGAGAATCATGATGTACCCACCCTGAGGAAAGCAATGGAGAGGAAATATACCCACCATAACTCTCATCCTGGCCTTCTTGTGTTACAGGTTTACTGGTGCTGTGCTCATGCTTTGAAATGAGAATTTCAGGTCACCTGGAATACTTACTACCTCAGTTACTTCAAGGCACAGAATGCTGAAGCCAAATCTTTATTCTCACTCTATTGCTACATGACAGTATTACCTGGGTTCAGTGGGAAGACCTAACAGTGAATGCTCCATAGGTGTTCCAGCGATGTTTAGGCAGTTTTCACTCAATTTCTTTGCCATTAATGACCTGTACATTAACACCAACCTTGCTCAAGTAAATGCTACTAGTTTAATACTAGAATGTTAAACAAATGCCCCCGATTTCTTGTGGCTATCCAGCTGGAAATGAAACATCACAGTATGTCTGTAATGACCTGGCAAAAGCTCTATTCTAATTTCACATTCTCAGTCTAAGAGCTTCTACCATTCAATTGTGCATTTGCCTCAACGTTTTTAGATCCACAGGGTTGGGCCATGTCAATGGTTTGCGAAATTCTAAGAAATTTGCAGTATGCTTAGAAGAAGAGTGCTGTCTCATAAATTTCACACTCTACTTCCTGCAGCACTTGAGACAGTATTGAAATATGGATACACCGGCAAGATTTTCAAAAGCAACACAGTGGTCTCAGGCAGACTTCAAAAAGGTCAGTTCTCAGAAACTGTAAGCCACTCACTATCAGTGAATGAAATGAAATCCAAGCCCCAAAGCTCAGTCTTCTAGAACATCACTGCTGGGAACTGAGGTACTTCTGAAAATCTTGGTACGTGTGATGCGATTATGGGGTTTGCGGCTCTTTGGGTGAGACAAAATGAGTAGTTCTGAATATTCTAGATCCCATGATTACAATTCACAGGGAGTAGGAAAGCAGTCAATTCTAATGCAGTTCTTACAGGAGTAGTAATACTAGCACAAATACTAGCACTACATAAACTGTCCTAAAGACTAAACTAAAAGTTAAGTCTTCTTCATGTTACGACTTCAAATTGAGTGATATTTCTAAAAAATAAAGTATTTTGGTTTTTTTTGTTTGTTTAATCTGACAGATAACTGCATTTGAGAGTATCTTTCATACTGTTTATAAGGCTTTTTTGGACAATTTAAGAGATGACATGATGTACAAGTTCCTGAGTATGTGAGGCTGCATTTGGAAGATACTGGATTTGTAAGCACTGCTCTGTCAACCTGAACAGAGAGCTGGTAACAAGCTCATCTGCATGACGATGGGAGCACTTGCCATAGGATAAGCACTATTACTATAGATTTTATAGTCTGATTGAGATTTTCATCCCATTATGATTAAATTTGAATAATTTCAGATTATTGAAAAAAAATTTCACTTAAGGTTGTGATAATACTTATTTCAATTGAGGCATAGCACTCATAACCAAGACAGTTTTCTCCCACCAGAACATCTGAGAAGGCAAATCATTCACTTCCTTCATCTGTATCAATAAATAAAACAGTTTCAAATGAGGGGCAATCCATTAGTTATTATTGTCTGTCAGTAGCTTGAAATGCAGCAAACAAGGCTTTAAATTTCTCCTTTTGTAAATTGAATATTCTCCTCCATGGATGTATAATTTTTATTTTGATTTTCACTGTACAAATAGCTCCATTTCTAATTCCATAGTTGGGCAAAAGTAGCCATTCTGGTCTCTCAGGTACCAAGATTTCCCCTTCCCCCCCTTTCTTAATTACACTTAAAATAAAAAACCAAACACCCAACCTAACAGCATACTTACCCAAGAGGCTGAAATAGTATCTCCTGGGTTGAGAAGACGTGCTTTGTTTTGGTTTTGGTCTAATTACATATTTTCCCCAAGAGACAGGAGGAACTCAGAAGAAGCCGTTTCAGTCTCTTGAGTAAATATTAGATGTTTTATGTGCTTTCATGAAAGATTTTTTATTTCTGCTTTTAAGAGACACACAATGAGTTTAAAAGGAAAAAACCTCTACATTAAAAGCCAGGAAACTCAAAGTTAAAGCCTACTCTGTCCTTAATGTACTGCTTCTTACTTACACTTGTCTCAGTTAAAGATGGGATGTGAGCTCTCAATCAATATGTGGCAATGATTATAATCAGGCCAAGAATCTCCTTGCATTATTTCCCATTTTAATTCTAGTTGCAGTGGCCTAATAATGGCATATGGAGCATTTCACCTCTAAAATCAGCATTTTTGATGAAGCCCAGGTCCGCCAGTGACCGGGAATTTGATGGCCGTGTGGTGGTTGCGTGGAACAAGGTTACATGCATCCACATCTTAAAATCCACCACCCTAACTGGCACCCACAAGAGAATCCAAGGACTGAAGAAGCATGGAGACTGAACTACGCTCTCACCCCTAGAGGTGGTCCCTCCAGGTCAGAGTTGAGGCACATTGGCAGGGCAGTGTGGAGACTCTTGCACTGCTTCTACCCGTGCTGAACCTGTTCGATGGATAAATTCAGGACTTTAGTCTCCAGTGCTGTCAAACTGGCATCTTTCACCAGCACTAAATTCACTTTTAAGAGAAAAAAGAAAAAGGAAATAAAATTTTGGTTATATATTAAGAATTTTCACTGGTTAATATGGCTCGCTAACCAGCAGAGCACTCTCTTCTGTCCTTGGTGCTGCAAAAGGAAGGAGGCAGAGGCTGGCTGGCTGGCAAGGCCACAGCGCTGCGCCTGCTACATGGAGACTTCCAGCAGCCTTCCAGTTAGACCATCCCCGACACCTCCCTGGCAAGGACCCTGCAAAGCCACAGATGGGTTAGGCAACAGGGCTTCCTCCAGTGAACCCCTTCTCTCCATAAACAGCAGGGACTGCCACTGCAAAAAGAAAATAAACAACAGGACCTTGCCACTCTTGTCTATCCATCACTTTAGAGCATCTCTTGAAGCTGCTGATACCAGCCAGATCGGGAGGAGAAGCAGGCCCTGTTTGCCAAGACAGAACACTACTTTTGAGATTTGGTAATAATCACACTGAAAAAATATCGCCAGGTCCACCTTGAAATTTTCTTTTCACCCCCAGCTCTTATTCTGATGTTCTCTGAAATTTTAAAATGCTTAAAAATGAGCAGTAGAGACAGAAATTCCTGATTGTTGTATGTTAACACATGTATCTATACAGCTATAGCTATCTTATATGTATATCCTGTCTTGTAAGTATCTTATACCACATCCAGATTTACCTGTAAGTTACAACCAATTCAAAGAAACTGCCCAACCACAATGATCACATGAAAAGCTTACTGCAGCAATCTCCAACGAACACTGTGTAAAGCAAGGTGCATGTCAGTCCTGGTTCTCTGAACACCCATAAATCCCAACTGTACCTTGTCAGCAGCTGCCAGCAAGTCATCTGCCATTTTGTCAAGATTTGGTGCCTTCCCCGTGTAAATAAAGCACATCATTTCCTTAAAAACTTCGGGCTCCACATCATTGATTTCAACCCGATTCTGTATCAGAAAAACGAAGCTAATTAAGATCCTGACAAGAAGATAGAGGCTTCCTTCTACCCAAGTTCTTTCAATATTCAGAAATTTGCTAGAGACAAACTATTTAGAATGTGTACTATTTGCAAAAAAAAAAAACCAACAAAAAAACAACCCCAAGAAAAAGATGTGGACGGAGTAGGAAGAATTCTAAGTTGCATTTCACATTCTCTACTTCTCCCTATCCTACCCCAGTCTCCTTCCCCAAGAGTAACAAAGGTAACAATTGCCTCCTTGATCCCTTTCTTCCTCCCTTCAGGACAGCTGAAGCAGAGACCTGCAACTAGTGTGAGAAAAACAGTTAAAAGGTGACAATAGTCACAAAGACTACCTAAGAAAGTTATCTGACCAGTGATGCTAAGAGTTGACTAGAGAGCTATGCACCTAGCTGGAGAAGTTGTTCTTCCTTCAGGAACTTACCTTTTTACTCTCCTCCATCTCATGCTCAAACATGGCGCTGAAAACTGGGGAACGTGCTACGGCAGCGAGGAAAATAAAACACAGTTAGAGATGCTCTTTTACTCTTCAGGAGGAGCTAAGTGTAGCCTGCCAACACAACACCTGTCCAGATACTTAATGCAGGAAAAATTCTCCTATAGCAGACAGGGCAAATTGGGTACAACTAGTAAAGAAGTACAGGTTGTGACATTGTGGCTGACGTAGCTTCAAACTGGGTATGGGAGAATTTATTACGTACTCTTCAGCCTTGGTTGAAAGGACATGGGTGGTAAGGTATGTTTCTTTACAAGAAAGTGTTCCTCCGGAAACGTGCTAACTTCTGCTTACAAATACTTTAGGAATACATTCTAGTACACTACAGCCACAAAAAAATTCTCCTACCATCCCTTGCCATAGGAGGACATAGGCAATTAAAAACTAAGTAGGTATTTCTTCTCTACCTGTAACAGCTCACAAAACAATCTTGTACTACAACTCTGCAGTTAAAAGAGCTGCAGAAGCCTCCTTTAAAGACGAAGTAGCTCAAAATAAATCCACCTGCCATAAGGCTGTTGTCTCCTATCCTACTAAGGCCCATCCAGCTCAATACCAACCTGCCAGTATGGCTTTGTGAGCCTGGAACTCCTGGCCCGCAACACACAGGCAGCAGTCCGTGAAGCGTGAATTCTCCCAGAGTCCTCCCAACTCATCTGCCAAGCGGCACTCTGGTACCTTCACCATGTTCATAGTGTTCTGGCCAGAGATGTTGACAGAGTCCTGTACCACGCTCACCTGGAGGGGAAATGAGAGCAAACAACCCAAAAACTCAAACATGCACTGGAAAAACTAAACTCCCTACAGGAAGTTCTTGTTTCCAGGGCAGGTGAAGGGAAATGCAAAGCAAAACCCACACCTCCCAAGCAGAATCACTGCAGAATCACTGTATGATTAAAAATACCTCCGTTTTTAAAGCATCCTTTCTACCCTGCCTTAGTGCCCATCCCAAGTCCTAAATCACACCAGTAGATTTTCTTCTCAATCCCAAATTAACAGCACCTCTATGCAATTTAATCATAACTTTATTAGATGCTTTCTTAAGGAAGTGGAACCTTCTTTTTCTGCTTTTACAGACACCATATCTGACCTAGTTCTTTCCTTCTATCGACACTCTGAAACCCTCCCCAATCAATAATGCAATACAGACAGCAGTACAAATGAAAATGAAGTATATGCAGAGCTTCTATAACCAAGCACTGCATGCTATCCATACATGTATGCAAAGGCAGTGTCTGACCCCTCAAATATCTTGCTGCTTCTGGTTCTAAATTTATTAGTAGTTCAACACTTCGATCACATTACAAAATAAAATAAAAAAGCCCAAACTAAACAGTAAGTTTTAAAAAGCAGCTTTTTGTCAAGTAATTAGGAGGATTTGGGAAAGGCAGAGAGATTCCTTATCACCTGCTCTAAAGCAGACACGGTTAGGGACCACAGGTAGCCATACCAGCTGATGAATAATCTACACAAAGGGAACAGTTAAAAGACTATTCAGCCCCAAACCCTTACGTTAAACATGCAGTAAATCACAGCCTTCTACAGCAGACTCCAACTAGGAAAGATCAGAGTAACTAACACCACCCCACTAAAACAAAGCATAAAAGGAAGAAGCTGATTGACAGGAAAACATAGATGAAACTCCTTCCTGGATCTGCTGTCAAGTCCAAGTTAAATTTCCGTTCTACTAATAAGCAATGGCCAAAGAAGAACAATGGGCAGCAAAGGAAGCTTCACAGTTACGTAAAAGTACTGTATTATGAAATGAGATGACAGAAGCATCTTCTAAGGGAAAAAACATGCTGACAGCACATACCCCAAACTCTTGAGAAACCTCCAGTGGGTTTCTGATGGCAGCCACATCTTGTACAAACTATACAACACTCAAACACCAGATGCTGCTTGCCAAAGCGCACTAACGATTAGCCAGAGCAAATATGAGGAAGCTAATATTCTTTGTCATTAATTTGACAGTTATATCAACTTTTTGCCCTGTGACATGTAGATCAGCAACACCGACTCAAGGATAGATGAAAACTCAGATTCATTAAAATTGAATTCTAAGATGTAGATCCCTTGCTGGAATCCAACACTGATTACAGACCAGCCAAAAAAGACTTCCAAACTGTGTCTCAATCAACAAATCCTCTTCATATATGAAAGGAAGTCATGTTACTGACACAAAAATCTATCACATGACTTTTTACATAAGTTTAGACTTGTAGATACTGAGTGGTGACCAGCCTTAGAGGTCAAAATAGGTAAAGTCAACACCTTAGCAAGGGAACCAACACTGCCTGGCTCAGAAGAGAGCTATTGCCATAACTTTGGTAAAACCATTCTTCTTAGAGATTTAGTGGAATGATATTTGCCTATGATGTTGGAATATAATTTAAACAGCAAAAAGTAATGCAGCTGGGATATGAACAGCCAACCCTACCTGCAAAACTGAGGTTGAAAAATCCCCGAACTGACAACTAAATGAAGTCACATATGAAATGCTTGACAAGGAACATCATTCTCTGCCTTAATGGTATTTTCAGCAAGACATTATCCATGTTCAGCATCAGACATGAGCAGAGAGCAAAAGGCTTTTTCCTTTTAATTTTATTAAAGCAATGAGAAGGTGCAGCAGAGACATTCAGCAACCTTCAGGTCTACAGAAAACTCCCAACATAAAGCATCTCAACATCCAGTATTGCTAATGCCTTAGAGAGTTTCTACACATAAAACATGCTTGCTGAAAGTACAGATGTGAGAAGCATCACTTGGCACCTGTGGCCAGCAGGGAAGCATTAGGAGAGATATGGCACACCGGGTTACACACCAAGAGACTTATAAGCTCAGGGAAGAAAAAGGAAAAAAGAAAAAAAAAAAAAAAAAAAAAAAAAAAAAAAAAAAAAAAAGGTGGTGGTGGGGGAACCCCAAACCAAACTGTTGAAAGTTCTCACCAGACTGTTTCCAGACAACAAAACATTCCCCTCTGATACCACTAAGCTTAAGATTTCTTACATGCTACACTGGTAGAACAAACTGGGAGAACAGCTGTCAAGGCCAGGTGAAGCCAGCAAGTTTTTTTCTTCATTCAGAACAAAAACACTGAGCTGAAGCTTTTGAAGGGCGTAATTCAGTAAAGAGTGGAGTGACTTGATGTAGTACTAGTTGCCAAGACTACTGGTGGATCTCAGGTTTATCTGCACTGGACCTCACAAATTCCCTTCTCAGACATTAATTTTTGAGTTTTGCTCCACGATTTTAAGTTTTCTGGCTCTTCTATCATGAAGGAAAGAGTAACTGCCAGACCTACAGAGATGTTATCCAAGATAACTGCCCTCTTCTCCTCCCATATTACTACAATCGTTAAAGGAAGGGCTCCCTCCATGACAATGTCTGTTACTGACTGAATACACATGCTTTAGGAGATATTTGTTAAATGTGCATGCTTATGATGGCCAAACAAAACTGAAAAAAACCACCCCACCAACCCAAACCCAAACCAAAACAAAAAACCCAAAACCCCAGCAGTCAAACACTTTTGACTGAAGCATTTCTTTTACTCCTGAAAAAAAACACAGCAAAAGAAAAAAAGACTCCCATAAAACACTGCAGGAGATCCAAAGAGAGGACAACTCATCCTACCTGTCTTCCGGCAAAAATCACAGCTATAGGATGTATTTTGCAGTTAAAAGAAGACAATGGAAGTAAGACAGCAGAAGCTCTGAAGACACTAAATTAGAGAGTTTGAATTCGCTCATTAAGGTTTCTGAACTTAAGTATCTAGTTTTAAAAATAACTGTCTGCCTCTTTGTCTGAAATTCCTATTAGTGAAATAATTTTGTAAGCAGCTGTAGAAAAACACAATGAACAGAAAATTGTGGTTACTGTAAAATTCCTTTCTCTTAAATGTTTCTTTATTTTTATTTTTTGTTGGCTATATAGACACACCTAGGAAAATAAAGAAAACACTTCTTTATTCAGTAGACAAGTAACAGGCAGGCCAGTTTCCACTACAGAACTAGTGTTGGTTATTATCCCAAGTGAGTTTCAAATTAAGGAGTACAAACAGATGGATGTGAACACTAAACCAGAAGGGAGAAGATAATCAAACATGCTTAATTCCTATCATCATCACAGGTAAAAGACAAATACAAAGTAATAAAAAATAAATGGAAGTGAAACGTGATGAATCACACAGAAAAAGCCATCAGCCACACAGGTGTGTGCACTCACACACACAAATAAAAATTTAAGTGCCATATCAACATCCAGTACTTTTCCTGACACCTCTGACTCCTTAAAAGAAAGGATGAAAACCAAGGTCACATCTACCCGAGGCTAATGGAACTGCTATTCTTTCAGTTGTACAGGAAGACTTACCTCACAGAAGAGAGTGAGTTTGTCATCTGGAAGAAGTCCATTGGCCTCATCCAAAAGAAAGTCTCTTCTAATAAATTTTTTGAACCCCCAGTCCTTGCCTTGTACAAATCGATATGCTCGCTGGCTCTCTGAAAGAAAGATGTTGTGCTTCAAATACCAGCCAAGTGACTCGCTTGATCAAACGGCAACAGACAAACAACTGACCCCATCACACAGAAAGAGTTTTTACACCGTTTTTACACACCCATTGCTTTTGTTTCTTCTCCTTTAGCATTCAGGATGGAGAATTTGAACTTTGCTCGAACTTCACTTTTTGGACAGCTCACCAGCAACAGATAAAGGGATAGATAATCTTTACTTTCTTCATCCAAGCCTTTAGGGTTCACACGTAAACACCTGTAGAAGCAGGCATCTGAATGAGATGTCAGGAACAGTTTTTGGCAGGTCATTCACAGCTTTCAAAGAAAGGGCATTGTAGGATTTTCACAATAAAATGTACAACAAGTTCTGTTTAACAGCCACTGAACCACAAGGGAATAATAGATAGGTAAATAGAGTAGAACTGTATGTTACAGTCAGCCTTATGCTACGCCTTCGAGCCAGGTCATAATACACAGGCACAAACCACAAGCAAACCACTTCCAAAAAATACAGGGGAAAAGAGGGGGGTGGGGGTGGGGTGTGGGGTGTGTGTGTGGGGGGGGGGGGGTGCGCGCGCCTGCTCGTGGTTTAAATTACTGTAGAGCACCTTCAATGACAACTTTCACAAAAGGAAAGTGAAAGAAATAGTAGAATGGAGGCGATGGATTTGAGGCAGTGCAACAAATCCAGAGAAATAGTAGGTAAAACTCCACAGGAAGCAACTGAAGAGAAAAACTGATTTCTGGAAAGCTGGTAGTTTCTCAAAAACGTTTAATACTAGGGCAAGAGAAAACTACTCCTGTGTGAAGAAAAGGGAGTAAGTGCAGGAACAGGCTAACTCGTAAGCACTTCCATGACCTGAAACTTGACAGCAAAAACTAGGCCAAATGACTAACAGCTGAAACACACAACACTACCACCAAAGATCAGAAAGATCTAGACATTAGAATGAGATCTGACTAGCAAAGGTTATAAAGGCAGGTAATTTAATCACAAAAAGCACTCCAAGGAAAGCACACGTCTGCCACCCAAAGGAAGGGAACACAAGTTGTATCACATATGCACACACTAAATTTAGTGGCTGATTTGCTGCATTCTATCCTAAGAAGGTTTGAAAAAAAAATATGCTAAAACAGTATCAGCAACAAGGAATAAAACGAGGACCAGGTGTCCATGGATCTACCAGGTCAGACAACTCACAGAAGATACACATTCTACCGAAGTCCACTTGGAGTTACTGGCTATTACATGAGAACTCAGGGGAGATAAAGGTTTCAAAGGAAAGGAAAAGGGCAAAAATATTGTCATCTTTAAGAAGCAGAAACTCCTGGGTAGAAGGAGTTACAGAACATCATTAATTTGATCACCTCTGTGTTAAGTCTTCGAATTCACAAAAAGCTGTCATAAAGAGGAAAGTAATACAGTAGCAATAGTCTTAAATTGCAGGATTTAGAGTGCAGGCAAAAATTATCTTTTTAACAACATGGAGTATTAGGGACTGAAACTGGGAGGCTGAAATAGCGCTTGAATATGCTGGCTAAGTATACTCAGCCAGTTAAGGTGAACATCAGTCAAAAAAACCCCAAGCTTAAGACATTAATTATCCTCCACAGCACATCTCTGCTTCAAGGCAGGAAGTAGCCTCCCTGCCAGTGATGGCTTCTATTACTCCAAATGTTTCCATTATCAGAGAAACACTGCAAACAGCCAGATCCTCAACATTTGTTTTGTGTGTCCAACAATTGTGCTGAAGCAATAGTTCTCCCAGGGCATATGCTGTACATGCAAGGAAGCAAGAACTTGTGTGCAGTACCAGTAGGTTTTTTAGAGATTTCCTCTGTTATAGAACCCCAAATTCTTTCACACAGTTGTACAAACAGGGTGAACCTCTCTGCTCTATTTCTTACCATTTGAGCTTATCATTGGCTCCAGATGAAAATGTTGAGCTTTTGATGACCTCACCCATTTCTTCTCGGCAGAAGCTAAAGTTGTTTATGGTCCACATGTAGGAAAACTTCACCACCTTGATCTTTAAACAGAGGATAATAATCTGGTTTAGGGTCATTCATGCTCATTCATACCGGCCATCTTAAAGGCAAAACTCAAAAACCTGGAAGTTTTACTGAGTGTTTTACGTGACAAATAACCCCCAAGCATAAGACAACAGAGTCTGGAAATGGCTGGCAGCGACAGCTGGAACACTCCAACTTCCCCAGTTGCCTCCTCCAAAGTTCCTCCAACGGCAGAGAGCAACATTTGACTGTTGCCTTGGTGAACACTCACTGTAGCAAGCATGACATTGTCTGAAACCCCAGACTTTAAACTTGTTTTGAATAAATTTCTTACTACAGGTTCTAACTGTGTTATCTCAAGAAAATCTCAGCACAGTGTAGCCTTACCTGAGTGTAGCACCAGCTCTCTGCTACAGGTCCACTCGACATTTCTGCCGGAGGAGGAGGACTCGGCACCCTTGACATCGCCAGTTTGAAGATTAAACAGAATTTCACAACTCAGCAGAAGAAATATATAATCTTCACCCTGTCAGTCCCAAAAAGATAAAAAAACCCCAAAACTAAGAACATAAGAGAAAAAAATGTCAGGAGTGCTGTTAAATCTCATGGGACACAAGTTAAAGCCATCATGCTTTCTTTCTCTCCCCATGCACCTTCAAAATATGTTGTTACACAAAGTGCAACCGTGTTTTCTGAAGAGGAGATACACAACCTCCACTCATTCTTTCAACATGCAGCTCCTTGTGGGAATAAGCCTAGCATATAATCTCCTTCAAGGAGTCCAAGACTCAAACAGGAGACTCCCCACTTGATTTGGGATTTACTACTTTACCCTGAGGCCACCATTTCAACTCACTACTTACTCCCTATTTTTAATTTTGAGAGTCTCAGACTATTCCGAGATTAGATTTAACAAATGCGGTTCTTAATGTGAAAAAGCTACAAGTAGCAACACACAACCCTAACTCAACAGCAAAAGAAAATCCTGGATTCAGAATGACTCCCAGTAACATCAACAGAATAATTCCCTATAGCTTAAACCTTCTCCTAAAGACTTATATTAGGGAAGGTGTTGGTAATGATTTCTCTACTTCAAACTGAATCCCTCAGGCCAGATGAAATTCTCACTGCCTTTATAGAAGGTGAAAACTTCACTAGCATAAGTGCCAAGTCAAATTGTAATTTGCAGAGAACATACAGGGTTAAAACCACTGCAACACGTCTGAATGACTACACAGACACAACTGATAAAAAAGGCACTTAGTTATCAGAAGGGAGGTTTTAAAACAAAATAATTAACCCATCTCTGACTTCTGAGTCCTGATCCCCAAGGCAGATACACAAAATACCTTCCAAGATGAACTGGAAACTAGGATTTGTAACTCTGACATATAAAAGCATCACACATGCCTTACAGTTTAGCCTCCTGCTAAACACTTTCTGTTTCACAGGTGGTATTTATCTGCCTTCCTCTGAACTGCACAGGACAGTGAACCACAAGAACTCCATTGCTGTTAAGTTTTGTCCTCAGAAGGATAAAAAAAGGGTGAGTAAAAGACATAAAATCGTTATCTTGCAGCATGAATTGCTATAAATACAAAGGCTGATAATGAGGTTTGTTGCGGGGGTGTGTGTGGGGGGGTGTGTGGGTGGGTGGAAGTAAAGCACAGGCTCACCTCTTGAGGAAGGCTGAGTCATTAGTTGTTGAAAGGAAATGGTGGAAAGCACAGAGAATATATACCTAAAAATCCCACACCTCAAAACAACAGGAGAATGTTCACAATAAACACATCCAACGTATAGGCACATAATTCCTCCCAAACTGCTATCGACATAATTTGGAGCCTTCAAGTGCGGTTGCAGGGCAGGTGTGGATTTGAATGCAGGCTCCAGCTGCAGACAAGACCTCTTCCCAGCAAGGCTCGCACCAGCCTCCACTCCAGCCTACGGCTTGTGCACTTCGGTTTGGAGCTGTACGCACCTTCAGACAGTACCTGGAAATACCGGTACACCGGGAGTAGGTAACCGTAAAACAACAGTGGGTTTTTTTTTTTTCAGGTTTAATTTTCTTTAAAAAAAAGCACCAGTGAGCCAAGTAAACACTGAAAAAGAGATACTGGCTATCAGGAGCTAAGAAATAAGCATCTAACCCTGCAGAGATGCACGCTTATCTCGATGGAAATTTATTTCCTGGAGCAAAGCTCAGGGGCAAACAACTAACTCTTAAGATCTCCACTGCAGGCAACTAGCATGAACCTAAAACCAAGTGCTCTCAGATCAAACTGCTTTACAAACTTCTTGCATTCACAGTTTGTGCTGTGTAGGTGGAATGAGGAGAAAAAAGAATGTTTTAAGATGCTGATTTTTAAAATCAGCATTTCAAAAAGGGACATCAACATGCACTTCAGGTACTTGCTGCAGGTTTTACTACATTAAACTTAAAATTACCACAATTCCTTCAAAGAAGTTCAATTGTTCCACTCCATGTCATTCAAATTAAGCCAAAATTAGCAGACAGTACTTTGAATACTGAGCTAATCGCCCTTCCATGGGCAACATTCAGTCTTGCCTCCCAAGAACATCATCACTTGACTGTCTCCAGCCACACATCTTTGGGGCACAGATATAACCTGAAATTCCAGCACAAGCACACTTCCTCCTCTCCATGGCTGGGTGAAAAATCGCCTTTTTGCTGGTTTCAGTCTACGGTCAGGAGAGAACCAAGCTCTTTCCTTCCCCTCGGGGTTCCGAGAAGCACTGCTCAACTCCACCCAGGCTGCTGCATTGTTACATTCACAGCCATTTTTAATCTACATTATTCCAGTGATCAGTTTTATAGCACAGGCAAAACAACTGGGACACAAACTGGTGAGAGGAGAATAAGCAACCAGGGAAAGGATGAAGTTTCTGTCTGAAGCTCATCTCACTGACAGCAACCTGTCTGCTCACTAAGCAACAAGATGCTAACCCTAATGAAAAGGTGTGACCAGAAGAAAGCACAATGAATAAATAAAACACGATTGGGACATGAAATTGATTTTTTTTTGTGGTTTATTGTTAAAACTACTTAGTTTCAGTGATTATAGTTTTTAACTAACACCTTTTTACTCAAAGTACTTGCAAAAGTGTTCCTATCTCTTTTAAGATAGTTCCTTATGCAGAGTGAGAAACAGTGCAACTTTTAGTTAAGAACCATTAAAGGGATGAAGAAAATACATAAAATTAGCTTGGCTTAAAATAACTTTTGAGTTCTCTGAAATGATAACACTATGGCCTTCCATCCATCTCCTTACATACAAGGCCAAAATGGAGATGTGAATTCAACCTCAAGCCACAACAAACTACGCAGTGCAGTCCTGCTCCTACGAGGGATTTTGGGCACGGCCAAGACACCCTGTAGCAACATGTGAGGAATGGCTGGAAAGTCGGCAGCAGCAGCGCCTGATCAGCATCCTCCCAGTGCCTGTGAGGCCACAAAGCTGCTCTCCTTGCCTGGCTTCAAAATTACACAGAACAGTTCCAGAACAGTTTGCCTAGGGAACAGATTTCCACATAAGGTATGGATCAACAATAAACAGTTTTCTGTAACAAGACCTCTACTTCCAGGTAAACTGAAGCAATTAAGTATCTCTTACACACACACATTAGAGAAGTGGTTTAACACTAAAGGTAATTACACAGTTAAAAGACTCCAGAGGGTCCTCCTTAAAGACAAATGGGTAAATTTAGTGGTAACACCTCCCTTTATGGCATGAAAATGAGGGATTAACGAGGAGGCAAAGAGGAGAAAAACAACAGCTTTTTATGTTACAATGGCACATTCATGAAGCCTGTTGGAACAGTCTACAAAATCGAAGGGTTTCCTGAATGGAGGGCAGAAGTCAATACTAAATTCCTCTATCTTTCACTGGCCTCCAAGGAGCAAACTTCAGAGGGCTGTAGCCATCAACCATATACATGGGGAAGAAAAATAATCATGTGATGCAAAAATTGAAACTTAGCAACTACTTTCTGTATTTCAACAAGATTTTAAGATGCACCTAAACATTACCTCAATCTTACATATGCAAACAAGTTTTAGAAAGCTTCTGTGGTCTAAAGACAAGACAAATGCATGAGCTTGAGATAGACAGGACCATTTAATATCCTCCGAGTAAAACTGTCACTTTTATATCTTCCATCCTTTCCTCCCAGATGGCCTGGACAGGCAGGTGGTAATAAAAGTTATGACAACGTGCTAATAGAATTGCTGCATGCCAGCGCGTCATTTGTTATGCTTTTAAAATGGCTCAAAGTTTCTAGATTTTAAAGATTTTCTACTATTTGGAACATACTTTCAGTCTGGTATGTCAAAGCTTTCTACAGATGCTTTGTGAGGCAGTTAAATACAGTTAAAAAGTGATGTTAAACTCCAACATACTCCTACATAGCTCAATACAACAGTCAATTGTCAAATACTTGTCATCAAGTGACATCACTGGTACTTTTACTACTGTAGCAAGTCATAATGGGAATAAACGGGTAATACCAATCACTGTCTTTTGCAAAAATTGCCAGTAAGGAAAAACCTGCCACTTGCCTTGCTTATCAAGCACACCACCAGGGGAAGCACATAAAAGGTCACTGAAATTTATGCTTAGAAGCATGCCATGTCCCACCTTCAAACGCCGAATTGCTCTTCTGGCGTGGGCCAGTATTAAATGCATTTTAAAAGGAACCACAGCTGACTTAAGGTAAAGTTCTGAAATCGGCAGGGCACCCCTGCTGTTTATTTGTTCATAAACACTTAATACTTCACCACTTCACACTTCACTAACAGTGCTGGCATCTCTGAACTAGGAGTGAATTAAAAAGTGCCACAGGCAGAGGTATTAGGAAAACATTTCGTAAATAGTTTGGGCATCAGAATTCTCTCTGGTCAGGAGAAGCCTGGACAAACTTGAAGGTAAAAGCATAAATATCAAGTCACAGGAAACAAAATATAAAATATTATCTTACAGACCCCTGTTAGCCCACACAACCTGTGAGTTTCTCACTTCCTTCGATATAAATAACAAACAGCCCTTGTCTCTGGATATAGTTAAGATTACAGTTAAGAAAAAGAATAATTCTCACCTCATTCACAACCACTGCCAGATGAGAACATTTTGTCTAAGAACCTGAGCCAGATCAGACCTTTTTGAAGCACAGGAAATGTTCCCTTACTACTCTGTCCTCTTAATTACCTCCTGACTTTAACCGCTGTACCAAGACTTCTCAGCTCAAAACTTCATCTACTGTAGGAATCATCAAAAAATATTCTGTGAGCAGCAAAGACTTGACCCAAGAGAGGTGGGGAACATTAACTCAATTCTAGAAGAGGCCTCAAAAGTACTAGACTTTTGCTAAATAGCCTGCCAATTTCTACTCAAAATAAACCAACTCCCTTTTAAGAAACCAGTACTTTACACTGGAAATTTCCAAGTACATTCATTTGCAGGAAGTTTTATTCAGCAAAAGATAACTTACAGAAGCCTATTAAAAATATACTCCTTTTACAAATTGTTTCGAAAAATGGGGTGGTTGTTTCTTGAACCAGCAACGTATCAAAGACTATCCAAGAACAGCCCAGAGAGAAGGAGCAGGATGAAGATAATTGGAGCAATAAAACAAGGGCATGAGATATGGAAGCACAGGAAAAGACCAGTATCTTCCTACAGTCTTCAAAGCCCTGGAAAGGACAATGGAAGGTCTGAATTCACTGCTGTAAAGAAAGAAAAAGAAGGGGAAAAAAAAAGCCAACTTAACAGAAAGAGCAAAATGGGATGCAATGCTGTTTAACTAGCAGATGAATAAAATGCTTAAGTTTTCAGATTTTAACGTCTATACTAAACACAGCATCATACCAGAGGAAAGCAATGCTGGGCAAAGCATTCACATGGCAGTCATGAGCACAGGCTAAGTGATACCGATTGCAATGTCTCCTGTGTGGTAGGAAATTTTGTCTAGCTACAAATGCAGGCTGGAAGTCAGCCACGGTGAATTCCAGAGGTTACGCTAAGTTGCAACGTAGCAAATAACCTGTACCAATAAAATTAGACTTCAGATTAGAAATACACACTTCGGAAAGATGAAAGTGACCTATAACAGAGAGCTACATCTTGAAAGGAAGACTGGTTTCCAAAAGCAAGAGGCTTATCTTTCAGGAACAAAGAAGTGTGAACAGTTCTACAACAAGAAGCCAATCACTGCTTGGAAAAAACAAACTACAGGGGAGTAACATGGATGGTATATATACAGACTTAACTGTGCCCGAATTAGAAGAAAGAAGAATTCATGCCAAAAAATGGTTAGTGAATTAAGCTTGAACACTTTCTAAAAACCAGGAGCATGTGCATTACACCTTCCTCTACCTTTTGTACTTCACAATTAAAAAAAAAAAAAGATGTTACTTAACCTGTACCCTGTTGAGCGCCACAAAAACTGCTAAACTCAAAGTGAGACATGGGTTTTTATTTACAATCTTCAGTAGTAAGATAATAAACTGGAAAAATCAACACAATCACAGCATAAAGATAAAAGGAATGAACTGGCATCCAGTGAAAGATGCATACCAGGCTAAAGGACCTACAACAACTCATTTGGGAGACAGAAAAAATAGAAAGAACCTGGCTCCCCCTCAAAATAGAGTGCAAATGATCTCTGTCACATGTTGAGAGTCCTGTGCTTTTCTCTTGATCCCAAGGCACTATATATCAATCCTAACTCAAGTTTGTAACTTGTCCCCATTATACCATCAGTAGCACTCAGGAACTTCGATGGAAGGCCAAATTCCTGAGGTCATAACAGGGCCCTGTGGACACCGCATAAAAAGATTTTAATTAAGGCAGACACATAGATCTTAATTCAGTTTATTTCAGAAAACTCATTATCAAGTTGTAACATCCAGATTTATTTATTTTTTGAGATGCCAGATCATGGAAAAAAAGATGAGTTACTCAGAAAAATCATTTTCAACACAGTTAATAAGAGAGATAGTCATCTCAAAATGCACTGAATATCGGCAGCCCACTAGAATTCAGTAACCAAAATGCCACTTTGACAAGTATTCAAAAACTGTTTCTTTTCCACTATAATTTTTTTCCCCCTTAAACAAATTCTCCAATTGTAAAATGGGGGGGGGGGGGGGGGGGGGAAGGGCTCGGTCACCTATAACAATTGTAATTTGTAAGAAACTGTTAAAAGGATGGGACAATTGTCAGTGAAACATCAGTACTGTAGGGAGAATTACAAGTTTTACATGTATTTTGTAAGAAAAGAAACAACCATCGTTCTTTAGCTGTAGACCACCTACCATCCCCTCCCCCTCCTCCCCAAATATCGCCAGATAAAACAGCAAACAGCTAAAACTAAACCGAGGAAAGAGAGAGGAAGTTGGTGGTAAGAAGCAGCCAAGAGTTCTCTAAATAACCTTCTGCTTTTATAAACAAATCCTCCACTGAAAATTTCTACTCTTCAGTCATTAAGTCAAGTCATATTTTTGACATTCTTCTAAGACTGCTTCATGTTGGTGTTCGAACAGATGCAGAAAACTGCATCCCCTCCAATCACATCCAACCCTAACTACAAATTACCCAAAGTATATTAGAATTACACCCACAGCAGTCAATATAAAATGTAATCAAATTCTTAAAAGCAAATAAAACTTTTTTTAATTTTAGAGTTACTGCTGCATTTCTCACCACTCCTATTTTCACTAGATACTTGCCTTTTACTCTTTCTACTTCCATCTTTAATCCTCTTGAGCTACATCCCAAGATGCTTAAAGCTTAAATCTTCAAAACTGTTTTTCCTCAGAAGTTAATCTTCCTCATAATTTTTTAATTAAGATCATAAGCACGTTAAAAGTAAATAAACCTCTTATTTTCCTTTTCTCCAAATTCTCCTTTTCACCGCTTTTCCCTCCTGCCAATCCGTTCCTGCTCATTTCTCTCCTCTCAAGCAAAAATGCAATTCAAACACACTAGCTAAGGTTTTACAGAAACAATCAGCTTGAGCAGACTTCTAAAATAAAAAGAGTTCACAGGCAATAACAAAACCCTTTTCTGAAATAAGATCAGGTTTCTTATTGAAGACAGATTCTCCCTCACAGGCAAATCATAAAAAGTATTTTACAGCTTCAGTTTCTACTTGTATAGTAAATTGTTACCTGTCACTTGCAAGTAACTCAGTTGCCATTTTAACAATTTTTTAAAAAAGTAAAACATTCATAGCATGTAACTCATCTTCCCAATAAAAAAGATAAAGCCACAAAAACTTCCTAACATTCTGGGGAAGGCTCTCACTCTGAAAACAGGCTGGCAACAGCAGGGGGTTTCTCCCCTGTGTAGACTGTTCTTCTCTTGCAAGAGCAACGCACTGCTAGAAATACCTCACACCTCTAAAATCCCAACAGATTCCTGGGGAGTTGAAAATAACTGGAAGAAAATGCCTAAGTGGTACAACATCTAATCAGCGAACAAGCCAAAACTGAAAATTAAGCAGGACTGCATTTTTCAATCTACTGTGGTGAGACCCAGTACCAAACACTGCTAAAGCACTCAAATGGGATTGCAGATCTGATCTCTAGCAAATCACCAAGACTATAATCCCCTCTGGAGCCTTTTATTTATATCAACATTCCGGTAATACAAACATCTGGTAGTCCTCACATAACATTTTCCAGTTGCCATCTTGCATTAATATTTCTACGAGCTTATCAAAACCAACTTGAGCTGAAGTACAGTTTCTGCCATTATGATTTTGGAAATTAAGTTTTCAAATAATCTATTTAGAGATTACAAAGCATTGCCAAAATGAGACACCAAACTACTGGAT
The DNA here is from genome assembly GCF_017639655.2 of Falco naumanni. NCBI lineage: Eukaryota > Metazoa > Chordata > Aves > Falconiformes > Falconidae > Falco > Falco naumanni. Next base: position 295,107 of record NC_054071.1, read on the forward strand.
TCTTTCACCTCCTTGCAATTGCAGCATGACTTTAAAATGGTTATGAGAATTATTTTAACCTGCTAAATGTAAAGATCATGCAATTACCCAATAAAAGCACCCTCAGAATCAGCACGCACACCCAGGTTTTTGGAAAAGCATTGTAAGAATCAACTGCTTGTTTCGTTCCAACAGCAAGCTCACTCCAGCACTTATTTCTAACAGATAATAAATAGCAATTACAAGCACTCGAAAAAGACTCTTCTTTGCAGCCTATCTTACCAGGTAACGCTTCTCAGACACTTGTTTTTACAGGCAGGAAGAGTCCTTAATTTTCAAAGTTACTTTGTTCAGTCTTCTCTCTGACCTTATCAGACATCAACATGAAAAAGAGTTAAGGACAGGAAGGAGAGGGGAATCAAATTCCAACCAACTTCCACTTCCAACCCTTCTATATTTTCCTCAAAAATCATCAGCTGTGTTTTCTATAGAACAGATCACACTGACTTCAAAAAGGTGTGATGGTTTTCCTAGCATAATTTTAATAATCTTACATTAACAAAAAAATATTACATCTTACCATAAATCCCATTGAAAATAAAAATTATGGCATTCATCTACACCCATATTTGAATATTGTAATCATTCAAGACTAACATTATTGAGTTAATAAGAGCAAAGAAAAATCTGGTATCTTAGACATTACATATTTAGTATGTTTTTAGTCAACAGGAAAAAGACTGGGCCAGAGGCATTATTGTATGTCTGTTTATATTAGTGACACTTTGGAATCAGGGCAGCAAGGTGAATTCTTTTCACTACTTTCAGCATTAATGTTGTAACTTCTAAGTGAAAAAAAATTCAAAGGAAGTATCTTGGACACAGGGAGCTGATTTGCTTTTAATTACGCATTCTGAGCTGTTATTGGCATAAGCCATTTATTGCATCTTTGAAAAACAGAGGTAAATGTAAAAGTATGTGAAAATAAATTCCCAGAACATACCTACATTTCCCTTTTTACACCAACAAGCCATCTCCATGAAGTGTTCAGCCTCAAAGAAGAAACCAGTTCTTGTCACTTTTGATTTCTTCCTGTTAAACCCTTCTGTTCTTATAAAAACACTTTTAAGGGTCTTCCTATTATTTTCCCCATCAATAGTAAAACTCAATAAGCAATATTAATCTAAAGAGAAGTATCAATTACCTGCTAGCCAAGAACCAACTCTAAATCACACAAGTTATAAATTACTACCAAAAAAGCACCAGGACCTTAGAACATTTCCATGATACAGCTGAATATAATTTGCTGTAACACTTGTGCTTGCAATCCCTGATTAAAATTATGTAAAATTTAAACGACAGTCATTAGCAAGCAGAGGTCTGTAAGGCAGAACAGGACATGTGATGGCAATTTTCAAAACTTCTGGACTCAAACGCCTACACTGACACGCTGTACTTCTCTCCAGGAACAAGTATGAACAAAAGCACAAGCTAACAGGACATCTTAAAAAAACACTTTCTCTCAAATGCAGTAGTGAAATACTGTTCTCTGAATTTCATTTAGTGCCCACACGTGCTTCTAAGAAATTCATCAAACTGATACATGTGGGTTTTAAGCACAACTTGTTGAGGCTGCGCACCTCTACAAAAAAGCAGCTGAGGAAATGAAGGCACCCATATAGTGGTGTCACTTAATATGATTTTGAAATTATGAAGGCAGATGTATAAGGTCAAGATACCCAGCCTACAACAGTCTGCCTTCTGTGCATCTGAAGAAGGTACTGCATGATGTCTTCACCACAAGATAATAGCTTCTTGTGGGGGATAGAGGGGATACACAACATTCTTTAACAGTCAACATAGTTAACCTGTAGGCATGATTCTAGCCATGTTAACTGAAAACTTTTCCATTGATGCAGTCAGCGTCTGTTCTTGCCTCTTTATGCAGCAACACTTGGGAGGCAGCCAGGCAGCTTCTCTGCATTGCTATACAGCAGCTCCAGATGACTTCGTGTTTGTCTCCACCTGCTCTCCAGTCTCACTGCTGTAAGCATGCCTCTAAAAGCAGGGCTGTCATTTGAACTTCTCTTTCAGATACAAGAGCAAATTCACTGTTTTAAATTAAAAAAAAAAACCTGAAAAATATTTATTTTTAAGAAAAGATAAGTGAGACCTCACTAGCTTTAAAATCTAGAAGAAATAAATCATGGGATGCCTCCCAGTAGCAAACCACTGCTATTAGAGAAAAGTTTCTATATACAATTACAAGCCGATTTATGATCTGTTGAACAAATTTCTGCAGCAATGAGCAAAGAACGTGGCCAGAACAGTAACTAAAGCCACACTTTTAAAAATACACATATCATTAAGTTAACTGACTTCTTCATCTGATCAAGTTCTGCAAGCAAGCTTCTACTTCTTGTTTGGCTCCAAGGTCAGTAAATTTTTCTAGACCATCTTCTCCACTCATGCAATTTTGCTTAATTATCAGTTCTTGTCACAGCCCTAACAGATATTCCCGTTATACTCATTTTGGAGATAGCTGTTTCTTGGTAAATATGAGGACTTAAGACTTCATGGAAAGCAGGAAAAAAACCTGAACTACAAATTGCTGTTTTAGTCCCACAAACCATCCTGTGAACCTCTAAAAGTACCATTTCTGCATATTCATAGTTAAAAATGTGTAATTCTTTAAGTTCTGTTTGACATCAGATGTTCCCATTTTCAGAACATCACATCAGTCTTTTCAGATTGATGCTGTATAGATGTCACTGCCATTTCTGATGTCACACATACAAAAGCGTTCCAACTGTACCTCCATCAACTCAAAGGGTGGCACACTAACTCCAGAGAAAAGGTAGTCATTCAGAGTACCTTAAACTGTTAGTCAGCAATTTAAGAATCCTGGTGTCCAACTATATACCCTAATTATACACATGATGCAACATGAAATGTTTCTGAATATGTAATAAATTTCAGTGTTCAGAGTTCTAAACCTTCCAATGTATTTTCAGAAACAGTACTACTGAACTTATGAGATTCCCAAATATTTTAAATGCTTAAAAAATAGCATATTATCAAATGAATAGTCTGAATTTTTCTATATTTAAGTCTCTTAAAGGTGTGTGCAAGGGCACCCCCTTTTTGCTAGGAAATTACTTCTGTTATCAGAAGTTGGATCAATTTTTTAAAAGCATTAAACATTACTGTATATGATGCACAGCCCAACTATTACATCAGACCCAATTTAAAATGCACAACATACATGCTGTATTTCTAAAAATGGCTTTTGCTAAAGTCCACTGTCATACAACAGAACCTGAGTAAGACCTACAGTGCAGGCTAAGAAAAGCTGAACCAAGATCTCAATATGAAAATTTTAATACTATTTTCTCTAATCAGTGTATCTAAAGTCAACACTATCTGCTATACCAATGGCCAAAACACTATCTTCTGGTCATCAATTTCGTGTTGGGAGTATTTAATCCCTCCAGTGGTCCTGACTTTATAAACTCTAAGATGTCTAAAAATCCACGGAGTTGTAAAGCCAGGTACACTTCACAGATTGCAATGGTGCAACTTCTGCCTGTAGACAAAGAATTTACTCACTGTATAAAAATGAACTCTCAAGTCTTTTCCAGGCATTTGCTACACAGTCAGTGGTTCTGCATCTTTTCAGTCCTAAAAATGTGGAGAAAAAAAATGAAGCAAAACCCCCACAAAATTACATTTCATGCGTGTTACCTATTTTCTTGAATTCGCAGCTACGTACACCAGCAAAGAGGAAGAGACTTCCAGAATCACTCAAATCCTTCCTTCCAAAAACTGCTAGAGAGTTCAGTAAAGGGACACTTAACAATATGAAATCAAGAAAAGAAATTCTAATACATTTACAGATACAGTTTCAGAAAAACAACAGCTTATTTGCCTCCTCAAGGGTACAAATACTTTCATCTCCTGCTAGTTTCCCACACCATCATGTGTTTCTAGAACTTGGGACACATACTTTATTTAAGAGGTCTCTCAAGTACAAAGCACAAGACAATGCAGTAGCAGCTTATCAACTGAGAATCAAGAAGCAATTCTCCCAATAAAACGAGCTTGTTTGGTTTTTTTTTTTTAAAAAAACACATTTCAGTCATATTTCCTCTCTGTGCTGAGTAGGAAACACCAACAGTCAGAGGTTGGAGGAATAAAGCAAGATCTTACATAATACTCCAATCGTGCAGAAAATCAAGCCAATGCTGGGAGAAGGAATTTTACAACATTACAGTTGGTATTTCCAAGTGTGAAACTATGCATGCAATCAATAACACAGCAATAGCTCCTGATTGTACAAGCTTTATGCCCAATTCCGCAGAAATAATGTCCAGGAAGAAATGAAGCAGATGTTTCAAGTTTACAGGTCCACTGTGAGCCAGGCAGTGGAATGGCAAGCCCCAAGAGTAAAATGCTGAATAGAAGGGTGTGTCAAGAGTAATGCTGTTAAGTCCCTCTTCTGTAAACTATAATGGTATCTAGAAAAATCACACAGGGCAACAAACTCGGTTCACAGTACATACCTCACACTAGGACCATCTAGAGGCTCAGCTGCAGTTCAGAGATTCAGAGATTAACCCTAAACCTCCCCACGCACAGGTCAAGCTGGCTCAGTGGAAACTAACTGAGAGAAGACTCTGATGAATGGAATGGTCTTCAACATTTATCAGGTCTAATCAACCTAATACTATTGCCAGTCCTGGTACCTTCTCCATGTTAAAACATCAGCAAATTGTAAGATCAATTACGCAGGAAATAGTATTTTTTTGAGCACTCCACTGTCATCTGTGCAATCAGCAATGGCAATGTTGGCAATGTTCACGGAGACTGTATGTGAAACCAAAACTTACATTTTAACTCCCTCCCTGATCTGTATCTATGGGCAAACCCGGGAGGTTTGGGGGAGGAAATGCAATTCGTTTTATAATAGGGGTAACTACACTCAAGTAAATCAGGGTATCAAATTTGATAGTAGTTTCTATGATCTTATGGTAGGTACAGTCCTCTCCTGTATTACTGTCCTCTACTGATATGGCGACAGGACAAGAGCTTGCAATGTACTTCTGCTATTATTTTGTCTCGATCTCGATACCCATCCATGACAAAATGCCATTAAGAAAATAAAAATCTGTCTTTTCTTCAGGTCACAACGAAACAAGTGACATAATGAAACCAAGTAATTTTGGGCATTTGGTTAGAAAATATCACTGAAAAAGAGGCCAGTGGTATGTTTTACTTAACTAATTTAGGGGGATTTATAACCAAAGAGTTCTGTTTTATAAAGCATAAATAATAGTGTAATTCTTCAGACTTTTATAGGGCTTCACATCAAGCCACCCCCAGACGTAAACGCTTAGAACTCTAAAGGCAAAGAAAGGGAAAAAAAATCACAAAAAAGTATTCCTTTTCATTATGTCACGATGATGCTCTACAATCACAGACGTAAACACATTTAATAAATCTGAGTTACAGAAAAATGACAACAAATAACATTACATTCCATATCTTCCTCTCCTCTAAAAAACGTCAAGGGAAAGACAATTCCATTGCACAGGCATTTGGCACACTACGGAAATAGTATTTTACCTTTATAATACCTTTATAATCATTAATCAAGATAATGCTTGTAGCAAGCACTAGCACTCAGCTATTAAATTGAATCAGTGACACATTTAACTGCGAAAGAGAATTCTTTTGCCTTTCCATACTGCATGATGATGCACCATTTCCTTTAAACACCACCACAGGCCTGAGACACAGTGAAGAAATACCAGCACCGATCCCAGACGCCTCTAATTCACGAGAGATGTGCCTCTCAGTCCTCAGCGGTGAAACTACAACCGGCCATCCCTTACTTGGTTATGCTGTTAGTCACCCCAGGTTTTCCACTCCAGCCTTTATTTCCTTTCTCCCACTCACGTTTCCTTACTCAGTTCCTGGCACCCCACTGAACCTCTGCCCCTGCCTGAGGAGCTCCGGGAATCCCTTAAGCAGGCCTCCCCCGAACTTTTCCCTGCCGGACCTCTCCCCTCCCCAGGCCCCGCTCCCTCACTCGCGCCCTCCTCCCCAGCCGAGCCACCGAGCCCTCCCCCAGCGCCTGCCCCCTTCCCCACAGCTCTTACCTCCGGGCCCCGCGAGTGACTCCTACGGCCGGTGGAAGCCCCGCTCCGAGACAGGCTGAGCGCCCGAGAAGCCCTGGCCCAGGCAGGTGCGGCGGGTGGGGATAGCGCCCCCGGACTCTGGCCCCCGTTCCGCAGCCAGCCCCTCTAGGCGAACACCAGCAGCTGGAGCTCACTATCTAGCAGCATGTCTTCCGCCTCCGAGTCCCCCCAAGCAGATGCAGAGGCTCGTTATTCCGCTTATTCCGCAAGTCCCCGCAGCAGCGCTCTGCGCAGGCGCCGAGCTGACGAACGGGCAGGATATGGCCGTTCCCAGCGCTCCCCCCCGGCCGCGCAGGCGCCCCGGCCGCACCGCGCTCCCCCCCGCGCCCCGCTCCCGGCCACCGCGCAGGCGCGTACCCCTCGCACCGGCCTCGACCTCCCGCCCCCCGCTCCCTTCCGCGCCTGCGGCAGCGGCGCCCTTCCCGCTCCCGCGCCTGCGCCGCCAAACACGCCCTCCCCGCGCCCCCCCTCTTGCGCATGCGCGCTCGGCCCCGCCCGCCCGCCCCTCCCCCGGGTGGCTCACCGCCTGGCAGCACGGCGGAACATGCGCCGTGTGCCTTGGGGTCCCCTCAAGTTCAAGCGCTCGCTATTTGGCAGAGCTACTCCTGTCGCAGTGCCACTTAGAACAGCCAGCAGAGGCGGGGGACGCAGGCCCGCGCGGGTCTCTCACTTCCCAGTCGTGCGGCAGGGCCGCCGCAGGGACACAGGAGAGCTGCCCCACATACACATCGGAGAGGCAAGCGGTGGCGGGGGACGAGGAGACTACCTTCCCCCCATCCCTGCGGAGGCTTCCAGTCCTCGCCCAATTCCTTTCTGCTTCTCTCCCCCGCACGGCCCCTCCCACCTCACCTGAGAAGGGAACCGCTGCCTGCTGTCCCCTTTCGGTCTCCTCATCCCACCCTACACTGACACATCCGGCCCCCCCGCAGCGCCCGCCCCCCAGCGGCACGCGGAGGCGCTGCGCATGCGCCGAGAGGCGGGGTGGGGCGGGAAGGGCGGGAGCGCGGGAAGGGCGTCGAGGGAGGTGGTGCGCGCCATCTTTGCTTCGCCTCACAGCATTGTGAGGCGCGGCGGCCTGAGGTGGTGCCGTGCTTCTCTGCCCCTTCTGCCTGACAGGCCTCTTCTCCTGGTGTCGTGTGAGGGTTGACAGCTCTTCTGCGAGCTGGTGTCGGCTTTTGTTTCAAATTCCTTTACTCAAGGAGGAAGTGTTGGGGGAGATGAGAGTGTGTGTTTCGCTTGCTGTGGTGGTGTGACCTGTTTTCATCTTTCCTCCTGGTTCCTTTGAGGGTTGGGCTTAGTGTTATGGTGGAAAATACAAACAGTTCTTCCCTATTCTCTCACTTCAGGCTGTGTGGTGGGTCATCTGTGCTTGTGAATAGTGGCTCCCTGCACTGTCCGCAATGATAATTTCTTACCAAGTTTGAGGATGGCTGGTGAGTTTTTCCTCAAAGCATAGTGTTTATTTTAACGTTTTGAGGAAAGGATTATAAAGCAAACATGTCTGTCATTCAGGGATCTAGATCAAAAAGTTAAGGGAGGCCTTACAGACTTACAAGGCCCACCTCTTACAAGGGGGTTATCAAGCAAATGGAGCCAGGCACTTCATAGTGGTACATGGCAGGAGGATGAGACACAAAAGGAAACCTGAAGAGATTTAGACTAGATACAAGATATCTAGATATGGCCATAGATGAGCGTTTGGACAGGTTGCCCAGATAGACTATGTGGTCTCTATTTTCTCAGGGTTTTAAAGGTCTGATTAAATAAAGTCCTGAGCAACCTTCTCAGATCTCATAGGTGACCCTGCTTTGAGCAGGCTGGACCAGATAACATCCCGATGTATTTATACTATCATCCTAAGATCCTGTCTATGTATGGGTCTTCTAATTTGTAATGGTTTGCAAAGAGGGAAAGCAAAATAGTCATTGTTCACAGCCTTTAAATACTTAAATGTTTGTGGAGAAGCTTATCCTCGGCTAGCCTTTCTTTCCTGCCAGTTAATAGTGAATTAACACAATTACATGCAAAGCACCACAATAACCAAATCAGTCAGGTTACATAATACATATCACAGTTACACTTACTTAAATGAAAGATACAAAGTCTTTTTACCTCATATCTCATTCTCTTAGGTGAAAAATGCTGCTTCTTATAGCACAGTTGGTCCTGTATGCTTGGCAGCCACAGTTGTCCACTACTGACTCAGAGAATATTGCCCGTTTCATCGCAAACGTTTTCTGTGGTGTCCTGGGTTTTCCTGGCACGTATCTCATCCAAGTCATAACCAATTCTTGAACCCTGCTTCATTCTGTCATTTCACAAACTGCTGCCCATGGTGACAAACCAGCAGGTAATGCTGCATTGCAATGAAGAAATGCCATAAAACTGCCTCTTGTGATGTACAGAATTGGTGTTAGCATTCCTATTCTGGCTATGCATTTCTCCTAGAAACTTACTTTCATACCCTTTCCATTAGTCTGGGGTTTATATTCCCCAAATAAGCTGTGGATTTTTACTGATGTATTTATCCTCTTTACAGTTGAAGTACAAAAGGAAATCACAGCACCAGTTTTAAGAGAAAACAGATTCCTCCTTCCCCTCGCTTAGGCTGCAGACAAATTGCAAGATGTTTCTAGACAGAACAAACAGAAATGTCTCCTTTAATTCAACACTGGCTATATGTCAGTTAGTGGTAGGAAGGTCAACCTTTCTTGCGGTTTATGACATTCTCCTAATCAAAATTCTCTTGTTCCCAGGAAGTGGAAGATTAAATAGGGTATGTGTGAAAATGATCAAATTTTACCTCACCTCCATATGTAAAAGTTACTTAAGGTCAATTCTGTCCTCCTCAGTGGCAGATAGAAGTGAAATACTGTCACTCCTCACAGACCCTACCTTCTGTCTTTAACAAAATTACAATTCTTAGGTGCAGGTACTGCTTGAACCTTGAAAATGTGCATGGGGATATGCAGGGGTATGTGTGTGTGTGTGTGTGTTTTGACACTAGGGTGCATGTAAGAGTAACCAAATTCTTAAATGCATTCACTTTGGGTATAATTTTCAGTATCATCTGAATAATACAAGACAGGTGTATTTTTCTGCATGAGAATCATCAGTAAATGCTAATGTACATATAGGTTTGGAGGTGTTTCTTTTGTGTATATTTAAGTTTTATTTTTATGTGAAGCTGATTAAACTGATGTCCATGAAAGAGTTATGTGCAAGAATTTTAAATAGCTCCTGATTTTTAATATTCACTTTCTCTTTGGTTTTAATTATTTTGTTCCTACGTCTACGTTTCCCTTTCAGTTTACTAAAAATCTAGAAATGTAATTAGAGAGAGGCTGAACTCAGAGAAAGCTGCCAGAATTTCTACATCATGATTAAATGTATCAGCTATCCCTTTAGTGAGAGACTGAAAAACAGGATTCTCCTAATTATCTCCCTTTTATCCAGGAAAGAATCTGCAACACATATGGATACAGGGTTATTGAAAATGCAGCACTAATTAAAATCTCATATAGGCTCCTGATGATCAGGGGAGTATGAAAACACTTTTAAAATTATTTCCTGTATTTGCTAGCTTGTTACAAAAGCAAACAAACCCATTCTAAACAAAACCCATCTCCAGTCACTGGGGAGACTTAATGAAGCTTTTATGTAGGCAATAGTCACACAAATAGCACAAGTTGCTTGATTCACCTCTCCTCATACCAGCGAGACATCTTTATCTCATTTTCCATATGTAATGCAAAAGGTATGTTCACAAACAGTAATGGGATTGTTGCTGGGTTTGAGGATATGGTTAGGGGTTTTGTTTTAAAATTTAAGACATTAAAAGAATCTTGATATTACAAGCTTTCATGGTTTCATTGTGGAATAGTACTATTTGTGTAACAGCCAATTAAAAATCTAGTATCTAATAGTTTATCTTTGGAGTCTGACTTCTGCTAGGGTATCTCCATCCTCTTGAAATGTCATGCTCTCACCTAGCCCAGTACAAAGCCTACATTATTATTTATCTTGTCAAAGCAGTCTAAGGTTTAGCACTAGCGGAGCACACTAGAGGACAGTAAGTGCTGATACGGTTTGTGATGAAAGGAAAAGCTTCTGAGATACTGGCTTCTTTGAACCACGTAAGTCTGAGCATCCTCCAGGGAAGGGAAACTGGCGAGCTCTTTCTTTTGCAACCTTCTTCCTCAAAATGTAATTTGCAACAGAATAGCAAGTACTGAGCTAGACACTGAGTCCAGTATCCCCACTTTTCCTTCACTATAAATAATCTTCAGCATTGCATGGAGTAGGAGGGTAAGTTAAATATTACCCATCTTTTAAAACTTTTAAAGTGTATAGAAGTTAAGCAGCTTATATATATTAAAAAAAATAATAGGGGAACTGGTTGCTTCTGGTTTTGAAGCAGAAATCCACAAGAATGTAGGAATTAGATGGGTTTTAGGTACCCAAATTAAGAACTACAACTGAAAACAAATAATTTTCAACAGATGTATAATATTACAGGTACCTAAATCTTTCACATACTGCCCTTTCTGTCCTGAACGTTCACTTAAATGTTGCCAGTTTCTGGTTACGCATGTGCTCAAAACTGTCATTGCCTGAGCACATAAGCAGTTAGTTCCTACCTTTGTTGCATTTGGATCCAGTAGCACCTATGTCCCTTGGAGCATGAAAGGATAAATTTGCTGTAGCACAGGCACCACATACAGACAGTGTTATATTCGCTACAAAACAATAGCGGTTGGCACTTCTATGAGAAAGTGCCTGCTGGTAGTAGTGGCATAGTCTCCTTTTTCACGTACAAACCATTCTCAGGTCTGAGCTTACTGCTTTGCATATTTCTTGTCTGAATTTGCTTTCCTGACTTCAAAATAGGTAGCTTAGTCATGGTTGCTGTGATTAAAACTACTTATATTTGTGAGAAAACAAACATTACTTTAAAAAAATCTTGACCTCCTTTGGAAAAACTCTAACTTGGAGATTTTAATTGCAGGGAATCTGTTCATAGTGCTATTTTTACATGTATTGGAAAAGTATCAAAGCTAATTTTTTAGAAGAGGAAATTATACTTTAAAATGCATTATTGTGAGAAAGTGACTCCCTCATGTCTTTGAGTTGGTGCTTTCTTTCTCGTTAGAAGCATCTCCTGTCTTCCCTGATGAGCCTGCTCTTGTTTTCAGTGCTGGTTTGCTTTAAGATGCTTTTGATCCTGTATTCATTAAAACCTGATCCTGCTGCTTCCCAACAGCCCTAATGGTCTGTGAAATTATTTTCCTTTTCTCCAAGATGCTGTTAACTCTGCTAGCACCTGCAGAGTGGAGGAGCTCAGAACGTTGTCAAAAGTCCTCTGATTTATTCAAACCAGCCTCTCTCCACAAACAGGAATTAATGTTCAATGTTATCACAGCAGTCTTCCTTAGTGGAGAAGTGGGAATGGACTGCAACAGTCTAAAGGTTTTTGTCACTGCTGTTTTCCCCTTCTACAGGTACAGAGAGATAACTGGACAAAAGACTTGGAAAATCCAGGATAGAATTCACTCTGTGTAACAGAGCATGAAAATATGAATGAGCATAACAGGCTCAAACAGCTGAAAAAAAATATTATTTCTTTTTAAAAGAGGAAGTTAATTCAGTAAGATAAAAGTACGGAGCAATGAGAAGTGATGTAGTAAAGGGAGAATGTAAAAGTGCATTTCCAGTCTGTACCTCAGTGGTAACAAGTTAAGGGAAAGGCAGGATTTTTAAGGTATCCACAGACAAGCATTTTTCAGTTATTCAGCGTCGGGATTCAGAACTAGATGACAGTTTAGTCTTGTTCTATTTTCTAATGCTGGTAGAAGAGAGGAGAGCTCGCTAAATTTGTGCTTTCAATACAATAAGATGGATACTAGCTGTCAGTATGCACTTTATTGCACAAATTCTAGCAAGTATCATGACTGAAATACTGCTACTCTAGAACATTTTACAGAACTGAGGAGCTTAATGTGGAGCTAATCAGTTCTTTGGTTTTGCCTTCTCATTACCAATGTCCTGCAATGCCTATTATGGCATTACATTACTGCAACCAAAATGGCAGTAATGAATATTCAGATGTTTAATTTAATTTGAAGATACACTCAGTTATTGCATAGAAAACTGTCTTTTAGAACAGTGATTTCAAAACAAGCATTCAGAAGCCATGAAGACCAGCCAGAAGTAAGGTTGCCCATGCAATATTTTGGTTCTGTTGTAGATATCTGCATGCTGTAGTCTTTAATTGTCTAATCACATTGTCTTAAACCTGATTTCCTAAGGATACAAAGTTTATGTTGTTTGATGTTCCTATCTTCCTACCCCATCCCTCAATATCTTCTATTTCAGCATTGCTTTTTAAGCAAGTTAAAAAAAAAAAGAAGTAGGGACCTCAGTGATCATTGCATTCTACCATGTTCTATCAAAATACGGGTTGCTAATTCCAGCATTTATGGATCTGCTGTTTTTACTGGACTGTGCTGTCCCCTTCTGTGACTAGGTAAGTTTACAGATAATGAAATGACATGCTACATTCTGTATGGGTTCCCAAGATTTATGTAACTCACACTTTATGTAACTCTAAAATATTTACTGACTGCAAAAATAATTAATTTCTTCCTGGGCATTTCCTCAATTATCAGGTAATGGTGTCTTGCTGCTTAGAAATATTAATGAAGCTATCTTAACTTTAAGTGATAATATGCTTCATGCAATGTAGAAGGGAAGCAAAACAAAACAAAAAGACCTCTTAGAATTTGTCAAACCACAGAAAGTAAAGCTTATGTCAAAACTGCACTTGTTATCTAGACAAGTTGGTAATTCAGTTGTGCTTGGTGCATTCACATCAGAGTTTTACATCTCTCCAGGCGTGACTGTGAACACTTCCTTTTTACAGATCTGGTCTAGCTGTTCATGCAAAAATAAAAAAACCTTGGTAATCATTGAAACACTAGGTTATGGGACTGCCACACAAGTCCTAAGGCAGGGGCAGAATCTCCCAATCCAGACTGATGGTGTTTCTTAATCCTGAGGCAAGGATTTTGTTTTTCCCGCCACATTCACTGTCTAATTAACAAATTATAGCCTATCATGTTCACTGAATAAGATCTCTCAAGACCTTGGGAGAAAGTGACAGTACAATTCTGAGAATAAACTAAATCAGAGCAGGCTGCACATCTGTCTTGAAAGCAGACTCGGCTCCTCAATGCTGACAAGGAATAAGAGAGGCAGCCTTTGCCTGGAAAGCAGCTTGCATTGTTCTGAGAAGTGATTTTTAGAAGTTTAGCTAATGAATGCCAAGCAATTATGCTTCCAGAGGATAAACCTCAGCTGTTTATTTTTTCCATTACCACAGAAACTGAAGACAATGATTGCTACTGTTTGAGTGTACTGGAGAAGGCTGAGATGTTATTGTTTAATGTTAAGTGGGAAATAGTCCTTTGGATGACAGTTCTGTGCTGTCAGTGGGCAAAGGCCATTACAGATGGGCCGAGTCTGTGCTCTATTCATGTTCCAGGGCCGCTGCAAGATTCCTTAGCGTTGTCTTACAACACTGGCTGTTAGGAGAAATTAGAACAACTGATTAAGAAGTGTGGGTGCTAGTCCTACCTGCAGAAAAGCAAATAACTATGTACAAGGACTATTATGGAAATCTTTCCTTGCTGTCCCAAAAATTATGTATACCTTTTAAAATATTTCACTTTATTCCCATTTTCAAGTTTCAGTCACACAGAAGACTTACTCTTCATCGCAAGTGATGGAAGGTTTCCATAACTGACCTGGCTGGGTTTTAACTTTAAATGGATTCTTCAGTATCTGGTCTGTGCCAGTAGAACAGCTCTCAGCAATGCCCAGTGCTGCACATCTGGGCTGCTCTTGGAGTAACTGAAGACCCAGTAAAGGACCTGAACCTACTTCCAGCAAACAACACACCACCATCCCTGACTCTGGCAGTCTTTTCTTATATTCTGCTAGCAAAACACTTCCACTGAATGAATCCGTATTTCAGCAAGTACTGTGTATCAAAACCATGCTGTCTTCTGAACAGATTTTTTCTTCACAACAGGTTAATTACTCATAAAAACTTCAGAAGTAGGCTGTGAGCTTAACCAAAGCAACTGAACCGTGATGATGAAGGTGGTATTACAAGCATTCAGGATCCTCTGTGTGCATAAATATACAAAAAGAATGAAAGTGACATTGCAATCACCACAGAAAAGCATAGCAAGAGAAAGTAAAAAAAGCCCTATGACCATTTTTGCTAATTTAATTCTGAAGCCTTAACCTTAATTTTTTCTTAAAATAGTTTAAACCTTTTATTACTTATTCCGGTGTGCCATCCAGCTGTCCCTGTTTCTGTCTGAGGCAATTATTGTTTTTCCTGTTCTTTAGATGCATCCCTGGCTCACTGTTGCTGAAATTCTATTAGTTATGAACTGTAAATCTTAAGTATGAAACTGTTTATTATGAGTATATATTTGAAATGTATACCCCATCCCTACTGGCCTTAAAAACTTCTTCCTATTACTAGTCAGCATAAACTTACTACATGCTAAAGTGGGACTCTAAATCTAGCATGTATGTTCCCTGATGGGTGCTATTTTGATTTTCATGCGCTTTTCAGTCCATGAAATCTGATAGGAATTCCCATTTCCCTTGCAAGACTGTGTGGAGTCCTGCAGGATAAGCTCACACAATCACCAACTCTTAACTGAGTGGCACAGCATAAATCCTAGTTGTTCTTGAATGGTTGTTAGCCTGCGTTTGAAGTGGTATCTCCAAGACTGGCAAGTCATTGATTTCAAAGCAGTTACAATAGCTTCCTTGTCCGTTAAACTGTTGTAATTCGAGCATGAGTCTTCACTATCCTGTGACCAAAAAGTTATCAGTGTTATACAATTATATCCACCTCTACAAAACATAGGCACGTACAGTATCGTCTACCTTATTCTATGTGCTCTCTAAACATTTGGGGTTTTTTAAACATCTGCTGACGGAGTTGCAGAAGCAGCTCGTAAAAACAAGGAAGATGAAAGGAAAAGCAATACAGCTGCCAAGTTTTCCCCCTGTGGATGCCATGTCTCAGTTAGCTATGAAATAAAACTTTACCTTTCTTGGCTGATACATCAAGTTCCTCCTGGAGGCACAACAGGCAGAAACACTGTAGCAATGTAATCTGCTGTTTATTCTCAGTACATACCTGACTCTTCCCATCTCCCTGGAACCACCAAGAACTGACAGGGTTCCTAGGAGACTCCTGGCACGAATGTTTTCAAAAACCTCTACTGCGATGCCAGTGGGTACTGCTGTGCAGGAAGGCAGCTGTTTGTGTTACATGAGGACAAGAGGACATGCAGGTGTGCCCATACTGATCTATACTGCTGCTCTTTGTAACCAAGGCCATTCTGCAGAAGAGGTGGTGATTGACTTTAAGCTTCTAACGACTTAGCTTCAATGTAGTCTCTTCTGATGGTCAAAAAGAATTAAGCAGAATAAAAATGGAGGAGGACCTTGATTTCCATGTTATGTTTTTACTGTAAGCACAAAGACTCTCAAAGTACAGTTATATCACTAATTAAAGAGGAACTGCTTTTTTATAGGTATTCTCCTTGCATTTCTTGAAAATTATTGAAATAAGAGTTCCCCCTGCTGGTAACTGGCTGAGTCAAAAAAGGACTTGGGGTTGGGACTCCGGAGCCAACAAAAAGTAGAAGATGGAATCTGACCTTCATGTTTTGTACTTGCAGGGCTTTGTCTAAGGCACTTAATACATTAATCTCCTATTCAACTGACTTCTCTTCCTCTTCTACTCAAAGAAAGACCAGTCACATCTGCTAAGGAAGGAGTAAACCACAAGCATTCTCTTTAGTAACACCTTGGCAACTCAGCCCAAACTCAACACATTATGCAGTGAGCATTCAAAGCACCCACCATCTTGGCTATAAAGGGTAACATTTTACAAAAACTCTTCGTTTTGCAAAACGTCATTATCGCAAAACTACTCCTTGCTTACAGCTGGGGAAATAAAGACAGATCAAGCACACAAGGACTAAAAAGAACAAGGCAGTGTTTTGGTTTTTTTTTTTTTGTTTTTTTTTTTTTTAAACTAGGTTTGTGCCCTTCTACTAAACTGGAGAATGTCTAGAAAAATTAAAGAGATAAACTTGAGTCGTAGCAGAACTGGTGAAGCCTAGACTGTTGGTAGAGAACCTGGGAACTGTGCTACAATTCCTTGAAACTGCTCCTTATGGGTGCACATGCTACCAGAGAATGCTTCCTTCTTTGAATAAGCAAAATATAGCTTGGCAGCAGTAGTTAGATTTCTTTGCACAGCCATACGCTAGACGTTATGCAGGATCTAGATAAACTTGAAGAGTTATGTTCCATCAGCACTTTGTACATTACTATCTCTGGCTTGAAGACAGAAAGCCTTTTATGACATTTCACCAAAATTCAAGCATTGCCTCTGAAAACGTTGTGCTGTTTATAAAAAAAAAAAAAAAAGCCAAAACCCAAACATAACCAAAAAGCTATTAAACATAATAAATTCTTCTGCAAAAGGTGCCTTGAAGAGGAGCTACCATTTAATAGGAAAAAGTAACACAAGGATGAAAACTTGATTGGAGCCTAACCCAGTTCCTTTGGAGTTTACCTGTCTTTATTTAAAGAGACAGCTGAACTCAAGCAGGAACACACACTAAGAAGCACCAGGCAGGCTTCTCAAAATGTGGTAACTAGTCTGTCACTGGGGAGAGGTATTGCAGCAATCCTGGCAACTCGAAGCTGGGGACCTGTTTTGTGGTAGTGTTGTTAAAACTGTCCAAGAACAAAAGTCAGCGCTGATTTGAAAATAGCTTCCTGAATTGTTTTCGTAGCCTTCTCTGGGATCTTGCAGTATGTGAGGTCTAGAGAGAAGACAGCAAGCTGTCCAAGGAAATCCAAAGGATTCAGGCTCAAGGTAGGTACAAGAGCTGTCGTCATTTTCAGAAATTCTTATTGACTAGGAGTCAGAGGTGCAGCAAGAACCAAGCTGGAGCAATACCAGGAATGGGCTTTAAAGTTAAAGTGGGTCAAGGGAGTCTGCAGTGATCAGGAGAGAGAAAATCTCCCTTATTTTCTTCCTTCTTGGCAGACTGATCTTTACATCTGTGCCCTGAATACAGACAAGTTGAAGATATTGGTAGAGAGAGATCTTGGCTTAAAAAACAGACCCTAGGAACCTCCCAGCTTCATTCTTTCAGCTGGTTATCTTAGCTGCTACAGTGTGGGGAAGGGGACAGACCTGTGGCTTTGAGCAACAGCTCCCTTGAAACTATGTTGGCTTCTTCTCAATGGTTAATAAAAAAATTAACAAAGTCTTTGGGTTTTGGTTGTTGTTTTTTTGTTGTTGTTGCTTGTTTGGTTTGGGTTGGGGGGTTTTTGTTTGTTTTTGGTTTTTGGTTTTTTTTACAGACATAGTCCCTCCTAGAGCTACACTTAGAGTGGGGGCCAAAGGGGGAGAAGAATTCAGGAAGAGCAGTCTCTGTACACAGAAGAGGCAATTTGGCTTGAGGTGCTGTAAATAAAAAGATCACCGATAACAGCCTGACAGCAACTGGAGAAAGACTGCTGCTATCTCACTCCCTCAATTTCTGATCATATACTTTCTCAAGAGCTTTTGTCAGCATAGAATTATTGCTAATAAGCAATCCTGCATCTGTGGAATCAAAATAAGAGTGATTTCCCTTTGATTTGTAGCACATACTCTAGAACAAGAGTAGAGGTTTGTAACATAAATTACTCAAATATTCTTAATGGGCAACATGTTTGAACAGAAATTCCAAGATTATCACAAGGAAGTGAACGGTTGAGGGAACAAGTGATTTATAATGCATTTTTCAGGTGTTTGTATTTGCACAGTAATGGGGGAGCTGGGTCTATTCCTACATTAGATTATTAATTTCATAGAAGGGGAAACAGGTCTGCAAAAAAAACTAACAGAATTGAGAGCTCACCTAGAATCTCTTTTGCTGCTTTTAGTTGCTGAGTTTGACAACTGGTTAAATGTAAGGTAGTGCTAAAAGACAGAGGAGTGCAAGTCCTACAAACACAAAGATAGTTTTATGATTAAATCACACAGAAGGTAATTAATTCATATCTCTGCCACAGTGTTTCATGAACAAGTCACGCAGTTTCTCTGCTCCCTTTTATAAAATGGAAATAGCATTCATTACCTTAGAGATACTGGGAAGCATAACTGTCTCCAGGGATGTCAGAATCTCTGCACAGTAGCAGATGCCAGCACATGGTGTTCGTCTGGCAGCATTCAAGGATTTAAGTCACAGAAGCTTTTACTTCAGGGTTCTCTACCACTGAGAATGTGTTTGTTTGCTGCTTACCACTTCACCTTTAAGATGATGGAAATTAGCAAAGAGGTGAAGGTGACAGTAAAACCCTTCAATAGCTTTGGGTTTAATTTTGCAAGAAACGTGTTGTTTGAGTAGAACTACAGGATAGTAAGACAGATCAAATGAAAACCAAATTTGAGGCCAAAAAATCTGTAAGAAATACTGGAGGGGTGGGGGAAGCAGTAGACGGAATGGGGAGGGGGGTCGGGGGGGGCGGTCAGGGAAGGGCGGAGAGAGACTTAAAACAGCCACTCAGGAAAGAGATCCAAGACCCCATCTGGAGGGGCAAAAGGCCAAAGCCACAGAACAGATGGAGACCAAGTGACAGCTGGTAGAAACATGCTTTCATGTGTAAAGTTTGCTCTTTGGAGAATTTTGCTTTCCAGCTCTGAAGGCATCATTATGATAGTAACTCCTCCCCATACAACACTGGGGAGCTAGCCTGTGCTCAGGAGTGGATGTTTGAAAGCTCACCGTGATGGTGGTTAATTAACAAGGGCCCTTTCAACATCTAGAAGCTGTTGTCACACAACCTTGGCATGGTTTTAGCAACAGAGGGTCCTGTTCCTTCATCAGCAGAGGGGATGAAAAGAATTCATTTGGGCCCCACTAGTTAAACAGGTTTCCTGTAAACTTTTACATATGCCAAGTGTTGCTGGGGTTTTAGCAGGGCTCGGCTGAAGGATATACCACATCTCAATGTTTACACATATTATCTTAATAGAAGAACATCCAACGGGCTACTCTGCCAGCTCAGTTATGGAAAAAACATACAATCAATCAGAAAAGAATATTGTCTTCAACACAGGCCTTTAATCCGGGGATCTTTCCAGGCCACACCAAAGAACTAACATAACTCTAAGACTAGCCCTCTCCTTGGAGAGGGGTGTGCTGTTTCTCTCCAAGATCAACCAATGACACTGAAATTAAAGTTCTGGAAAAGTGGCCATTGTCCCTTTAATAAAGATATGAAGAGGTTTTTTTCCTGTTAAGGCAAGAATTTCATCCTGCTGCTAGGATCTAGTAATGCAGCTTTGATTACAGAAAAACACACAAAAAAAGCTTACTTGCAGTTAAAACTAAAGTATTACAATTTTAAGACAACTTAGAATTAAAAAAAACTAAAACAAAAAAATCCAAATAGTCTCCTTCTGATTACCTATCCTGAGTCCAGTTTCATAACATATTTTGAGGTACAAGACAATAAATTAAAAGTTCATTCCAACTGCAGAGATCAGCCATTCCCTCAATGCGATGTCTTCTTTACTCCCTTTCCAAATTTGGCATCGAGTCCAAGGCCTGGAAAGAGAATAAAATAACCCATGTGCATAGAAAATTGTTTCACATTCTTCAAACAAACGTTAACGCATGGAACTTAGTGAAAAATCAGAAAAATCAGCTTAATAGCACCAGTCTACTAATGGTCGCTCAGAGGCAGCGACTTACCCAGTGTGGGGAAAAAATAAGACAGATCAAAGCTAGGAGTCCTGTTTTTCTTTTCCTGCACTGGTAATGCTATTGACACTTCCGTCCACCAAGAGTGTTCTAATACAACTAGACTTTTTTTGACCAGCATATTTTGTTAGCTCTCCCCTCGCTACGCATCATCCCTGTTTAATAGGGGAAAGATCTCGGGCGTTTGCTTCCCAGACTTACCCAAGAACACCAGGACTGTCCCCACCCACTGCATTGTACTGATGGGATTGGCAAATAGAACGACAGATGCTAAAATGGTGAAGAACTTGCGGGTTGTGGTGATGATGGAACAAGTCAGAGGTCCGAAGTATACCACAGTCATGAAAATAAAACTCTGTAGAAAACAAATAGATGGTTTTTGTCACTCAGACTAGAAAAAGTACAACACGGATCATATTTTCAGATGAAAAGCCATTGAGCCAGAGCTGAAAGAGCCTTATTTCAAATTCCAATTATTTGCATATAAATGTAAACCACTTTTACTCTGAAGGTAGCCTGTACAGCACTCAAGCACCAAGCAAAGCAACTGAAAGCAAGACAGCCTGACTTTGCTGTTTCCCAGCTGGGCAGACACATCCCTGTGAAGGCTGCAGAACACTGGAGGTGTATTTACCTGACCCAGCGCACTTGTCAGGCCAAACAGCAGGATGTTGTAAATTATGCTGGGGTAGCGTTCCGTAAAACTCAAGAACTCCCAGAGCTCTCCAGTGAACAGTATCCCTGGAAGAAAGATCCAGATGAAAAGTGTGAATTACAAGCCCAGAGGCAGCCTGAGCAGCCATCGCCTACACAGTATAATTCCAGTTAATCCTCATAACCCAAGAGGAGCTACCAAAAGCAAAGACTAAACTCCACACAGTGGAAACTAAAGACAACAGGAGAACAAGGGATCACTTCCCTAGTTAATTAACAAAAGAAGCAATCGATGACTACAGATCCAACTGTGACAAAATAGTCATAGAATCTCAGAATGGTTTGGGTTGGAAGGGACCTTAAAGATCATCTAGTTCCCAGCCCCCCGCCATGGGCAGGGACACCTCCCACTAGAGCAGGGTGCTCAAAGCCCCGTCCAGCCTGGCCTTGAGCACCGCCAGGGCACTGGGCCCTAACCGGCGCAGAAAGCCACACCGAGTTTGCTTCTCAGCCAGTGCAAAAGCACCATCGGGTAGAAACCCAGGCGGTTAGGGCTGGAGCGCGGGGCAAGCCGGCAGGGAGAACTCTCCGGAACGAGCAAGCCTTGGGCAGCTACACTCTGCGGGAAGTAGCGTCCTCTAGCGGGCACGAGACAAGCTACACTGAGCGACCGTGACTTTCTATATACACAAACAAAAAAAAAACCCAAACCAAAACATAGTTCTTTGCAAAAAGCATTCTAGGCCCATTTTTGGAGCCTGACGCACGGGGTGTCCCAGGGCAGTCTCTGGGCGCGGCGGCTGTGGGTTTTGCAGGATGTTCCTTACCAGCTCCCAGGAACAAGGTGGACCATAGATTAATATTCAACATCATGTGATTGGAACCCGTCTGGTAGTGAGCTCTCATGTGGTCCTGAGATACACCTGTCAGCCCATCCAAGGTCAGTGACAGCAGCTAATAAGAGATAAGAGACAGCAAAGAAAACCTTTGCTCTTAATGTCTTCTCTATGGGGAGAATCTATGGGGGTTTTACATTTCAATCACCTACTAAGCAGCAATTATGTGACCATTACGTTAGCATTCCAGGCTAAGCGGGGTACGCACGTACTCATGCACTGATGCCATATCACAGCTCCCAAGAGCACCCTCAAACCCAGGTGTCCGCCTGGGGAACCATTTCCACATCGGCTTTAGGCTGCGCTTGAGGTA
The DNA here is from genome assembly GCF_017639655.2 of Falco naumanni. Lineage (NCBI taxonomy): Eukaryota > Metazoa > Chordata > Aves > Falconiformes > Falconidae > Falco > Falco naumanni. The sequence goes on from NC_054071.1 coordinate 317,017, forward strand.
CAAAGGGCACAGCCTTATCTGTGCTGTAACAGGCCTGTTCCTCCTCACCCCTGCTGGGGTCACCTGCACGTTGGCAGTACTCACCAGCAGGAGCTCTCCATAGCCAAAGACGTGGTCATCGCTCCCAGCACCCTTTTTAGGTTTGTACATAAACAGGGCCACGCCTGCAACTATCAAGAGGACGCAGAGATACTTGGCCGGTGGATACTTCTTCCGCAGCAAAGTCACTCCTAAAAGCATGACTGTAAAGAAACAACATCACAAACCACTCCGAAAACCCTCTCCAAATTTAACTTGGCCCAACAGAACAACATGCAGATAAAATGCCACCTGCTCTTCCTGTGGCAGAGCAGACAGAAGGGGAGAGAGGCACTGTTTTCACCACAGGGGTGCTAGCTGAGGACGCAAGAAAGCCACACAAACAGACACGAAGGAACGTGAAATTCGCTTACCTGGAATGGGCTTACAAGATTTGCCTAGGACCTATAAAAGAAAGCCTGTATTAGCCAGCTGCATGCCATCACCTGCCTGCAAACAGAGCTGTCGTGACAACACAAGGGTGGCCACGTGGGATCAGACACGCTGACGCACCCCACCAACAAAACATATCAGACACTTTAAAAAAGAGAAAACAAAAAATCCCACCACAGGGAACTGCTAAATTAACTGTGAGGGTTTCAGAGATCGTTTCAAGCCCTCTAAAATTAGTACCAGCTCCCAATTAGCAAATTCCCATAATTTCTAGGGATTGCTATTCCCTTTCCCAAGCAGTCTGAAGTCTCTTATCCCCTCTCCAAGAACCCAGTGCCAACCAAAACGTGGCGATACAGCTCCACAAAAGCAATTAGGGAAAAATAAGTGTCAAAACCCAGTTTTCCTCCACATCATTTCACCAGCTGGTTCTTCCACAGCATTAGCTGGGTCACCACAGTGCCCGTTTTTGGGGTACTCTGAGCGTCAGAGGAGCACAGAGCGCTAAGCTGTACATCAGTACTGGCTACCCCTCGCCCTCGCGGCGCCTGCCCTGTGCCACCTGAGTCGGGTAGCTGACGAACTGCAGAGCCGAGTTGCTGGAAACCATTGCGCCCAGGTACGAGAGTGAGCACGTGGCGTACAGCCAGCTCCGAGTGCGATCTGCTTTGACAGCATCAAAGAAACGGATCACTGGAAGGAAAACAAGAAAGAACATCAGGAGGGCTGCGAACAGCCACCACAGCCATGAAGCGCCTTAAGAACGTCACCAGAGATGCGAGGGACAACGCACACCGGCGCTCCGCAGTAAGAGCGGTGGCAACTGTGCCCTCCAAAGGGAAAAGTCCCTCACCGGCAACGCGCGGCCGGGCTTCCCAAGCCGCAGAGCCGCTGGGTGCCCAGGCCCAGCCGGCAGCTCCCCAGACCCGACTTACGGAGCTTGGCGAAGGCGGCGTTGATCACGCACTGGATGAACACCAGGGTCAGGGCGTACTTGAACTTCTCCTGCTTCGCGCCTTCCCCGTACCGGCCCCGCGTGCTGCAAGAGCGGGACATGGTGAGGCCGCGCTTGGGCCTGGCCTGGAGCAGCCGCCCCGTGGCACGGTGGGACCCCGGGCGGGACCCGACCCTCCCCGGGACACGGCGGGACCGTCCCTGGGGAAGGCTCCTGGGCCGTGGCCGCGCCGGGGCCCGCGGTGAGGGAGGCCGCCCCCGGGGCCCCTTCCCCCGGCCCGGCGCTCACATGCTCTCCTGCAGGATGCCGTAGTAGAAGTAGCAGGCGAAGACGCCCAGGAAGCAGACGGGCAGGCGGAGGCGCTCGGGCAGCGCGGTGCCGTTGGCGCTCGCTCCCATGGCGGCGGCGCGGCCGCTCAGCACCGGGGCCACGTCCAGCACCACATCCCGCAGCGCGGCCGGCGGCGGAGCGGGCTGCCTCATACGCCCGGCCTGCGCCCGCCCGCCGCCCAGGGCCCACCCGGCCCCGGCCGCGCCCGCCCGCCGCACCGCCGGGCCCACCGCGGGGCGGAGGCGGGCGGGCGGCGCGGGGAAGCGGGCGGCTCCGACAGAGCGCGGCGCGCCGAGGTCTCTCGGGCTCCCGCAGGGCCGCCCCCGCCGCGGCTGAGCCGCGCTCGGAGCCGCGGGGCACCGCTGGGGGCAGGCAGCGCCCGGGGCAGCCCCGCGCCGGGGCCCTTCGCTGGGCGCGGCGCTGGCGCGGGCGCATCACGATGTGGAGCGCGAGGATTGGCTGCGCTGGCGGGGGCGGAGCTGGCGGGCGGTCCCTGGTTGGCGTTCCCGCCGTCGCCTGAGCGACTCGGGCAGGGCGTGCGCGTGCGCTCCGGACGGCGTTGCCCCCGCCCCCCCCTCGGCCACGGCCCACCGCGCAGGTCCTACCGCCCGCCCGCCCGCCGCCTCGTGGCGGGGCCCAGGGGCTCCCCCGCCACCCGCCGTCCCCGGGAGCTGCCGCGGGCGGAGGCGGCGGTTCGCAGCTCCAGGCGTTCCTCCGCAGCTGGCCGCGCTCCCTTCCGCGGCCTGAACGGGAAGCTGCGTCCACGGCGCCGGAGCGGAGGGGGCAGCGGTTAAACACTCACTGCCCCGGCCCCCGTGAGCCCCCCCCGGGCACGGCCTCAAAGCTGCTGGTACTGCAGCTCCAACACCTGCTGAACTCCTCCCAGACTCCAGTATAGACTCAACGTATTAAATGCCAACGAAGCATTTTGGATGCTCGAAATATTTATTTTGCTTCCTTTGAACTGGCAACACCAGCATCGGCAAAGAAAACCCCTTTAAAACACAGGACAAGAACTCCAAAGCTAACATTCCTCCTATAGGCTTTGCAATACATACATAAAATATAAACTTCAAACAGCTGCAAAAATAGTGTCTTTGGAAGAAAATAGAGTTTCTACATCAGATACAAGAAAATCAGCTTCTTCAATACAACCCAGAGCCGTTGCAACAGAACACAAAACCAAATATTTTGTCAGGAGGCTTCACAACCAGTGTTCCCATGTTACTGCATCACCTTCTAAGGCAACAAACAGGCTGGGAGAGCGCCGCGGGGTGCGCAGTGCTTCCATACAGCCACCCCCAGTGAGGCAGAGGGGTCCCAGAGCCCCCTGCACCCACCCCCGCTCAGCCAGGCTGCCTGGGCTGGAAAGCAGCAGGTAGTTTCTCTACAGCAGCAACACCCCCCCTCCCAGCAGGGACCTCTGGGCAATGCCCGTTTTCACTTCCCTGCAGCACAGCCAAGGCACCTGTAACCCCGTCCACAGGCACAGGGACACCAGGCAGGCAGCTCCCTCACCCCCAGTCACGCAGGCTTTCCAGTGCACGGATCTGTGGGGGCTGCATGCAGTCACCTGTGCTCCCCAAAACACAGCGTTCTTGGAGCTGCAGGCTTGCTTTGAGGGGTAAAGGTGCTCAGGGAGGCACGGTCAGGGATCTGCTGCTCTTCAGCCCTCTCTGTGCTCAGGGGGAGATGAGCAGTCCTACTGGTGCAGATCCACACCGTTTCCTGCCCCAGTACATCCAGGGGCAGTGGTCCTACAGGCCCCTGCAGGCCACGAGGTGAGGGGTCCTGAGGGAGCCCCACCTGCATTCTCCCAGCTCAGCCTCACTCACAGAGCCACTGCGCAGGAGTTTGCCTCTGCTCCCTGCAGCAGCGCCCGGCCGCTCTCCACCAGCAAAACAATCACACAGGAAACAAAGACAATTCAACACAGGAAAGTGCTTTCACAGGGGAGGCTCAGAGAAACAAGCCCCTCCAGCAGTGAGTAGTCCCGTGGCACGCTGGACTTCACAGCTTCCATCGTCCCCAGAGGCAGCCTGCTGTTCGCAGTCCCAGGGCTGCCCCTTGGCTGTCACATCCCACCTTCAAGGCACTAGTCTCCGCAGGGCAGCAGAGACACACCGATGAGCCACAGCTGCTGGTGCTGGCTATGGCGAGCTTTCCCAAAGGCTTCACACCACCAGAGAGCTGTGGAAGACGACGCTCTCCTCTGCCTGGCCATGCTTCCAGTGGTCATAGTTCAGTGAAGGAGGCTGGGACACCTCGCTGAAGCCTTCTACTGCAGCGTCCTTCCGCACCCCAAGGAACGGGGTGGGGGCTGTGGCCTGACAGGATGTAAATGTGCCTGTGCCAGGGCTGGAAGAAGCTGGAAAACCCCTGAAGAGGAAGCCCACATTTGGGAAGAGGGGCTTCACCAGGCTCACGGGGCAGAAGGCAGAACCAGTGGGGTTGAAGTGCACTTTGTTCTTATCTGGGCAGGAAGGCTGGAAAGGCTGATCAGGGCTGGGGGAGCTGAAGGAGAGAGAGCACGAGACATGATGAGTAAGTGACATACCCAAGGGCACCAAACAGCCACAGGGAGTTCACAGCACCACAGACTGGTGGGGCTGGGAGGGGAGCTCCGGGGGTCGCCCGGCCCAGCCCCTGCTAGAGCAGGCTCTCCTCCAGCAGGCTGCACGGAGCCGCCCGGCGGGTCTGGGTGTCCCCAGAGACGGGGACCCCGCAGCCGCTCTGGGCGGCCTGTCCCAGCGCCCCCTCACCCTCAGGGCAGACAAGGTCTCCCTCATGTTCAGGTGGAACTTCCCGCGCTGCAGCTGGTGCCGTGGCCCCTCGTCCTGGCGCTGGGCACCGCTGAGAAGAGCCTGGCCCTGTCCTCCTGACACCCACCCTCCAGATATCTGTAGGCATCGTCAGATCCCCCCTCCGCCTGCTCCAGGCTGAACAGCCCCAGCTCTCTCAGCCCTTCCTCTAAGGAAGATGCTCCAGCCCCCTCATCATCCTCACAGCCCCTGCTGGACCCTCTCCAGACCCTGTCTCTCAAAGTTTTGACTCTTCCAAGAGCCTGACAAAGCTGTACTACCTCTGCGACCTGGATCACGCTTCAGGCACAAAGCAGCACGAGGTGCCTGTTTTTGTTTTGAAAGCACACTTATTTACAAGGGAACCACCTCTTCTCCTCGAGCGGCTCTGCTGGCTAAGAAAAACCTACTGCCTGGGACCGGCACAAGGAATCACAAGATCTTTCTGAGCATGTCTGAGGGTTAGCACTCCAGCTTTCAGCCCCTCTCACCAGGACCTGAGCAGCCACATTTTTGTGGGAGTCTCATCCTAGGGGCTGCTCCCTACTTTTCGAACAGGGTAGGGGTGGCAATTGCAGCAACAGAAGCCTCAGCTGCCCCCACCCTAACATCCTCCCCACAGGACCACCCTCACATGAGTTCTCTTCTGCCAACAACTCCTCATACTTACGAAGCTTCTTCAAAGGCCCGGACTTTCTCACATCCCTCAGGAGGTTCCCGTTTAAACATGTAGCTGTGGTTGGGTCGAGGAGAAGCAGCAAAGGCTAGGACTGGTGAAGGGCTGCCCTCTTCTAGTAGGGAAGGAAAAGCAGATTGAGAAATTTTTAAAAGAATCCAGCAACAGTAAGTACTCAACACAGAACACCTTCCTTCTAGACCCTGGGGCTACAGGCTACAACACTCCAAGCCCATGGCATTGTATCTCTGTAGTTCCCAGCTCACACCCTCCATCCAGCACTGGAAATCACCCACCTGGAAGGTGGGTAACTACTGGAGCTTTAGAAGTCCACTGCAGTTGAGCCAAACTGGCAGAGACCCTCTCTGCCATCTCAGCTGCAGCTTCCAACCTGGCACACAGGCAGGGAGGAGCCACTGCACTGGGGTTTTCGTAGCACTGGCTTCCTTTGCCCCCCTGGAACTCCCAGCCCCTTGAATGTCAGCACTTACCTTTCTCCTTTGGGTCAGGCTGCACCTCATCTGCCGCAGAGGACAGCTCTCCCACTGCTAGTCTCACCGGGGTGTGGGGAGAAAGGCGGAGAGGCACAGAAGGAGAAGGAGAAAGAGAGAGGCTGCTGCAGCTGTCACTGCCAGGCTCCAAGGTGAGGGATGCATCTTGAGAACCTCTCTGGGCAGGCGCTGGTGCCCTGTGGCCATCTGGGACATCCAATATCTAGGGAGGAAGCCAAGTCTCAGAGGAGCAAGAAATGCCTGCCAGAAGCGAGGAGGTTTAGCAGCAGTTGCACCTGCAGACAGCAGCTGCCTGGGGTGCTGGATCCAGGTACAGGCTGAGCCTCCACTCTGGGGAGTGAGGCAGCCCTCCGACACCAGGACATCAGTCCTTCTATACCCTGGAACGCACTTCAGTTCTAAGCCAACTGGCATCACTTTCCCCACATCTCCACAGCACAAAGCCGCCTCTGGATGCCAATCAAAGTGTCTTAAAGCTGCCAGTGAGGTGTCATCTATCCTCAGATTACTACTGGCTGATCTCTCATAGCACCAGCAAGTTCTAAGGAGGGAAGCCAGCAGCCACTTGACCCAATTTAGACTGTTACATGCCTAGAACAAACTAAAACTAGACACAGAGGCCGTCCCCACGGCCAAGAAACAGATACAGGCAGTGTCTTTAGAGGAAAGCATTTCCAAAACCAACCAGAAGATTCAGGGCAATCTTGTGACCTTCACTTACCCGCAAGAGCTCTTCGTCTCCCTGTTCCTTCACAAATGCTTCCTCCAGTTCCTGGTTTAGCCCTTCCAGGCTCCTATGCAAACAGGGGCTGAACCTCAAAATGGGACATGAAGAAAGGAAGCCTGAAGGAGTGTCCTGTCACAATCCAGAATCAAAGAAGTTAAGAGAGTTATATCTGCACAAATTCAGCAGTTACATCCTGTTCCCACAGCTCTCCAGGGCTCAGCCAAAGCCTTTCAGGAGGCTGACAGGAGAAGACTGACAGCAGAGTCACATAAATTCACTAACTGCAGATCAAAGCACAGGGACACGCTGAAGAGGTGGGAGGAGAGAAAAAAAAAACAACAAACCCATCTCCCTTCTCAGGCATGAGAGCAGAAGTCTGAGGGGAAAAAAACAGCCCAGGTGGCTTGGGCACCTGCTCTCCACCTCAGTAGGACACACAGCGACAGCAGAGCAGGAGAGACGTGAACATACCCTGAGCGATCCAAAGACAGCGTGGTCCCCCTGAAGCGGGGAGCTCTTCTCCTTTTCTTTGCCGCTTCTGCCATTTAGCTTTGTTCGCTGGAGCTGTTGCTTCAGTTTGGCAATCTAGCAAACAAAGTTTCAGCTACAGACACGGCAATACACCTCTACCAAAAAAGGACCATGCCTTGTCTCTCTCCTCCCCCTCTCTTCCAGCCCACAGGGAAGTGCCAAAATAGAGACTGTTTCAATCACACAAGCAGCAGCTCTGGCCACCTCTCCAAAAGGATGGGCCAGAAGCACTCACAGGGCCTTGTCACAAACCTTCTTGCTGCAACGTGGCCGGTGCCTTTCCTCTAGTGGATCTGGGTTAGTTTCCACCTGCAGTTAGGAACCAGGCCCTGCTGGAACCTACGTATGCCACACCACCACCAGCAATGCACTGAGCTTCAGTGGAGCTCCTTTACAATAGCTACAGGGAGCCAACAAGATCAGTCTTTAGCTGAGTCACAGAGCGTTAGGCATGAGAATGAGGGCTAAGGTTGCATCTTCAGTTGTTACCCTGTCCTCCCACTCCCCTCCCGTGCAAGCAGGAGCCTCCTGTACAACAGCAACTAACACAGACCTTGCTCAAGCATCAGAAGCGGTCTATTTTACCTCTCTGCGGTGATCTGCGCTACCCCAAGAAGCAGAACGCTTGTGAGCACTGCAGCTGGCCTTCCCCACTTCCGCGTCATGCCAGGACACTGGAGTCTGAAGTGATGAGAAACACGGCTGAGAATAATCACATTTACTGGTTTAGAGACTGGTGGTAGAGTCCAAAGAGTAAGTGATCAACTGCCCTCTGTTCATGGTCCTGTTCCAGTCTCCCCCCATTAACGCAACACTCGCTAGCACTAGTGTGCCTTAACAGATAGCCATCTCTTTGTATTTGCCAAAACAAAGCCATTTTGGCCAGATTTGCGCCTACCACGAGACCAGACCTCACAGACCTATGTGGGAAGAGTCTTGCCCACAAGTCAGTGGCTTAATCACCGCAAGTACCTGGCGAGATAAAGGGCACCAACCCATTACCCCAGAGGAACAACTGCAGCCGCCCCCTGCGCTGCCTGCAGAGGCTCCCATCTGAGCAGCCGTGACGCAGGGTTTTAGGCACTCATTGTACCAAGAGGCATTACCGAGAGGAAGAGCCTCACCCAACTGTGAGAACACACAACGTGCTTCTGAGACCTCAGGCTCCCGTAGCGAAGTTCAAAGGCGTAACCGAACCCCAAGTTTGGCCTGCAGACCGCCTGCTGCTGCCGGAGCACTGGAAGAACCCAGCGGCCTCTCCAGCTCACATCCTTCCACCTGCAGGGCTGGCAGCTCTCAGCTGACTCTCTTCATGCAGAAAACCTGCCCCAGCCCCACGCTACACAGCTGTTTTCCAAGCAACAGCCACATTCTGAACATCAATGGAAATCAGAAAGGGCTGTTAAACTGATCAGAAAAGGGTGGGAACTTCCTTTCACTGAACTCAGCCCCCTCGGCAGAGACTCCAGGATCCTAACGGTCCCAAGGCACACCATTCTCAAGACCAGCCATCAGTTTTTCCCCAACACTACACTTCAGTGCCTCTCAAAACGCTCACCCTGTGTCACTGCCGCCTGCCATTTCTGTGGGAGGCTTCGGATGATACTTCCCTCCTCCATCCTCAACAACAGGCTGCCAGAAGGTGCAAGGGCCTGAGAACAGTTCCTCTCCAAGCAGCTTAACTGATCTCCCCAGAGGCTACTGCAAGAAGAGCAGCTGTTTTAAACAACCCTGTTGAGTCATGGGGATGACAGAAGCTTCTTCTCTCAAAACAGGTTTTAAAATCTATTTAAACTAAAGGAACAAGGCAAGTTACCTGGATAGGTACCAGATTTCCCTTCTGTGAAGGGATACAGGTGGTCTCTAGGCAAAAGTCCAAACCTCTCCTGACATAACAGGCTCTGAACGAAACTCCTCCTTACATACCCCCCTGTAAGCAGAGCACACTGCGCTCCCCACAGCTAAAACCATTTGCGGCCCAGGTCTCCATTTTGCAATGCCTGTAAGCAGCAGACATCACCACGCAGTTCTTTTCAACCAAATTTTGTGTGTTCAGTTTGGTTTGAGAGAGGGAATCCGTTCAGCCTGAACCATTGCTCTGAGGTCCTGCTAAGCTCAGAGCACTTGGTCACAGCCACCCCTGTGCTCCCCCAAACCACGCCAGAGGGAGCAAAGGCACAGACCAACACAACAGGAAATCCTATGGTGAAGACCAACACTGCAGTTTCAGCACATGGCACATCTGATCTCATCTCCTACATCAAACATTCTCTCCTAAACAACTCAAACATCATTATTTGGCCATTATCCCAAAACACTGTGTCATTTTGTATCTCTGTAAGAAAGCTAAGGAGAAGAGGCAAAGGTCTAACAAACAAGACCACAACTGTATCCTGCATTATGACAAGAAGCGAGTCCATGGGAAGCTGAAGTCCCGCTGATAAGAACAGTTTTGCTTTACAAGAAGTTCTCAAGTCACTGGGGGTCTCCTGAGCCCTGTTTGAAAAGCCACTTATTGCAGCCTATTGCTGTGCTACCCCATGCACTGCACCAGTGCTCACAAAAAAACTGGGGCCTAAAAAGGAAGAAAAGATGCTGTTTGCAATCAGAAGGCCTGAAAACGAAGAGCACATACACGTCCCACCTCTCACAGGCAGATTGTCAAGGCAGAAGGAAATTACAGAACCTTTTGTACTAACTGTGGCAAAACCGCTTCCTCAGAAAAATGAGAGAAAAAACCACGCTTTGCACAGCAAGATAAAGCCGCAAGCTCCAATCATGTATAGTGCTGCCATCCTCACCCCCACGCTGAGCACCTGCAGTTGTATCTCTCACTTAACCACCTTATGATAGCAAATCTACAGAGCTCTGCGGAACAGCTGATTAGTAGCTGAATAAGGAGGAAACTAAACATGTACTGGCTAGCAGAGAAAGTCCTTAATTTGGTAACTATTAAGCCTGAAAACATGGAAGGAGCAGCAAAGTCCTGGAGGTTACGATGAGAACATGTTGTTAATACACATGGCAGTCTAAAACCAAGGACTTTATTCCCAGCTTTCAACAGACAAATCACTTGACACAGAGTTGTGCGTGAAATGGCAGAGATGCCTTGCAACAGGCCTGTGAAACAAGCACAGCAGTGAAAATTAGCATTTGCAAGACACTTGAAGGTAATTGATGAAAGACTGCAAGGACGACACACCTCGCCTATTCACTGCAGAGGAGTGATCAGCTCCACACTGATCTCCACGCTCAGCAGAGTCCAATTAATCCTGGTATCTTCCATTCTGGGAAGAAGGAGGTGCCCCTCTTCTCCAACCCTTTCTCCAAGAGGGCTACATGCAAGAAAAACTAATTAGCCCCAAAACACTGGGGTTAAGTGTTCCAGCCATTGCTGATGGGAGACAGAAAGGAAGAGCGTGCTTCCCTGACACACATAAACTTAGATAAATTCTTTCCCTTCCTTTCCAGCACATCTTCTGCCCTCAGCAGCACTCCTGGCCACTAGAACTGAAACAAAATCAGGCAAGAATACTTTGGAAGAGGACAACGGAAGCTGGAATCCAATTGAGAATTTCCTGCAAACAGCCCAGTAATAAACTGCTGAATAGCAAAGATCAAACAGCAAGTTAACAGAGACTGAATGTGCTAAACCGACCTGTTAAGCAAACAGATGCTCTTATCCTAAATACTTTCACCTCTGCAGATAGGCAAGCCCTATTTGCTGCCATACAGTAATATTTACAGATTGCTAAGAGTTCCTCGAGGTCTGGAGCTTTTCCATTCTACAGTAGAGAACCGCGCCATTCGTGCTAGTGAGCCCTTCCATGGGAGCACCCTTGACTTCTCACAGCATGTGGCACGCAGCCTGCGAGCGTTACATAAGAACTTGGCCCAGGACTGCAAGCCAGGAAAAAAAAAAAAAATAAATCAGCACTGGATAAGAAAGCCAGAGGCCATCTGCCTCCAAGCAAGGCCAAGGAAATTCTAACTCTGCGCTGAAGTGGAATCCATCAAAGTTGAGAAGCAAGAGGGGAAGAAAAGCCTTCCTAGAAAGTTGCAGCTGGACAGATGGAAGATTAACGCCTTCCCTATTCACCCCCCATTTACACAGCTCACTTCAGTTCTGCAACCCTCTCCTGGCCCAGGGGCTTCACAGGCAGCCTGCAGGATGTTATACCTGGGTAGCTTTGTCATTCATGCACAAAGTGGAAGCTCCTTCAGTGTCCCTCGGCCACTGACCCAATAGGTACGAGCCCACGATGGTGTCTAATGAAGAGGTGCGCCGCACACGGGGCTGCCGAGGCCGGCAGGTCTTCTCCACAGCAGCAGCACAGGGAACGCTAGCTAGACAAGAGGGAAAAGAAAAGGCAGTTATTCCAAAGCCAAGATTCAGCAACGGCTATCGTAATTAACAAGCCCACGTCCGTTACACAGATCACAAGAAGGGAACTAGCACATACAGCCCGGAGAAGTCCATTTATTTTGCTTATCACCAAGAGATTGCTCCTAGAAAAAAAGCAGAGGTTTTTATTGCAGTCCTTAAGTGACTGCTTCAAATCATTGATTAGACATCCCAGTCAAAGTTGAGGTAGCTCCCACACAACCAAGTGAAATCCTCTGTGTGTTCATGTTGCTTTAGCATGAACACTGTAGAAAAAACCCACCTCTACACAGTCTATAAGGCCACATTTCTTACTAGCTGGAGTGCCCAATGCTCTTAGCTGTGGTAAGACCCAAGAGTGAAAGGGACCCCGCGTGCCTCAGTTTCCCCCAAGGAAGCACGCTATTTTGCTTGCTTCCAGTTTCAAGGAGGCCAAGAGAACATGTGCAAAGTTCTGGATCCTCCAGCAAAACTACTTGGGGCATTAGTGTGTGCCTTCAATCAGCAAGACCAGAAAGGAAGATGCACAACCCATTCCCTGTCATAACCCAGCGCTGGCAGTGCCCAAGCTCAAATTCAGAAGCTCTGGGTCTGCCCAGCTTCCAGGAGATGACCACATTACCTTGTTCAGGCATTACTTTTGTAACGGTAGCTAGAAATACTAGTCGCAGAATTTTTTTAAATATAACTAGCTTGAGATTGTGTGTCAGCACACCAGTGCAATCCCATTGCAAGCCAACAGCAGAGAGGACGGAGAGCCAAGTGCACAGATCGGCAGGCTACAGCAAGATACACAGCGCGCGCTTCGCAGCATCCTCCCATCCCCTTCATCGCATCCAGGCCAGCTCCAAACTCGAGATGATCAACGCATGGCCCATGGGCAGACAGCACAGTTGGCCTCTTCTGCAGCCCTGTTGTCACCCTTGCAGCTGGAAAAAAGGTGTTATCACCAGAACCAAAAAGGTAGCAAGAAAGAGGAGAGCTCAAGCCAGCAGGGAAGTTTGTTTGCATTTCATTTTTATTAGACATGCGAATTACCACGCACATTAGCACCAGCCCTGTGGCCTCCTGGCAAGATATTAAGGCCATGCACAGCTCTCTGCTCCAGGTGCCTTGTGTACAGACATTCTCTCCTTCCTCCCCAAAACGAGGGTATAGCAGGCAGGTAGCGAGTTAACCACACTAAAACCAGCGTTAGAACCATTAAGCACTTTGTTGCGTTTGCCAAATACCTCTGTATACAAAGGTGCTGCGGCCCAGACTGTTCCAGGGACACTGCCTGTTACATACATCTTTTTATCAGCTAAACCACCATTTGAGCAGTGAACTAGAGTTCTAGGCAAGAAAAGGGTAGGAACAAAAAGCCATGTGGGAGGGCAAGAGAAGCATTAGTCCTTGCACGACAGCCACCTCACAAGGTCCACAGCGGATTAAAGACTTATTGTGCCGGGTCCAGCTGGCGTTTCTAGGCACACTCCCTGCTCCCAACACTTAACAGTGAGACAGCTACACTAACTAATTTAGAAACTCATCAGTACTTGCAGCTTCCTCTTCAGTACTCATTTCCCCACAGAGGCTACATTACTTGCATCTCCATTACGTATGGCTTCAGCTGTCTCTTCCTCTCATGCTGCTCTGCCAAACGAGGCTGCTGGCAGAAGAACCAAATGATGTTGCAACAGGGCAGCCTCTCTCCCGTGCTGTTTTGACAGCACACACCCCCCACCAAGCTCTCCCAGAGGACCCCTTTGACATAACTACCGCATCCAGAGTGACCAGGGCCACTCTTGTGCTCCAAACCTTCAGCAGAGTCAAAGCCAGCTTGGAAGGACTTTGAGAACAGGCACAACCGAGGGCAGAGGAGGCCTCCTACGGTCACAACTGCACCAACTGCGCACAGTAGCTGACAAACATCTAAAGCTATTAATGCATGAACAGCAAGAACAGTCACTGCTTTTCATGAAGTACAACTCTGATGCTGAACAATTCAGTTTGCTTCTAAGCAGCAGCAGGAACCAGCAGGGCAGCAGGCAGCCGCGAGATGCAGGGCAGGGTGCTGCTGGAGGCAGGCTGCCCCTCCTGACAGAGCAGAAGCTGTGTGCATGGCCCGTTGTTTCGGGCACAAGGAGGAGGGTGCGTGAGAGGCGCCGAGGCAGGGTGGAGCGTCCTGTTTACAGCTCCGTGCTATTATCATCCCTCCGCACCCAGCCTGTGCAGCTGCCACCTGGCCACAAGCACTGGAGCTGGTCCGAGCCAGCTCCACAGCTGAGAAGTGTCAGGTTGTGGTGCTTTTACTTTTCATGCGACAGTAACACTGCTGCAGATAACAGACCTGTCACCATATCTGCAGGAGCCATTTGGCTGCCTCCAACTGCTGCACGAGGCTCTCACACAGCCACAAGTTAGAGACTGCTGCAATGCATGCATTTAGAAGTAGAAAGTTTTCAGTAGTGGAGTTCTAGATTTGCAGTGTCCCTAGCTTTCCCAACTGCATCGACATCAGTCAGCTCAGAGCTTCCTAAAGAGTCTCCCTCAGCCAGCCAACCTCTGCATCTAAAAAGAGAAAATAAAAGTCTTCAGTAAACTTTTAAAAATTTCCAGGGTCAATTTTCAATGCAGAATACTTATGACTGAATCAAAACACAATGGCAAGCAAAAATAAAGTTACAATTACTACTTTAGAGTTGTAAAATTTTCTTCCTTCTCTCTCCAGATTTCACCCTGGAGAAACTGACCCTTTAATATCAGAAGAATTTAAGGACATGCTGTTCAGACCCTGACATTTTTAGAGGACGTCCCTGCAAAGGCCTGTCTTAAGGTGATGAAGCATAAAGTAACAGTCCATATTTAAATATAATCAGCTTTCATGTTAACTGTGCAACAAGGGGCTCTCTCAGGTTTTGTCATGCAGGGAAGCTTTCCCTGCATTTTTTAGTATCAAGGTCTGTCTAATGGTTTTGGATGCAGTTTTCAGTTTACTGGCTCAAGCAAGAGTTGTAGGCTTTCAAGACAGAATTTCTCAGGGAGAGTTTTAGCTGAGATGAAGCCTAAGAAACTCTGTCACTAAGTTATGCAAGTATCTTCCACCCCACTGTAACAGGAATTAATCCTAACTATTTAAGCTCTGTATCTGCTTCCCCCATCTAAATCTTGTAATGCTCTTTACAACACATCATCTTATTCAGATGATGCTCCTGATCTGAGGGGGCAGCAAGGTAACAGAAATGCCTACAATGAATTTCCCATGGGCATTTCAAGACACAGCAGGACCCTGTGACACAGAACCACCTCTTTCAGACAAAATATACACACCAAACCAGGCTGCTGGATATGTACCAGTGTCCCCAGCTGCACCCCAGCTCTGCTTCCTTGATCTTTAACATCATCCTAGACAATCTAGCTGCGAGATCTCTATACAAACCAATTTTATGCACAACAGTTACTCGGACACAGTTCAGGTAGCACAAGCAGAAGGGACACAGAGCAGGAGGTAAGGCTGGTACACAGCAAGAAATCCAGTGTCTATCCTTCTGTTCTTCTTGTTTTAAAATGTAACCGGACAAGAGACATGTACAGGACTTCCAGAGGATGTTAAGAACAGTGATCTATAAGCAGTCAGGGAACTGCACTTCATCTGACCTCACTCTGCAAGATAGCATTTGATCAGGCAACTTACCTCCTCTGAGGACCAAAACTACTTTAACTGGACATTTCCAGTGCAGTGACAAACAGCAGAAGCGTTAGTGAAATAAAGATCAAAACTAAAGCTTCAACATCATAACCATTTAAATCTCATTTCATTTTCTCTGCAGTTTCATCATGTTGAATCAAGTTACCTGACAGGTTGTTGCAAATAGGTCAAAAATTTCTCAGCAGCAAGCAAACTTCAGAAATATATCCTCAGTTTTTATTTAATTGATTTTTTTCCAGGTGGACCAGGTAAAGGAAACCACATGTCCTGACTGCTGCATTAAAGAAATGAGACAGAATCAGTGATTTTGGAACAGTCCCAATCTTTAACATAGCAAAGACTAAAAACCCTTACGGGGAAAGAACTGCCTTTTCCCAGCATTGTGCCTTTACTGCACTCTCTCTTCATTCAGAAGAAACGTGAAGATTTAAGAAACCACGTTTGCAACCATTGCAGTCAGCCTGGGTACTTCCTCATGTGCTGCTTCTGCATAACGTCTTCTCCAGGAGTGCTTTATCTACCCCACAATCTGAAAGCAATGCAGGATTATGCAAGGAATAAATTCTTTTGCTCTTCGAATCCCAGAAAGCCTAAAAGAAGGTGAACAGGCAGTTTTACTTGTTTGTTGTGAAATTTGAAATCCTGTGCTTCATACACTACAGAAATCTGCAAACGTGCCAGAAAATAGAAACATTTTACAGGAATTCGCGGCACGGTCAGAGCTAGCTACCAAGACAGGAATGAAGGCAAAAATCAAAGAGCTGGAGAGGGGCTGGGATGAAAGTTCACAGAAACTGAAGACAAAAAGAATCTCTTCCCCACAAAGACAGCTACGGACAGACCTTTTAAAGTGGAAGAGACGAGGGGAAGATCTCAAGCTTTAACCAAAGACAGAGTAGGAAATCCAGAGAAGCCTGCCAGAACGTGCTTACTCAAGGTACCAAAAGACAAGCAAGGCACCTCCACAGAAACCTCACAAAAAATGAAGCCAAGCAGGGATGCACAGAAGATCTCCAGTACAAGACAGGCAGCGGCAGGATGACCACAAGCAGCCTCTGAAGGCTGGACACACTCTGCATACCATGAAAAGAAAAATCTCACTTTATCCCAAAAGCAAGAAAGGAAAGTTATGTGCAGTAGCAATGTGATGGGGAAGAAGAATACAACAGAAAAAGAAGAAAACCAAACACAATTTGTATGTATGGGTAGAAAAAAAAAAGAACAATGTGAACGCTAAGGGGCTTCAGAGGAGAAGGACCCTGGAATTTATGGGCAGATTAAGAGATAATGATACACACAACCCTCAGCTGCTCCTGAGGAGTTAACACGTCCACAGCAGTAATTTCTGGACCAACTCTTTTCACCTCAAGTCTCTGCAAAGGAAGTATTCTATATATCTCTTCCCCACCCCCTGCCCCTCCCCCCCCAATATTTTAAAATTATAATCTTTTTGCTTTTAGAGAAGATTTATAACTGAAGGGAAATTCACACCCACGCCAGGATGGGATTTCATATCTCTTTGCTCATTTCAGTATACATTAATGCAGAAACGCAAAACCCTCAGAGCACTGAAATCCATTGCACCTTCCGCTGCGAGGCAGAAGCTGTGGTTAAACCACACTGCCCCTCATGACTCTTGCTCAAACTGTACACACAGCCCAAGACACCCAAAAAAGTACCTGCTGTTCCCAAAGCACAGCCCTCTAAGAAACCCACGAGAATCTTTGCTTCAGTGCTTGACCCGCACAGAAAAGAGCAACCCACCGAGCTGGGTGCATCAGAAAACAAAAAACCCAGGGGCAAAGAGGATCCCACACCAGGCTGGGGAGCTGGATTCCCATCTGATACAACCCAGCAATGACTTGCCCTGCAGGCTTCACTGAACCGGCCTCCGGGGCTTCACAACTGGCCCGGGAGCACAAGGGAAGAAATTCCAAGCTTTGTAAATCACTCCCCTGGTTACAAGCTGCGTTAAGAGAGTACAGCTGGAGAGAGCTGCCCAAAGGACACAGCATCTGCAGATATCATTGAAGGAAATTAATAGGGGACACTAGCAGTTCAACCTGTCTTTTTTTTTTTTTTTTTTGACACAGACACTGTTAAACAGCGAGTCCCTCCAACACAGCTCAAGGCCTGAGGCTGAACGAACACCCAGCTGATGGAGAAGAGCGGAACTCTTCATCTTTAACTTAATTTTTACAAAGTTTGTTTTGCAAATGATAAAACAATCTGAAAAATTTCAACATCCTCAAAGTCTTTGGTTGAAATGCACATTTTACTAAATCTAGCCAGATGCAAGGAACTACTTTGGTGGGATCTTCAAGCAAGCCCATCTCGCTGGGAGTGCCTCTGGACCGGCTTTACACTCTTGAAATTTAAGTAAGAGCTACAAGAAGACAGATAGGCAGGCAGCCTCATAAAGAGTGGTTTAGGAGCAAGCAAAAACTTGTTCAAACGTTAGTCCTTTAGGACTTGTTCACTCTGATCCTGGAGAATACAGATGACTAAGGAGCTACCTGAATGATCCGTGTCATCCATATCAGAAGAGTGAAACCCATGCAATGAAGACAGAGCTGTGGGTTTGGGCTTTTAACCTTTTTTGTTAACTATTTAAATCAATTCCTGATAAGCATCTAGAAATCAAGATCACTGCAAGGGGCAGGGCCCTCAATCCAAGGATGAGAAACCTTTGATTCTCAAGCCCTTGGAAATCTTCCAGTAGAGACAAAATAAAGTAAAATGAAAACAAAGTAAGACATCCTTGACATTTCTACTGTTATAGACAAGGTAGAAAACAAGGGAAAAGAAGGTTTCCTGTCCTTTGTATGCATGACAACATAAATCACATCAACACATTATAACAAGCCCTCCTCCCTACTCACAGTCATCTCTATGGCTAGCTGCAGTTAAGCCACCTGCCTAGAGGGCCCAACATGAAGCTACCGAAGCAACTTTTCAGCAAGGAAAAAAGAAAAGTAAATCCCATCTGATACACCTTCCAATGACCCTCCCATGCCTTTTCTAACTGGGAAGCAGGACACCAAAGCCAGTATTAGCTCAGCATCACAGCTAGCCTAAACAGCATAAGCACAACAGCATTACACATACAGCTGTTGTACACAGTAGCCTCAGGCTCAAGCATGCCAGGAACTGTATGAACTCTAATTCCTGTTCCTGAACGGATGGCACACAAGCTGTAAGAAACTGAGGCACTGGGAAGAGAAGCAGCTTGCCCAGAGTCATGCAGCAGGTTCCAGACAAGCATGGTAACAATTACCTCCCATTATTTTCAAAGGATAGGCTAACCACACAACTTTCTTTGAAATTTTCCTCATTTCCTGTACAGTCAACCCTGCATTATCAGGTGGTTTGAATGGCAGCACAAGCTTAATTTTTAATGCAAAAAGGCCTGATTAATATAAACACCAAGAGGGAATGTTATGGGTCTTTCCTGGAGATCTTTCTTACAACTGTGTATCCCACCAAATCAGCATTGTCATCTTAAAACTGCAGGAGCAGTGAAGGAAGTGCCAAGATCAGCTCAGTGTAGTCAATGCTGCCATTTATGCAGCATTTCAACATCCGAGTTTTTGCATAAAGAGAACTCATTGCACTTTGGTGCTCGACATTATTTCTCTCACAGGGTCAGGCCAAGTACTTGTTTTTTCTTTTGCACCATGCAGTCTGACAGTAAAAATGATTACCACACCTGGAACAGAACCACTTCTCTGCACAAATAGGTATCCAGGTTCCTCCAGTTCTCTACTCACCCAACAAATGTTGAAAACTTTGCTACAGCCCATGCAATTGTGCTAGATAAGCCCCAGCTGAAAGAAAGGTTCACAAATAAAAATCCATCCAGGGTAAATGACCTGAGAGCTTCCTAGTTCCTCTGGAGCATTCTGCTTTAGAAGGGACAGATCAAACTGACTGCATAGTCCTATCCCTTCCCCCTGCAAATTTGGTTTTAAATGTCATCTCCAGCATTTTAAAGCAGAGAAAAACTTGTTTCACCCACTGAATGTCAACACCAGTCAAGATTAGTTATAGATGTGTCCTTTGTTTCCCCTTTCCCACACCCGTATCCAGAGGCTAACAAACTGGGAGCAGCAAGTTTAGACTGAAAGTATGATCTGTATCAGCTAAGGACTGCAATACCATGAATGGGCTCCAATTACTGTGCAAGAAACTTGTTCTACATTAAACAAAGCCACCTGCAATACTTCACCTCCAAACCTGAGCCATGTATTGTATTCAGCTGTGTTCTGCACAAAGACTGATTTGATTCCATAGGACAGAGGCAGGATTCTTCCTGGCTAGTGCTGCAGCAGGACATCTTCAAGATTTCCCCATCCCTCAACCAGTCCCTACACAGAGTACTTTTCCCCCTTACCTGTGCTTAACCCTTTAATTCCATGAGCCTGCTTACCAACAGCAAAACTCCAGAGACAAAGGCAGAATTACTTAATAGCGATGAATCCCAAAATCTGGAAATGCAAAGCCTGCCAAAGCAGCTATTTGCACAGTCCAGCAGCACAATTTTCCTGTGACAGTACTCTACATTCCTGCTTGAAGAGTCAATACCAACTGAGCTGCTACTTCTGAGATACTGCTTCTCTAAGATGAGCTCCTTCACTTTTGAGTTGGGTGCAGGATATAAACATTATGAATCTGTGTCCTTTGTTCACTTGCTTAAGCACCCCCTGGAAAACTACAGGTGTTAAACAGCATGAAAGAAAACTCAAGAGCAGACACCACAAACATCTGGACACTGTTTCAGCAAGGAAAGCCTTTATACCCCATCCCCCAGGACACAACACTCCATCAGATACCAACTGCTAAAGTGAACACAGTGAGGCCTGAAGCACTTAAGATATTCAGCTAAAAAGACTGAGGAGGGGAGGAGACCCCCACACTCCTTACATGATGTCTGTAGCAAAGGGAGGAAGCAGAGGATGATACTGGTAACAGCTCTGCTGCATCACTCCCATGGAGGCAGCAATCCCACAGCACTTTCAAGTGGTAAACAGACATTTTTATTCCTAAAGAAACGCTTTCATTTCACTAAACATACACTCAGTATTGCCAATGAATAGTGTCCCACTCATCTGCCTCTGTAATATGCACCAGGCACGGGTTTAATTCAGACACCAAATGAAGATATTTGGCAGTCCACTCAGTCTCTCTAGCAGGATCCACAGAGCAAAAACAACTGGACATCTCAAAAACAGGCAAGTTCAGCAGGCAAGCAACAAAATCCCATCTAGATGAGTCAGCTCAGCCAACAGTAACTTCCTGAAAAGCTAAAAGGCACCACATAATTCTGGGGTTGTAGGGGTGGTGGTGGGAAAACTTGTGAATTTATTGAAATCTGGTGAAGAGAGGCTATGATTAAAGCTTTGGTTTCACAGAGAGTTCATGGGAAATACATGAAATGCAAGACAGAGGCCTTGTCAAAGCCATTCATGAAACCTCCAAATCAAGCATTTAGGTCTACAGGTGAGGACTTGCATCTCTGCACCTCACTGCTGATCCTCTTACACCACACTGTCACTGGTACACAGGTACACCCTTTCACCTCCCAAGAAATCTACTCCAACACCATTCAGAAAAGCAGTTGGTAAGGTAACTCCTGGATCAGCTATCCATCCCATCTTATCCCTATGCATTTACATAAGGAATGCACTGAAGGAGTCTGCTTGACTAGCAATGTGTGACATGATTTTGCTTTTCCACTATATTCCATCTTCTCCCACTCTGTGCATGAACCAGTTTAGACGACTACAACTTCTTACCCGCTCACATTCACGAAATTCTATGTTCACCAATGGGTCCGCAAATTAAAATTTGGGCTGCAATTTAAATAATCCTTTTTTTTTCACTAGTGTCATACTGGGGGGGGGGGGGGGAAGGGAGAAGACAAAGACTTCTCAGTGTCTTGCTTAAGAAAATTAACTGGGGTTACTGGGCAGTGCATTCACAAGTGTGAAGGCACAGGTCTCAGGAAGGCTGGATGCAAACGTTGAAACTCTCCCACCAGCACATGGTTCTGTGTGGGCTTTGGAGGAAACAACTGAGGCCACAAACAGCACAAGCATTGCCGTTAACAGATTTAAACTTCAAAGTCTCTACAGAGCTCACTCCACCCCAGACAACACATAACCTTGCCAGTATCACAGCACCTGCAGAGCTCTGACTAACCCCAGTAGCCGCCTCTGAGCCACCTAAGCTGGCAGAAATAGATGCAACAAGGATGGGTCCAGCCTGCGCCTGAAGAGGATCACACACGAATACACTACCTGCTTCACCACCAAAAGCCACATCACTGAAGAGATAAGCAATTTAAAAAAAACAACACACTGACCCCAGTGACACAGATCAGATCCATCACTACAACTCCCAACATCCTGGATTTCTAAATAGCAAGTCAAGTCCTTTTAAAATATTCTTAGACCTCCTTCCTGGCATCCCACAGCTCTAGCTCTTCCTTTTAACAGAAGCCCTTTGAAAGACTCAGCAGCTGCTCCTCATCTCAATGGGATCCTCTATTATCTGAGCAGCTGCAGGATCAGACCCCCAGATCACACCTCTTCTACCAGCAAGAACCACAGAGATCTGCAGCAGCTAACCACCATGCAGCTCGAGTGATTCAGTAAGTCTGCAGAGTCAAATGAGGAAGATTTGACAAAGCAGCAGATTTCCACGCTGAGCCCCAAAAAGGTAGGAGCAAAAGTGTTAGATTATGAATCACCAGGGTATCAGCTTTTGGTTAAACCCTGCCAGTTTACTGCTACAGCTCCCACACATGCAGGCAGCAAACTGAAGCATACAAAGAGCAAGGAGGCAGAAAGCAATGAAAATTTCAGACTTCCAAAACTGTGTAGATGAAATGACTATGATCAAGAGGAAAAACTCAAGCTCCTAAAGCTGGTACAGTGAGCTACAGAGCCAGGAAGAAATGAAGGCCAGCAACCCTGGTTCATGTCAATGGAGCTCCAGCCGTTTTGCCCTCAGAAAGCTACATGGTATTCACCACACTTTGGAGCAGGTACAGTACAGAGCCCTAATACAACTAAGGGATCACAGGCAGCCTAGCTCTCCCTTCTTTCAGATTTGCTTTATTTTCTTATTAACAGCTGAAGCTACTGAGTAATTGCCCTATTAACAGCGACTTCACCTCAATTTCAGCATACCACTGAGAGGGAAGGCAAGACTAGCACTCCAAAGAATTTATTCCATTAACTTGTTTCACGTGTAAATTAAGCAAAAAAGCTTTTTAATAGCTTCTCTGATCAATACCAACCCTGAGAGTGGCAGGAATGACCGTTAAGTCTCAAGCAGTGAAATGCAGGAGACTTCAGGAAAGGACACTGATTCTCACTATAGGATGGGCTGCAGCACTGTCCTCTGCAAAGCCGATTAAATCGCTCCTGTATTAACCAAGAGACCAGCGCTTTGAACAGATGCCACGAGGATCAGCTGGCCCAAAGCTTGACAAATATTTCTCTCTGTTCCAGAAGTCCGTTTAACTCAAACCTAACCCAAAAAGGTGTTTCACTGCTATTTTAACGCTTCTTGAGATAGTGAACGGCCAAGAGCCCAACATTCAAAAGCAGTCCCGTGAACAGCCAAAAGTAATACGTACATAAAGAAAAGCCAAAGACAGTTACTAGGTCTCCAAAAAGTTATATTTAAATAAGCATTCCTGAAGCGGTCAGAAAAATCTCAGTGGTGCAATTAGGGACAAATTGCCATCAGCACAAATCAAATTATTACTTCTTTATCAAGCCAGATCAGATGCATAAAATACAGGACTCGAGTTTTTTGTGAAACCACCTCCGAACAGGCAGATCCCTGCCCCGGCAGCCCGCAAGCAGCGGCACGTCCTGCCTGCACCGACGCTGGGGCCGGGGTCAGAGCTGCCCCTCCGTGTGCGACCGCAGCCCGCGGGAGCGCCCGAGCCACCTCGGCTGTTCGGGGACGCGGCCCGCCACTCCCCTTCGCTCACTGTCTCTTCTGCCTTGTGTCGCGCCCCACCCCCCGCCCGCCCCGGTTTCTTTTCCCCTGTCCGCGGTTCGCTCATTTTTTTCACTTCCACCCACGCAGCACCGATCAGGAGCTTCCCCAGCACACGGGGGCATTCACCAATGCCGGACGGGAGGTGCTGGCGCGCACAGCCCCGGAACCCCCCGCTGCAAGGGCCGAGCACGGCTCCGTCTCAGCTGCCGGGGCGCGGGGCACAGAGGCGCTCCCCCGCGGGGGCGCGCTGCAGAGCGGTTCGCACAGGGACTAGCCGCTGCGTGCGCCCGGGAGGTGCCGCTGAGAACCGGCGGAGCGGCTCTCGGTACCGCTTCAGAGCCCCACCCCGGGCCGGGGACACTAGGCTTCCTCGCCGCCCCGCCTGCGCACGGGAGGTGCCCGCTTCCACCCACCGTTACCTGCCCGGCCCCCGTCTCCGCGGCGCTGCTGGAGCTGGAAGGGGACGGTGGCGCGGAGCGGCTGGAGCCCCCCCACTCCGCCGCGGCAGTAGGGCGCACCAGCCATCCCACCCGCCCGCCCGCAGCACTGATGCCAGTCTGCCGCCAGCAACGCTTATCAACGCTGCGGGGGCGGCGCCGGCGGGCGGAAGCCAGCGATCACTGGCTGTCCGTAGCCAACCGACCCGCCCCCTCCAACCAAAGCCAATGAGCGCTCCCTGCAAGCTCCTCCCATGCACGCGCTGTAACAGCAGCCAATCAGAAATGCAGTCACCCTTAATAGGCGTCAACCCTCCCGCCAGAGCCAATCAAACAGGGAAGAGATACTCACGCCCTGCCCTCTCTCCCTGCAAAAGGCGGCGGCAGGACCAATCGGAACAGGGGATATCGGTGTAAAGCCCGCCCTACCACGGAGGAGCCAATCCTAAGCCTCTTCCAACGCCCCGCCCCTTCCCCGCGAAGGCTAATCAGAACGTTCGCCCTCTGCCTCTGGCGGGTCACGTGGGCGGGCCTGGTTTCTCTTTCACCTTGGGAGGGAGGCGCGGTCCCGGGCCACTGCAGGCCCCAGGGCGGTGGCGGGCCGGTTCGCCCCGCGGCGGGGGCTACGCTGCGTGCAGCGGCGAAGGAGAAATGCAGGAAGAAGCAGAAAGCTTAAACATAGTCAAGATCATAGTGCAGGCTTCTAGCACTAAGCTCCCGGCCCCCCACCCACGGCCCTCCTGCTGCTCCAAGGGAGCGGAGGCTTTCATCAGCTGGATGGGGTTTCCCCCCTGCCATTTTCCTGAGCTCTGCGCTGAGCACAGTGAACATCGCAGCGGGCGTTTGCCTTTCAACTAAAAAAACCTGCTGTGGAAAATTCTAATACAAGTTTTACTGCGGGGTGAACTTCCAATTGTGTGTACCCCTCTGCCATCTGAAATTCAAGCGATCTCACTGCAACCCCACTCTGGCTGAATTAAGAGAGTTTTTTCTTTTTTAAAAAAAAAAGCAGCTGGAAAAAGACAAATCAAAATGTTGAGGCTGGGGGTTCTTTTCTGTTCCTCAAGTATCATTTCTGGTCCTGTCTTCTATTTAAACCTTATAATTACATAGTGTTATCTGATTTCTTGACAAGGTATCACAACATGCTTTTTTCCCCTTGTTCTAGTTCCCTAAAACATGTTTTTAGTCTAACTAGTCCTCAAATCAAGGTCATTATGTTTCACCCTTTCCGTTCACCATACCTCTACTAAACCTACAAGCAGACTCTACCTGCTACGGGTCCAGGCCTACATTCTACCTCCAGATGGATGCAGTTATGTGGGTTTAGAGAAAGGAAGCATCTGTCCAAGTGGAAAAGGTAGGGCTGATCTAGCTAACCCAGGAGCCTGGGAAGCCATGGCACAGCTAGCTAAGAACAGGGGGGAAAGGCATGAGGTAGCAAAGTAGCCCAGGCTTCGTGCCAGCCTCTCTGGAGAGGAGAGGCTATGACTGCAGCAGACAGTTGGTCTCCCCAGTGGCTATCACAGCAAAGCAGCACTCCCCATCCTCTTCCTGTATCTCTCCACTCACAAGGACGGCTGTTTCTGTTTGCATGTAATCAGGCAACAGATGGTAAACTAGACAGTGCCATCTTCTTGCTTCTAGAAAAACCAGGGGGTGGGGTGGGTAAGAGGTGGCATATATTACAATACTGCAGTGACAGAACGTACCTCCTGATGGAAGCAAAGATGCAACAGAAACCACAGCTTTGGTTATTAGATCTTAGTAAAAAAACAAAATGCCACCCATCAAACTAATCATCCCTATCTCTTCTAGCAAGAAGTGCTGCACAATCTCTGATAAGGTCAGTCACACAGGGAGGCACAATGACCTCTGCTCAGGCCTGTCCTAAGGTAGGGGAACATTCCAGAACAGCAGCAGTGTTAGGGAGCATTTCTGAGAGTTAACAGCATTCCTCAGAAGACAGATCAAGTATTTCTCTCAATCTTACAACCTAAAATTAAGTTTGAAACTCAACAAACAAGTGGTGTTCTCCTAACAGTTCTTCCTATCCCAGCTCCTGCTGCAGCAACAAGGTAAAACTATACCTAGCTGATCTTTGAAACCTCACTGCCTACTCTGTATACAGACATTTCTTCAAGTCAAAGACACTCTTCCTAAAAATATTTCTTTCCCAAGGTCCGTAGTAACTATTAGCAAAGAAATAGAAAATCAAATGTATAGGAACAGAGAGGGAACTACCAACGTGCAGCTGTTCAGAAGAATATAAAATTGCAATGAAAAATAGTTCTAAATGCTACATAGAGGAGTTTTGAACATATTCTTCTTCCACTGACAGACTGGTAGCTCGACTTTTCTAGCAACCCTTCAGTCAGTCCTTCCAACCTAGAAATTCAAATTCACCTTTCAGTTTCTCTGCCACAGTGTCTTTTTAAGGCACTGCAATTTGAACCCAACACGCACAGCTGGACAAATTAAAAATGCTCACTCCTCTGTGCTGTTCTGTTTTAGCATAAACGAGGTCACACAGCTGTGCCTTTGATAGTTCTCACCGTATCTCATGCTACAAATACAGCAAGGAATACTGAATTAAAAAAACCAAACAAGCCACAAAGTGGTTTGGCACAACTAGGCTAAGTGCCACTCTATCTCAAGCCCAAGTTTTGTTTTCACCAAAGGCTTCGCTCAAGGCTTAAAAAATACCCACATTTTGCTTTAGTATGTAGGAAGAGGCAAGAAAGCACCAGCTGTTCCCTATCAAATGGGCTACAGCCATTCTAGCTCAGATGAGTTGCACATTATCAGCCAGCCAAGTTTATTTGCAACAAAAATGGGCCTTTCTGTATCCTTCCCCAAAGACACACACCACAGAGTAAGTGTTATAAAATTAAAGTTCCTACATTCCCACAGGCTACACTCCAGCCTACGCAATGCGGTCATCTCCCCGTAATTAAGGTTCCTAATTCTGTGCTGCATAGTAGCAGAAGTAACACAATCTTTTACAACTGCTTGAGGGCTGCAGGTCAAGGATCCAACTTCTTATCATACTCTGCCTGCTTGTTTCCATTGCCTCTGCCACAGCAGCTTCTGTAGCCTTCTCTCCTTGCACAGAAGGAGACCTGACCTACCACACCACCAGTTAACTATTCTCAGTTTTCAGAGCCTCAGAAAGCCAGCCATTTCATTACAATTAGCAAACACCACAAAGCTTCAGAATTATCAAATGCATCTCACGGCTATGGACAGACCTATTCCAGACGTGTTCCAGAAAGTCACCTTTTAACACTTAATAGCACTGTCCAGTTCCTCAGTATTTACCAGCAGCATGCAGAAGAGTATCTCTGTGTAACAGGCCAGGCCTTCCCTTCCCCATGAGACTCCTCCGAGTACACCCTACTACACATCCCAGAACTGCTGCCCACCATTCTTTAGCTTTATGTCACTTGATGAAGTGACAGGAAATAGGAAACATGTCAGGCTGAAGAGTTGCCACTGCAGTCTTGTCATTCTGGTCCAGCGCTCAAGTCCCAAATGCGATTATATTTCTGGCTGTTTGCTATGGGTAGGAGGGAGACAGAGCTTAGATTTAAAGTCCTGATCAGCTGAGCATGAACGTGGAAGATCAAAGGGTCATTCAGCATACAAGCTAAGCTTTCCCTCATTGTCCTTGAACAAAATTCCTCTCACTCTGAACTGTGGAGTAAAATGCCTGCCTGTCTGCCTCCCACTCTTATCCCCAGGAGAGATGGCTGCACTTCACTACTGGACAGTTTCTGCACTCAAATGTTTTGAGATGAAAAGCTCTAAAGAGCAGCAAGATAAATAAAACTGCAGTTTATTAAAAGAGACTAACAGATTATTCACCAGACCAGCCAAGCTATTTCACAGTCTGGTCATGCTTGCAGTGCAAACAGTGGGAGTTTTGGGAACACAGCACAAACCCTGCTAAGAGTAAGGAGACATTATGAAATGGATCATTTTAACCAAGTCATGGAAAGGCTCCTAATAGTATGAATCATCAATATAACAGAAAGAAAGAGTACACTTGAAAGTAATCACTGATGTCCAGCACTGCCAACATGGTAATAGAGCATGCAAATTAATACAAGCAGACCAAGGAGAGCAAGTCAATCAAGTACCAAACAGGCAAGGGACTCAAAACTACAGCTATAACAGAGCGTATCTCATACCTGCTGCTGCAACATCCTCCACGGCTGCCTGGGTTCCTTCTACCCACTATAAGAGCCATCTGATCACCTCACTGCTGTGACCCTGTAGCTTCTCCTGCTGGAAAACAGATGCAACAGGGATGAAGTTTATTACCTGCTTTAGGATCTTTTCATCATACACTTGCAGAAGGTTGGGTACATGATTTCCCATTTTATTTTATACCACCATTAGTGCTGATGGTGTTCAGGGCTATCCCCTGCTTTGTGCCAGGCTGTGCATTTACACAGAAGCTGGCACTTGACTGTTCAAAGTGACACACAAAAGTTGCCTGCAAGAAGACATAACACATCTAGGGGACACCAGGACTTGTGATCTGTGCTGGCACATCCCACATCCTAAGAGATGATCTTGTTTCTCCTCCCAGGCCTAACCACTTGGCTTCAGGAGTTAGCCAGCATCTAGTCACCTCGTAAGATTTCCCAGAATAAACCAGCCTGCATCAGGTGTAAAACATTTCCCATTAAGGAATAACAGCATGCTTAGGACAACGTGCCTTAAAGGAAGCTTTACATTTCAGGACTGAGAAACCACAGCTTTGCCTGTTTGCACAGAAGAGTGTCAGCAATTAGAGCTCTAGTTCACCCATCAGCTACTGTCTGGCAAAGCATGGCAGCTCAGTCACACAGCAGTACCCTTCCATTTCCTGAAACCAAATTAGATTAGAAACTGTTAAAAGTGTGATACAGAAAAAAGTTTACATAAAGGGCTGTATTTGGCACAAGAATGTTATTCCCTCATAGATACAAGGCAGTCCCAAGACATGATCCCCAAGAAGCGCTGCTGAACTTTTCCAGTACATGGAACTTACAAATTTGGTAGCAATGGTAAATAAAGCTGTGGTAACAACTGGCACAATGTAATTAGGAAAAAATGCAGACGCTGAAGAAAATAACCTACTTGGCTCACCTCAGAGCTCAGCAAGCCAGAAGTTCATATGGGAAGAAACTTTTTTCTTTGCCATGAATAATTACAAAAACAGGAGTTTCAAAGGAAATCAGCAGTTCCAGCTGGCACATAAACCTTATCCTAGGAACAGCCATTTTGCAGCAGTGCACTTCTAACAGGACACAAGACCCCAGAAAGCAATAACATTACTCACCCCAATCTTTACTTATCTGAAAATTTTCTTCAGGACAATATGTTTTTTCCTAATTAGAGCTATACAGGACAGTGATCATATCACATGTTACAAACTGGTGTAAAAGCTACTGCTTCCACGTTGCGATATGCTTCCTCCAGATATATCCTCCCATTCTCCATCCGTTCTGGATTGTCAGTTTGCACTCTGTTTTGGCTCCTTCAGTGTTAAAGCACAGAGCTAATCAGTATCCTAAGAAACTAATAGAAAGATAAACCTGCCTAAACAGAGAAGCTGCCAAATTGATGCACGTCTGATATCAGAGTAAGCCATACCATCCCAGCAATGGTGTCGTTCAGTGTACCAAACTGGTAGTAGGCTGATAAAAATCATTTTGCCTAGCTCTGGTTTTTACTTCCACCCTGTCTTAGTACAATTTTCTCTTGCTCCTTATCTTAAGACTGCTTACTTTCTTGACCTTTGGCTGAGCCTTCAAGTATACTCCACCCTTTAGTCTGGGGTGCCACTTGGTTTGTTACCCGCTTCCTATTTTCACTTTGAATCTAAATAGCAGGCACATCCTAAATCATCCCTCTATCTCCACTACCGCAGGCAATTACCTGGGGCACAGACTATGATGATTAGGGACCACTCTTTAATTAGTGGAGCAAGCAAAGACAAATTCTGTCCCTACTATACTCACATATAACTTGTTTTTTATATCCCCAACCAAGATATCCAATGCCAGCTGGAAACTAAGCTACAAAGTCTATGGCTAGTTGCCCACAGCACCACAGTCAGTCTTATGAAAAAGAACTGCCCAGAGGATGGGCTCAGAAATGCCAAACAGGATAAAGTTTCACCTTCACTTCCCACGTCAGTGTCACCTTTTGTGACAAATGTTTCTTAAACCTGCAAAAGTCTGTGTCATTGGGCTAAACAACATGAACAGAGTTTTCCTTCAAGGAAGTATACAGTGGACTTGATTGATTAGGAGGCAAGGCATTAAGATCACTGCCAGGCAGTTGGAGAGCACTGCCTAGACTGGAAGGAATGTATTAAAGGAGCAGATCACAAATCCAAAAGCAGACAAGAGAACCCAAAAAATAAGCCATTTTAGCAGGAACAGCACAGGGATGGCATAAAAATATCTGGTCTATCAATAGGCTTTAGTTCTACCAGGGCAAAATGTACTTTTTTATTGCAACTATTTAATAATTAGATTATACTATGAGACCCAAGGGAGGGAGGGAGGAGGGGAGGGAACCAGGAAGTGTGGCTATATTCAGCTGTAACTAAGTGAAAAACTTCTGCTTTCAGCAAAAGTCAGACTAGGTCTTTTTTCCATTACAATTTAAAAAAAAAAAATGTAGGCCAAATGGGACTGACCTTGTTCCCAATGCCAGAAAACACAGGTTCCGCTCAGATGTCTGTGTGCCAGAGCCCCAGGGAAAGAGCGCGAGCATGGATTCCGTTCAAGTTTACTGAAACACCCTTGTCCATCTACAGCTAGATGTGTTCTGCAAGACCTTCAGATCAATGCATAGGACATGGCTACAGTTCTCCATACAGGGGTGTCTGTGACTATTTATACAAGTCAGCATCCATTCAGATCTAAACCAGCTTCAGGCTTTAAAAAACAAAAAACAAAACAGACACCACCACACCCAACCTGCCTGCTGAACTGTATGCAAACAAATCCTTTTCAAACTGAAGGCCTCCTGATACGCAACAGCTGATGAATGTTATTTTTTTAATGCAAAAGTAAAAAAATACTATGCCAATCTGCTAATAAATCCCACAGGCTATACCTGCTTCAACACTATGATTGTCTCAGTTGAGTACATTCGTTACTGTTGAGTTTGTTTCTGAAGCATACCAAAGCCCACTAGAGAGCTGGCATCTTCAGCTGTAAACAGAAGTAAAGACGCAAAAATACCTAGGGCCAAGCTTGTTGTTAGACCACGTTCCACAGCAGATTTTCTACCACATCACATTCTGTGCCTTGTACCTTCTACAATTTGTATATACATACTCACACTTAACCAGTTTACACATGGCTGACTATACTTTATCAAGAACCAGGTTCAAGCTTCTCAGCTAGTGACAGAAAAATTTAGGCTCCAACCCCTGCTCAAAGCCAGGCTGATGCAGATCAGGTTGCTCAGGCCCAGTCCAAAAATACAGGCAGCAAACAGCAGCTAGCCCTCAGTTATTCTATAGTAAAAGTGCCCTTGTGACAGACGGCGACCCACTCCCAAAAAGGTCTTTAAGACACATCAAATTGGGTTAGAAGTCAAGAGGTTCTCTGATGCAGCTCTGTTGCCCAGACTTACAACATCTAAAACTCAAACATTTTAAAATATATAGCTGGAACCCAAACCCAAGAGGGAAGCCACTTCTACTCACCTTCTGAAAGTATGAAAGTAAGAGCAGCAGCAGTCCTGGATCTTCCTATCAGTGTAACAGTGCCCTGGATATTTGCACCACTTTATCATTATCCTAGTCTTTCTGTAACTCTAGTCCCCAAGACTAGACTGAGATGATACGGACTGAGAAGACACCTAAAAGCAAATAAGATTTATTCAAGTATAGCACTTCAGATATTTTTACGGTATATTTTCATTACATAGCATTTCTCTCACTTGCTTTAAAACACACTTAAGTAGGTAAAGCAACTCTGTAGGAATGCATTATACCAAGTAACACACAAAGTAATTAAATTGAATGCTTTGAAGTATTTTACAAGCATTTATTCTGCTTCATCACAATTCCTACATAAGCAAGCCCACTTTATATTATCACTAATATGAGTGATAGCTATATTACAGATCCTGCAGGCAGCTCACTTAATACCACTGTCTCCAGAACTAGTGGGAACCAAGGCAGATTATAGTTTTAAACCTAATTTCAACCTACTGATGCTTGCACCTGTTTACGGAGATTGGATTTAATGAAAATTCCCTTTTAATTGCCTGTATTTTCTAAGATTCAGCAAGAGATACTTTTTTTTTTTTTTTAATACAACAGTGAATGTACCTAAGCCCAGGCTCCAAAGACATTTAGTGAGGCTAAAGGCCTAGAGAGATTTCAATAGATTTAGTGAGATCTTCAGGGCCAAGAGATTTCAGGCAGCTAACTCTGCTGACATCAGTGGCAATCTGCAACCTATATATATATATTAAATAACCTAGGATTTAAAAAACAAACATCACTGTTGTGTGATTTAACGTGACATTTCAAGTCATCGGGCATTTGCTAAACTTTCTTCTAATGTAGTATCAGGAAATTCCTCATTTCCTACTTAGAAAATACTGACAAGAGTTAAACTGCAAGTCTGTCTTAAGAAACTTATTAAAGGGAGCTTAACCCAGTGGAGATCCTACACCAGTTTTGCACCCTGAAGAAATCACCCCCTCCCTTTCCAAGCCAATTCCCAATTTCGGGAGCTTGCTCAGGGTGAAACAGCTGTTTCATGCACTGACATCTAGTGGCGATGCCAATACGGAAAGCACCTGCCAGCACACGCAGGCCTCCACTTTCACCTCCCTTTTGTGTTTTTCCCTAGAACAGAGCTGCAGTTTCAGCTCCAATGAACACCAGGGCCGGAGCTTCTTCAGTACCAAGCACTGGCCATGGCCAAGGGCTGTATGTGAAGGACTGTACAAGTTAATGAAAAAAACAGGTTTTTATTTCTGCTATAAGTCTAAGATTGGGCTGGATTTTGAACTGCAGCATAGCAGCAGCAAGTTAAATCCTTGCAGTCTGTTCTACTGGTATATACACACATACAGAAAAGTTCTTGCAACCTGTGCTGTGGTCATAACATGGTCTGGTTTTTGCTCTTATATGAGAGCATGAGACAGTTTTAGCAAATACAAGCCCATCTTCCCTTGTCATTGTCCCCTTCCTCCACACACAATGGATACTCTAGAATTACATCAATTCAGTGCTCAAACTGAACAGATGAATTACACTTCACATTACCATTTTAATTATCAGAAGACTATAAAACTGCATGGGGAACTGGATTCCTGGCTTCTGTTCAAGTTCTGCCACCTCTAGGAAAGTTATTAAACACCACCCACTTCTGTTTGCTCTGGTTTCCTACCAACATCCTGTTGGTGGTGGTGAGTGCTGCTAACATGCATCAACATTAACAACCTATTTCAGACATAAGCTTCAGTAACACCTAGAAGCTCTAATTAATACTCTCTTTACCTGATACAATTAAGGACTATAGCTCTCATAACACGGAGTTTTTGATAGAGAATCCTTTACCTACCACCAACAGGCAACTATTTCAATGGGATGTAGTAAGTGTGTAACTTTTCACAGTTCCTGTATTCTTTAGTCTTTTTTATTCAAGCAAATCTGCACTTGAATTCAGACATTTTCAAGGCCCGAACGTGTTATGTTACAACCCGTCTTGAAGCTAATTGTCATTTTTCTACCACAAGCAGATTCCATTTAATGCAAGAAAAAATAAAAGATGAAGTTGCAACCTACAAGCTCTTTGAAATCTTTTTTATTGCTCGTAACTGTCCCATGTTTCCATTAAAGCCCTTCATCAGTTTGCAGCATTAGAATCATTCACTCTTGTGAGGACTGAGCTTTGTCTCACGGAAAATACATGGGAGACGAGCAACTACAAAGTGTTTGGACCAACTCCTCCCTTTTCTTTCCATCAGGGAATACTGCACTACTTTTCTTTGTTCCCATTCTTCTTGCCATTCTTGGCGATGCTTTAGTTCATCCCAGATTTATCTTAAGTTAAACATTTCATGTTATTCTAATAACTTGAGAGCATAACATTCGTTAGCCTAGCAATACATTTGGGCTTAACTGCAATTTGAAATTCTACAAAATTCCAGGCAGACTTTTCTTTTTCTTATGAAGTAGGAAAAACTCATGCATTTGTGCAGCATTGTTTTCTCCTGCAGCTGCCTTTCAGTAGGTTTCCAAATTGGCTCACTGAAATAACCAAACTTACTGACTTGATCATGCATCCACAGTTTTCATGGGCTTAATATGTACTATTTTTAGATCAAACATACACTTATTTGCAACCAATGCATACACTCCCACTTCACATACCACACACACTGCTTCCCATTCCTCTGTGCTTTGGCAAAAACAGAGGTATTTCATCTCAACTTCTTCAGAACATTTGCCTTTCAATATTTCACAGGAGATTGGATACACCTAGAAGCAATAACAATTTGGAATAAGAAAAGTGGTATTACTTGTATGACTAAGGATGACATACACTCACGAGGATTATAGGATCAGGCCCTGAGAATGTAATAATCCCTAAAGATAACAATAGTTTGAAAAGAAATCATTGTGTTTGATCTCTTCAGGTCTTTTTATAAAGCAATCCACTGGTGCTCATAGACTGCTTTATCACATTAACATTTTGATATATGATGTTTAACCAGCTACCGGGCAGGTCAGATCAGACTCGGGGGAGGGGGGCAGGGCAGACCCCCGGGGGTGGGTGGGTGGAGGGAGGGGGGCACGGCAGACCCCGGGGGGGGCACACCCCGCAGCCCCCGGCCAGCCAGAGCCGCCTCAGCAGCTCAGGGAAGAGACACGACCAGCTGATATTCGCCCGTGACAGAAATACACAGGAAAAGCTTCACCCAAAACACACACGCCCCGCGACGATATTTTGAGAGCGGAAGAATGAACTAACGCCAACAGCCTCTCCGACCAGGAGCCCGCCGCAGCGCAGCCCTGCGAGGCCCGCCCAGGCCTGCTAGGCCCCCGCGGCGGCCCGCCCCAGCGCGGCGCCAGGGCTCGGGAACGGCCTCTCCCTCCAGCTGGCCGCGCACAGGGCAGGCGGCGGCACCCCCCTTAGCAGAAGGGGGGCCGGGAGCCGGAGGCGCGGCGCTCCCCGCCTCCGCCTCAAGAGCAACGGGGACTCACCGCCTTCCTCCACCCAATCACTCCATGGACCCGGCGGCGCGCCTCTGCCCGGCCCCAACATGGCCCCAGCGGGAGGGCTCAGGCTGCCCGAACCCAACATGGCTCCCTGGGGAACGCAGCCGCTCCGGTCCCCGGGAGCCCGCTGACTTCGCGCCGAAACCCAAGATGGCCGCCGCCCCAGCCCCCGCTAACAGCCCTCAGCCCGAACCCAAGATGGCCGCCGGTAGCTTCACCGTCAGCGGCGGCGCCGCCGGGACACTCGTCAGAATCCAAGATGGCAGCCCCCGCTGGCACGGGACTGGCTCGGGGTCACGTGACGGGGGGTGTGGGCCGTGTCCCGGCGGAAGTGTGAGGGACCGAGCAGGGAACTGGGACTGGCGGCAGCAGGCTGGCGCCGCCGGAGCAGAGGTGCCGCAAGACGGGAGACACGGCTGTCACCACGGAGCCCGCCAGCGCTAACACGGCGGCGACTGCCGCTTCGCGGGCCGGGGGCGCCGGGGACCAACCAACCTCACTGCCCCCGCCCAGGATGCCGCGCAGGAAGGTGAGCGTGGCTGAGGGACTAGGGAGGCACCGGGCGGGGGACTGGCGAAGCTCAGGCCGTAGCTCTCCCCCCTTTTCCACCCCCTCCGCTACCTCTCATGGGCACAAAACCGGGGGGAAAATAGCGGCCTTCAGCCCATTGCGCCCGCCTCGCTCGCTTCCTGAGTGGCTGCCACACGGGCATGCTGGGCGCTAATTGGCCATCTTGCTCGTCACTCATCGCCCCCAACGGTTACCATTTCCCCTCCCCCGCGCCTGCAGCTCGGCCCGCCTCTTGGTTTTCCCGACTGGGCAGGCAGTTGGAGAGCTGTTCACGTATTGGTCGGACTGCCTTGCCTTGCTGGCCGCTGATTGGCTTCCGGGGCTGCCGATCTACGCCCCCAACGGTATCCTCCCCGCGCGTGCTTTGCTTCTCCCTCTCTCCCTTCCCCCATCCCACCCCGGTTGATGTTTCACTAGGAGGGAAGCTTGCAGTGATAGGCTGGCGGCTGCCGTCAGTCACGCTCGGCGGCCGCGCTTTGTTGCTCTCTTAAGCTATCATTGGCGGGTTCTCCCTTTCGGCTCCTCCCATGCACGCTGTGATTGGTCGGGACCGGCGAGTCTCCGCTGGGTGCAAAACAAAGCGGCGCGGGGGCCGCGCTCGCGCCACCCGTGCGCGCGGGGCCTCGGCAGCGCCCCAGCCCCTCCCCTCAGGCGCGCGCCGGCCTCGGCGCCTTCCCCTCGGGGCCGGCGGCCGCGGGGTGCCTCCGCCCGCGCCCCGTGGCTCCGGCCGCTCTGGCCGACACCTGTGGGCGCTTCCACACTCCGGCTGTCGGGTCAGGGCTGTCGTGCGGGGGAGGGATCTTGAGAGGCCTGGTGGCTGCCCGCCAGCTCCCGGGGCCTGCTTCCCTCAGGGCAGGCCGCTGCGTGGTGCAGGGGGCCGCGCTGGTGGGCCAGGACAAGGTGAACGCGGCTGCATTCGCGGCCTGTTCTAGCGCAGCCTCTTTGCTGAGTGCCCTGCTTTTCTCTGCCCTGCGTTGCTGAGTGGTGAAGAGCCAGTGTGGCCGTTGCTGGAGCCCATCTGCTTGCTCCACCAGCTGCTCCCGCGGCGCCTGGTGCTCTGCTGGGCTGGCTCTGCTGTTGTGAACAGGCAGATGGTGCAGGAGTGTTGTTGGCTTGGCAGGGTGATCCGAGAACGGTCAGTTCATAGCATTGTCCAAACTAGCCCTAAACCTGATTTACCTTTTGCTTTAAATAAAATCCAGTGCTACAGTTATCTTCCTTAGTGGATCAGTTTGCAGAAACTTGTTATTATAAAAGGCACTGTCCGACACTGCATATTTATTGAGCTAAAATATCTTCTCCAGAGTAAATACACTTGACATTTATTAGCTTGCATGTGTCATTGTGTCAGCTTGAATTTATCTATCTAGTATAAAATAGTGGGGGGTTTTAATAGTATAAATAAAATATGCAAGTTTAAATGCTCCTTTGCTAATGTCTGGGTCTGTGGTGTCACAGAGGAACGCAGGCAGTAGCTCAGATGGAACAGAAGACTCTGATTTTTCTACTGATCCTGAGCATACAGACAGCTCTGAAAGTGATGGCACATCACGACGATCTGCCCGTGTGACCCGTTCCTCAGCCAGACTCAGTCAAAGCTCTCAAGGTAAATGCTTTATTTTCTTAAACAAAGGAAAGAAAAAGCAGCCTCTTAAGCAAAACAGGCTCAATGTACTCCATATTCCTGACCTTTAGAACTTAAATGAGTGGAGTTTATACCTAAATAAAAATATTTAACGTTTTTCATTTGCTATTAATGCAGCACAGCAAAAAGCAGTCTTTATATGTGCATATTGCACAAATGAGTTAATATAGTCTAAAGATTACACTGGTAGTAGAAGTCAGAACTCAAGTATCCTCAGTTCAAAAAGTAAAAACGTCTATTTGTTAAAGAAAGTAGGAATCAAAACACCACGATTCTGCTGCCAGCTTTGCCTGATTTTTCTGAGAACTCTAAAAATTTACTTTCCATCTAGACAGTTCTATTGGTACTGGAGCCAAGCTAGAGAGAGGGTGTTTGGAGGTGAAAGTTGGTTTTCTGGTTTTTTGGGGTTTCTGTACTACAAGGGAAGATGCGTTTTCATGACTTGCTGGTGCTGACCCTACTCTGCAATAAATGTGATCAACATATTGCCAGTTGTTTTGTATGCTTTGGCATCAGTATTGTAAGAGGAAACATTGAATGTGTCCGCCTCCTCATTTTTAGTGTAAGTGCAGTCATTCTTGGCTGTTTGTTAATAAGCTGCCATCTGGCATCAAGGGGAGGAAATGACAGTAACTTCTTTCCATTGCTTCATGTATACGTTTTGATAAAGAATCTTGTTTTGCGAAAAAATATATTGCAAGTAAGAAATATATGTACATGATCATCTGGTAATTAGGTCTTAAAAACAAGAGGAAACGTGGTTGGGTGTGTATGGGATGTCTGTGAGATTTTAGGATTATGAAAGCATTATTTTAATGCAAAATAATTGTTTTATAGTCTGTGAGCAGCACAGGATCACAAAACGACACACAGGGTTCCAAATATAGCTCCACACCAGAAGCAATCTTGCTATTCCCAAGGGTTATCTGAACACTGATAACCTAACTATCAGAACTAATGGTTCTTTAGCTTTCCAAATGGAAGCTGGTTTGTAATTACTAGTTAAGTCCATAGAAAGCTGATCTAATTCCAGATTCCTGAGTGTTGGTAAAAGTGTCAAAAGATTTAAGCTCAGAAGAATGGAGCATGTCTTTGTGATGATGTGCAGCCATGAGCGGTAGGACAGAACTCTATGTTGATACCAGCTATCAGATGTTGGTATTACAGACTTCAGAGCACGTGCGAGGTGACTCTTTTGACTTACAGTGCTTATTGTGGGTGTAATTATGGTGTTTCTATGGAATTAGATTCCAGCCCAGTTCGTAATCCACCATCGTTTGGAGCAGAAGAGCCTGTCTATTCTACAAGGAGGGTAACCCGCAGCCAACAGCAGCCTACTCCTGTGACTCCAAAGAAATATCCACTCCGGCAGACTCGCTCATCTGGGTCAGAGACTGAGCAAGTGGTTGACTTTTCTGACAGAGGTACATAGGGTGCAGTGAGGCGTTGAAAGTTTGCAAAATGCTGTTGGAAAGAGTGTGTGACTCCATTCTCTGAGGGCACAGTATAATATCCTGAGGACAGAGCGTTTGAGACAGCTGTCTGGAGTTGCTTTACATATTTTTTTTGAAAGCTTTATTTCAGACAAATTTGTAACATCTTGATCCTTATTTAGACACTAAAAATGCAGCGGATCACGATGAGTCTCCGCCTCGTACCCCCACCGGGAATGCCCCTTCCTCAGAGTCTGATATTGATATCTCCAGTCCAAACGTATCCCATGATGAGAGCATTGCCAAGGACATGTCCATGAAGGATTCTGGAAGTGACCTGTCTCACCGCCCTAAGCGCCGCCGCTTCCATGAAAGCTACAATTTCAACATGAAATGTCCCACTCCTGGTTGTAACTCTTTAGGTAATTTCAGCTCCAGGATTAATCTGTTGGGTTTTGCCTTCCTGCTGTGATATTCAAAGTCCCACTCAGCTGAGTTTATGCATCCTAACAATATGCACTTAATTATGATCAGGAATATTACTGAGAAGTAGGTACAAAGAAGGGATATGAAGCATATTTGTAGGTATATTCTTTCTGGAGGTGTTTTCCGGCTAGGAGTGTTTGGGGGATGCTAGGGTGAAGAACAAGTTAAGAGTATGGGCACAGGTGTGGGAGGAGAATGCAGATTCTTGCAGGTAGGGTGCCAGTCTCTGCCAGAAGCAGGTTTTCAGAAACAAATTTTTGCAGACCTCAGATATGTGTGGCTGCTTGCATGGACTGCAGCTTTTGAGTTAGTGTGGAAAAGGTTTTCCTTCTTTGTTCTTAAAGCTTCTGCCATGAACCACGAAGCGTGCTCCTTCTGTCACACTGGTAAACTGAGCATGCTCCTTGAGAAGGTCATATGAGGGATCTGCCCATCTTGAGTGCTTTTTAAACATCTTTATGATCATATTTTTTAAAAGGTGGTGTTTTTTTCTGATCCTCTGCAGGACACCTAACTGGAAAACATGAGCGACACTTCTCCATATCAGGATGCCCACTATATCATAATCTCTCAGCAGATGAGTGCAAGGTAAATAAGTCTTTTTTGTTTTATCTTCCTTACCAATTTTTTTGAACAAAATGCCAAGACCTATCATTTATGAACAGAAGATAGAGTTAACATATTTCAGCTGATGTCTTTAGCTGTAAGACAGTAGCATTTGTGCGTCAAATCATCTGTGAATTACAGTTCAGAAAACTCACCAAAACAAGAGAAGGAAAAGATGAAGCCTTTGATAGTACTTTGCTGCAGCATGAGTTTTGGCTTCCAGGTGCGAGCCCAGAGTCGGGATAAACAGATTGAGGAGAGAATGCTGGCCCATCGGCAGGATGACAACAACAGGCACGCCACCAGACACCAGGTAGGCAGTCTGCACTTAATAGAGTGGCTGCTCAGTTTTCAGTGGGAAAACTTCAGCTTGTCGTTTCCAGCAGCAATGATTTTAACTTGATCTTCCTTCTTCACTTCAGATAAGCTGTTGCGGTGAGTCCTGGCACGCCCATTTGTCATCTCTGATTTGTTTCAGCAAGGGCAATTCGTTGTATTCCTCAAACGTGAGACTGGAGCACCTAGCAAGAGCAGAGAGGTGGCATTGGCCAGTAGTATTTACAAAGGAGGCTGGAGCTGTTCTCAGGATGACCTTTTCTGTGTGCTTTAATATGTAGGACAAGAGAATTCCTGCAGCACTGTAAACTACAATTTTGCTCTGACTAAACAGAAAAGAATAAAACCAGGGGAATTAAAATTTTCAGTTCCTGCATCTTGGACTTGAGTCAAGATGACTTAATGAGTCAGCTTGAGCTTTTCCCTATGATTAAGCAGCACATAAGGAGTGCACCCTGTCTTGTGGGACTGAGGTACACTGGCAAAGGCAAGCTGTGGTAGAAAGAAAAATTTCCTATTTTACATACTGATGTTGTACCTGCAGTGCCCTCTTATTAGCACGGGATTTGGTTCAGAGGCAGCAAACATCATAAAATGAAAGCCAGGACAGAGGTCCTATAGGGCGGGAAGGTAAAGAAAACTTTAAAGTGGATGAAACCTAGTGAAGGTTTCCACCTCTGCTTTCTTTCAGGCACCAACAGAGAGACAGCTGCGTTACAAAGAGAAAGTAGCTGAGCTCAGGAAGAAGAGGAACTCGGGGCTAAGCAAGGAGCAAAAAGAAAAATACATGGTAAAAGCAATGACTTTATTCTTTCATTCCCTCCTGTCTGGAATGAGACCACTAAACAGGAGTTTGGCTTTCCCAGTCATCCTGCAGCATTCTCAGCTAAAAATGCTGCAAAATCCAACAGTTTAGCAGCACCATGGCAGCAAAACCTCCTATTATTTTATTGTTCTAGGAGCACAGACAAACCTATGGCAATACTAGGGAACCTCTGCTTGAAAACTTGACGAGTGAGTATGACCTCGAGCTTTTCCGAAGAGCACAAGCACGGGCATCTGAGGACCTGGTGAGACTTCTAACTCAAAAATCACATAACAAATGTATTTGTTAGAAACGTGAATGCTTTCTGGGTTTTGTTGTACTTGTGCAGATAGAATCAGCGTTTGTGAGAAAAGCAACTACAGCCCAGCCAAGTCAGCCAAGTTACACTAGGGATAACATTTAAGTGCCACTCATTCAGAGGGTTTGCTGAAAATACAGCTGGTGTTAAGCATTTGCAGCCATGAATGCTGCAGTGCCTGCAAGAGGAATAATTAGTAACAGTCCCATTTAATAGGTGTTCGTTTTCAGTGAAAGAGTGGACAGCTTCAGCTGTCCACTGAAGGAGTGGCTAAGGAGTGATGATAACAGAAGACAAAAACCATCTTGACAGCAGCCAGTGACTGTGGAATGGAGCTCAAAACCTTGTAGGTGCTTTCCAAACCCACCTTCCATCTCCAGACATGAGCCGAAAGATACTCTGATGGTTACCAAGTGACAGTTGCGTGTGGGGTATCTCTGAGACAGAGCATTAGGCTGTATCCTTTCCCTACAGATTAGGAAAGAAGCGTGAAGCGGCAAGGAGTTTACATTGCCTTCGTGACAGAAAGAATATGATCCTAGTGTTGTCATGCTGCTAAGTGCTGATTCACAAGACGAATCCTGATGAAAGAACAGTCTGTACCGTGCTGCTTGTGGACAGGGCTCAGACTGTTTTGACTGAGGAGGTCTGTGGGATGGGTCATTAGATGTTGTCACATTGAAGGATGAATTTAGAAGACTTGAAGTGAATGATGTCCTTGTGGGAAACAAATAGGTCCCCCTTCTCTACCTACTTTTAATATTTTTTTTAAAAAAATAATTATCCTTTTTTTTTCATTCATAGGAGAAGTTGCGGCTCCAGGGCCAGATCACAGAAGGCAGCAATATGATTAAAACAATCGCTTTTGGCCGTTATGAGCTGGATACCTGGTATCATTCTCCTTACCCAGAAGAGTATGCTCGTCTGGGACGTCTCTACATGTGTGAGTTCTGTCTCAAATATATGAAGAGCCAGACAATACTGCGCAGACACATGGTAAGGGTTAGGGTAGAGCTGATTCCCAAGTTTTAAATCTGTTGTCAGCATGTAAACATTTTAAAACATTATCGTTGTTAACTCAGTTGCTCACTTTAGGAGGGGGGGAAGACTGCATGTTTCCTGGTATACCCAGTAGCTGTTGTAACTTTTTCTGCCCTTAAAACAGGAGTGTCACCCTAACTTTGTTTTCCTGTCGTAGGCAAAATGTGTTTGGAAACATCCACCAGGTGATGAAATCTACCGCAAAGGCTCCATTTCGGTGTTTGAAGTGGATGGGAAAAAGAATAAGGTAACAACTGTGATCATTAGGTCAGTCTTGAGTGTGGAGCCTATTTTTGAGATGTGCCAGGCACTGCTTTTCCTGTAAAGAACCAGGATGCAAATGGCCCTTTCTCCCTCTTAATTGCAGAAAGGCTACTAGAGTCTGATCTGTTCATTCTTGCAATTCTAGCAGCAGTTTTGTCTGCGTTTTCTTTGTGGTTATTCCTCAGCCCTGTTGTGCTCCAGCAGTTCTATCTGTTGTCTCCTACTATGGTTGGAGATATGTGTCAAGATCTCTTTCTGAAAGTTAGTGGGAAGATTACTGTGCTTGACCTCAGTAGGCTGCTACTGCCCATCTCCCATTCACTGTGGTGAATACTCAGTGAAATTTGGGTTAGAGTGGGAAGCAGCCTAAATTTGAAGGTGACCTCCTTAACCTTGAATTGAAGGGCAGAACATGCATCTGCAGCTGCAGATACAGTGCTAGGTAGTAGCACCATGCTTGTGCCCTGTCTTGCGTTGTGTCTGGTCTTGAAGGTTTCAGAGGAAAGAACAAAGAAACAAATGCAAAAGCTAAATTCTGCACTGCTGGAAGTTGGGAGGAATCTTTGATATTTACCGGAGATAACCTTGAAGCACTGGATTAATGCAATATAGTGCAAGCAAGCAGAGATCCCACCTTCTGCTCCTCTTCACTGGGGATGTGATGTTTAGAGCATTCAGAGATGAATATCACAAATGTCAATTCCCAGCCTTAGGAGGCTAGGCTTATCAAGTTTCATCACAAATGGAATTGTTTCCTGACCCAGCTGCTCTATTTGAAAGAGTGCATGTCATTTCTCAGATGAATCAGAATGTTCTTGTCGTTTCCCATGTATGCCTGTTTTTGTCCAGTCTTGGATGTTCCTCTATAATAAACTGGTGTACTCTATTATTTTGCTTCTAGATCTACTGTCAAAACCTGTGTCTGCTGGCAAAACTTTTCTTGGACCATAAAACACTGTATTATGATGTTGAACCCTTCCTCTTCTATGTCATGACTGAAGCTGACAACACTGGCTGTCACCTGATAGGATATTTCTCCAAGGTTAGTTGAAAATACATACATATGCATTACTGCCTCTCTAGAATGAGATTTAGGACACCAATTATCAGTACTGAATCTCCCCTCAGAGTTCTTGCAGTCTTGGGATTTGTTGCTTTTAGGAATAGATAAAGTTTCAAACCGGATCTGCATAAATTGTTCATACTTTGCTGCAGGGATTGGAGGTGTTTTGCTGTAGCATCTTTTGTCATTACTAACAAAAACCAAATCAGCTCAAATGAACTGTTGTTGCTAGGAAGCATAGTGGTGTCTTAAATATAGGCAAAAGAAAGGATAAAGAAAATTTAGAGAAAAATAAACTAAGTATTAGTCAGCATGTTTTGGGTTTTTTTTAATGAAGTACTTGAAGGAATAAAAATTCTTAGGTGGAGAAACTGGGGCATAACTCAAGTAAGTCACTGGCTAAGCTTAGAATAGGAGCCAGTTTTCTCAGCTGTTTTCTCAGACATGTTGCCTACCTAAAAAATAGCCAATCTGTTTGTTTAATCTCTGCTGCACATGAGTGAAATACATTTCCTGGTTGTTGTTACTTCAATACAGAAAAAGTTACTACCCTTCTGGACATGGTGATATCATGCAGTGTAGTTTAGAGGTTTCAGTCCGTGAAATTCTGTAGGTAGGAGAATACTCTCCCAAATAAAGTGCAGGCAACTATATTCCTTAAATAACTGAGTCGAAACTGGATAAATATCTAAGAAAAAAAAAGTTCTAAGGAAAAATGGCATTGATCTGCAGATAAGTGTGTCTGAGTTGTCTTTATCTGAACATTTCAATGTGCTTATAATGCTGCTGTGTTGTGGTTTAACTTCAGCTGGCAACCAAGTACCACACA
Organism: Falco naumanni; assembly: GCF_017639655.2. Classification (NCBI taxonomy): domain Eukaryota; kingdom Metazoa; phylum Chordata; class Aves; order Falconiformes; family Falconidae; genus Falco; species Falco naumanni. Next base: position 361,205 of record NC_054071.1, read on the forward strand.
GCTGCTCGCTCACTCCCCCCGTGCCCAGCAGGATGGGGAGGAGAATCAGGAAAAAGGTAAAATGCAAGGGCTGAAACAAGAACAATTTAGCAATTGAAATAAAATAATAATAATAATAACAAAACAACAGTAATAATAATGAGAAGGGGAGAGGAATAAAATCCAAAGGGAAGGGGAAAAAACCCCAAGTGATGCCCAGTACAGTTGCTCACCACCTGCTGACCAATGCCCAGTCAGTCCCTGAGCAGTGATCGACAGACTCAGACCACCTCCTCCCAGTTTATATACTGAGCATGATGTTCTGTGCTGTGGAGTACCCCTTTGGCCACTGCGCATCAGCTGTCCTGGCTCTGCTCCCTCCCAGTTTCTTGTGCCCCTCCCGCTTTCTTGCGGGCAGGGCCTGAGAAACTGAAAAGTCCTTGACTTAGTATAAATATTACTTAGCAACAACTAAAAGCACCAGTGTGTCAATAACATTGTTCTCATAGCAAATCCAAAATGCGGCACTGCAGCAGCTACTAAGAAGAAACTCGTATCCTGGCCAAAACCAGGATGTGCTGTTATGTCACTTTCCTGTTGCATGTAAACCTGGTAGATGACAGAGGTGGTAGTGAGTGTGTTACCAGTTCCTCAGGTACAGCTCCATGGCCAGCCATCCTAGGCTTGAAATTGTGCACCAGACACCCAATTTAAGGGCTAATAAAGTAAGACACTAAGCCAGGTTGGTAGCTGAAGGATGATCACGTTACTTGTTGTTAAGCAGGTTTTTCTACTGTTGCTGCTTTCACCTTGTATTGTATCAGTTGCACAGGCTTGTTCAGTTTGTTGGGATTATGGTATACCCATCATTTGTACAGATCTAGACCTGTTAATCTGTCCTCTCTGTTCTTGTTTTTAGGAGAAGAATTCTTTTCTCAACTATAATGTTTCTTGTATCCTGACAATGCCTCAATATATGAGGCAAGGTTACGGCAAAATGCTCATTGACTTCAGTAAGTAGAGAGAGAGAAATTCTACAAACATTATTCTGCCCAACGTGACAATTTCACCAAGAAATCTAATGTATTGATGGTGATGGTTGAGCAGTTTTCATTATAGCTGGTTTCTGCGTGTGCTAAAGAGGGTGACAGTTTAGGAAAGATAAATAGGTTTTCTTTCCTTTACAGGCTATTTGCTTTCTAAAGTAGAAGAAAAAGTTGGCTCTCCAGAACGCCCTTTGTCTGATTTAGGCCTCATCAGCTACCGTAGTTACTGGAAAGAAGTTCTCCTTCGTTACCTGCATAATTTTCAAGGAAAAGAGATCTCTATAAAAGGTATGTTTTTAAGCTAAATAAGCTTGTAGTGAATTGGTTCAGGAACATACCTATGCATCTCACTGATTTTCCTCAAATATGAGGCAGGTCGTGCTTGACCATTCATGTAGATGTGCAACAGCATAGTTAGTTTCTTCATAGGAATATTCCTGTAGTTGGGTATGGCTCCTTTCCAGTCCTGCCACGGTTAAAATACTAACACTATTTGGACCTCTTTAAATAGCATTTTTATGATTATGGCACCTAGGAGTGTGCAGCATTTCATAGAGATACCAAGGTAGTTCTGAAGAAGGAGCTGTCTTTCAGAGGATTACACCTTAACTTGGATCCTAAAATTGTATCACTAAATCATTGTGATGTGTAGGCTGGCTTTCAGTTTTTGGGTGAGCTGGGCTGTTTCTGTACAGCTCTGCATGGCTTGTACCCATAGCCCATGGCTCTTCAAGCTCTTTGCAATCAATTAGTCTTCAAGAGTGAAATAAGCAAAGGCAAGTTGTATAGAAGTGCTGTAGGTAACCAGGGTGGACAAGGGGTGCAAGCCGGCAGCAACAGTAACACTGCATGTATCTCCTTAGTATGTGTGAGGCATTTTGTGTGTACCCCTTCAAAAGGAGTTGCATAAAACTTGGAGTTGGAAACTTAACAGTTACAGGCTATTACAGAGGAGTTTGTTTCTGCTCTGACACGAACTGATACTGGTTTGCAGAAATCAGCCAGGAGACTGCAGTAAACCCTGTCGACATTGTTAGCACGTTGCAGGCACTTCAGATGCTCAAGTACTGGAAAGGAAAACACCTGGTCCTAAAAAGACAGGTATGATTTGTGATAGCTATTTCTGTATTTTTGTGTCTTTATATTTAGCTGTTAGATTCACGTGAACCTGCCGAAATCAGCATTGCCTTTGCATTGTGCTGGATTTTCTAGCCTTTTCATTCTAGTGGGGGAGCACTGTAATTTTCAGATGCAGTAACTGATAAAATACGACATGGGCAACCAACTTGATTCTTCAGTAGCATAAGAATATGATGTATTGACCTTCCTTTTCTGGTGTGTGGAATAATGTTGCTCATTATAAGTGGCTTTTTAGGGGAGCAATGGATCAACGTTCCCATCATGGTCCTCATCATGCCTGCCCTTTATTGGGCAACCAGATGACATAAAAGTGAACTGAATTAACGGAATCCTGAATGAGTCCTGTTTGTGTCCTCATTAGATACGAGACAAATGGTTTATAAATCTCAAAATGTGACAGCTTCTCTCTTTTGTTTTCTGCTTCCTGAGACTTCACTTTGTAGATGAATGTAGCCTTATTAGTGTAATTGGAAGGGCTTCTAGAAAGCTCTGTGGGGGAAATGTTATTTTTGTCACACTATGCAGTTAGTAGGCTAGTCATCTTCAGATTTGTGGACTTAGATGTGTGGTGGTGTGCCATGGATAATTCTCCACATGGATCATTTGTTTTAATCTGCTCTTTCATGCTCTTTTCCTTAGGATCTGATTGATGAATGGATAGCCAAAGAGGCAAAAAGATCCAACAGCAATAAGATAATGGATCCCAGCTGTTTGAAATGGACCCCTCCTAAGGGAACTTAGCTGTCTATCACTCCTGAAGCCAGTGAACCCCAGCAGTAGGAAGTACCCTAGGGATCTCTGTTGTATCTGTTGCTGTCGTGATTGGCTGGTACAGTACCCTCCTGAAAGATCAGTTCCCCTTGGTACTGTTCTGGCCCAGATCTTTTGTGCACACCACAGACGCTAGTTCTGAGGAACTTTATGTTTCGGCCTCAATGAGGTTGCAAGGATTGGATCTGTATAGGACCCAAACGAAGCTCCTAGCAGCACTGGCCCAAGGAGTTCTGATATCTGGTACTGTACCTGTCCAGTCACTGGTCTTACCCTCATGTTCTTATTCCAGTGAGGTTGTATTGTGTCCTATAATCTGATTGTTTCTTCCTTCAGGTTCCTTGCGTTCTGAGTAATGGAGATAAATTCTGTGGCTTTTGAACAAGGTCTAATGCTTGTTTGGGGAAAGTCTGGTTTTCCAACAAGCTGCAGTTACACTGACTTCAGCATTTTTAACTAGTCCTGTTTGATGGCCTGTTCTATTCCATGTATCAAATAGTTTTAGTAAGGTAATGTGCCACCTCTTTCAGCAGTGTTTTCCATATAATATAGCAGGTCTTCACATAGTTAATATTGTACAGTCAGAAACTTGCATATCTTGTAACTGAGTGGTGTGATTGTTTGTGTTACCCTGGAGGAGTCGAGGCTAAGTGTGTGAGAACATCATGGTCTGAGATGTTTGAAAGAGTTGCTCTTGGTATATGCTCCTGGAGCTACTACAGTACCATATCTGTTGGAGAGACCTCCGATTATAAGTTACTGTGTTTTCCTGGTTTATCTCTTGGAGTTAGTAGGTTCCTTTACACAGAAACAGCATGTTCAGTGTATTTCAGTGGAGATATTTTTCCCGGAGCAGTCTTCCCTGATTTGTAGGTCTCTTGGTATTGGAGAGGATTTTTTCCCTCTAGACTGAAGAAACAAAAACTTTAGGCAGATGTTTGCTAACCTTGTCCAAACAGCCACAGAAACTCTACAATGCAAATATTGTCAGTTGTTGGATTGCCTACAGTGTACGTTCTGTGCATCAGTGGCAGCTCTGGTTAGCTGTGTGGATGGTATGCTTCTCTGACAGTGCATCCTTGTTTGTCTTTGTAAAACAAAAAAGAACTTTTACTTCCTCTCTTCCATCAGGACCACCGGAAGAAACTATCGTACAATGGCTTTCAAGTATAACCACTGCCACAGGTTTCCTACATGGCTCCAGTGTGATTAACAGGGGGGGACAATGCTGGGGTAGATGATGGCAGCATCACACAGTGCCGATTTCATTTAAACCTTCCAATGCTTCCTCACTGGATGGTGTCTGAAATGAAGCACTTGCATTGTGCCAGGAGGTAGGAGCCATTTCCTGTTAACTACTGACCCATCCTAATGTGGAAAAGTTCTCTATTGTTCTTCTGATGGTTGTCTGCCTTTCTCTGCCTCCTTGAAAGAAAAGAAAAAAAAAAAAAGGATCATCAGTACATGATGTAGACCTTGTGGGCATTACTGAATTTTGCTGTCTCACGCCCTTTGCTCCTGTATTGTAACTAACTACAGATGCTCATGAAACTATCCAACAAAGTAGATCTGTTGTGGAGTAGGGAAGAAGGCCATTCTTGTGCAGAAGCTAAACCCTGTTCCCGTGACATGGTAGAATGTGCTGTTCTTATATCTACTTCTCAATAAAGCATGTTCTCTGCTCAAGTTTATGCCGCCTTTTTATTTTTTTTCATTCAGATGCTGTTGTGCATCTCCAGTTAAGCGAAGCTGCTGCTTTATGTTGCAAGGGACTAATTTGGAACCCATCTTTCTCCCTGGTGTATTAAGTATTGTGACTAGCATGACCTTGAGGTTGAACCTGTCAGAAATAGCCTGTATTGTGTGTTCATTCGAGAGCTCATTGTGCACAGGAGGCTACCATGAGGAATATATGGATGTTGTCAGATACTCGCAACTTACATACGTCATGCAAAATGGAGCATCTGTCAACCTGAAGTTCATTGAAGAAGGAAGGAGTTCTCCTAGAAGTGATGGCCCTAGATTTTTAGCCTTGCCTTCTGTGTTCCGTGACCAGACCTTCTTGTACTGTGGGAGGACTTGGGACAGTGAAGTCGCTGACCTTCAAAAAATGGTGTTTGAAGTTCAGCACATCTTTCAGACATCTTGAGTCTTTGATTCAGTCTCTGATATAAAATGGTTAATTACGCATACCTGCTCCAGCTTCTTCCAGAGATTCTGCTTTCCTACATAACTCAATAGGAGTTAAGAAGAATTAGGGAATGTTTTTGGACTTGGCTCTAAACTGCAGAGAGGCCACCTGATGTGTTGGTGATCACGGCCTGGGACTCAAGGTACTCAGCTTACAAAGAAAGAGAGCAAAGTAATTGAGATAGAATACCTTGGTAGTCTTGTTCCCATTGAGATGAAAATCAGGGATACCTCCCTGAACAACGATGCTTTTTTACTCAAGTCAGATCAAGGTTCTTCGTAGTTCTGTCCTGTTTTCCTTAATAAGACAGGTGTTTTAAGCATTTGATTTGAGAGCATTTTTACTACTTTGAGCACCATTTTGTACAATACCCGTTGCCTTTTTGCTGCCTTTTTGGGCTTTTTTTGTCTCTTTTGTTGCAAGTACAGAGAGGCAGTGTGATTTAGTTTGTAGAGAACTGGGCAGAGATACAAGAGGATAAGGGTTTTATTCCCCACGCTGCTCTGCTGTGTGACAGCCAGCCCCTCTCTAAGCCTTTGCTTCCCTCCAGTCCTGATTCAGTCAAGTCTGTGTTGCAGCTTCTCTGAGGCAGCGACTGTCTCCCTGTGTATGTACAGTTCTTAACACGATGGGGTCCCACGCTTGACTGAGACCTCTGGGTGCTTTGGTAATGCAAACAGTAATTAAGTAGTGAGTCATACAGATAGCCGTAAACGTCTCTGGGTAACCAAAGGATGAGACTTGCTCAGTTTCACCCACAGTTTATTCATAGCAACTGCAAACTTGCAGATGTTGCATTCTGTATGGGCAGTTTGAAGCCCACCTAAAAATTCCGATGCTACCAAAAAGCAGCTGGTGCTTTCTGTAAATTTTCCTAGACTGATGCCTCCTTGCCCCCTTTTCTCACTTAGAAAAACACACTTGCATTCAGCCTTGACCTAACATAGGAATAGGTAATGTAATTTTAAGCACACTAGTAACCCTACAGAGTTCTTTGCTGTGACAGACTCAAAAAAACCTTAGCACAAACACAAATTCAGTGCAAGACTGAATGAGAAGTTCAGAGCCAGACCACCTCATCTCTATGTCAGAAACAAGAACTGATTGTGGAACTGAAAGTCAGACAAATGGAATAAGATTTTGAATGCCAGTAAAGGTGAACACGTGGAGCAGATACAACCTCATAAGGAACTGGCTTTTCTTGAAAGCCCTATGTTATGTGCCCAGAATCAGAGAGGTAACCGACCAGAGAACGAGACAAAGCTGGGTCTTCCAATGGTCAGTCCCAATGCTTCAGCATCAAACTCATCCTTTTTATTTTTATGGCCCAGCAATGAAGTTTGTTTGGTTTGGGTGTCGTCTAATGCACTTCTCATGGATATCTTCCAAAAAGATTGTAATTTAGCAGAGCCAAGGTTAAAAAACCGTTATGTCCACTGTCAGTAAATGAGAACTAGCCCTTTGAAAGCTTTACAGCCGCAGTAATAGCCAGTGCATGTACTTTTATAACAGTATTATTTCCTGTCGAGTTTGTTTCCCAGAGGACTTTCCATGACTTCTGCCCCTTTGCTTAAATCCAGCTACCCTGTAGCCGTTTTACTGACTCTCTCTATTCCACAGCTTTTCCCATTTATTTTGCTGTTTCTGGCTTTCCAGATGTCGTAGTTAAAGCAACTTCACTTTCTATTTTAGTCTCCACATTAAAGTACAGGTGTGCTGGCACAAACTGCAGACAAGTGTAACATGGCCATATGCTTTCCAGAGCATTTCACCCACACTTCTCTGCTTTGGCTCATGCACTGCTCTTCCAGGTTTAAAGCTTCACTGTAGACAGTTACTGTATTTCAGGCTGGACATGGACAAACAGCACGGACATATCTTCTGCTCTTGAGCTGGACTCACAATTGTTCCAGCTTTAGAAAGCTGAACTGAAGAGAAGTTAACTGATCTAGTTAGCGCATGACTTGTGTGTTTAATTATCCCCCCAAGTCACTCCAAGTTTCTCCATGTAGTTTAAGATTTCATAGCAGGAGAGATTCTTAGTCTTGTGCCAACTTGTGCAGGAACTGCTTGCCTGGATCAAATCTCAGATCAGTTGAACCCAATAATGTGTCTGACAGGAGTCAGAGGTTAATGTTCAAGGCTAATGACTGCCTCAACAATGTATGTCATCATTAATTATGATATCTACATACCTTCTTTAAAGAAGGTATCTCTATAAATTATGTATCCTCCCCAAGTGTTCAGTTATGGTTTACCAGTGCGTTCTGAAGCCATCCAGGGCCCTGCTTTATCCTCTGCTCATCCCAGTGCATATCAGAGCAGCCTCAGGGCTGCTTTAATAGTATGATATCCCAAAACTTCCATCAGCCTTGGGAAACAGAGAATAGTTATAACACGGAATACTTCAGCCTCTCCCCAAACTCGTCCTTGAATCCAGACTCTGGAAGCACAAAGAGACCTCAGATGTGCTGACCCTAACAAAGAACAAGTCCTGCAAAGGGCTTTATCAGGAGCAGTCACACACACTTGAGCTGCTACTCCAGCCTAGTGTGAGTGAGGCCAGGACTTTCTCGGAATCTGCCACTGGAAAATGCTCTTTTGACTTTGGACGTAGCTAAATTATTTTTTTCCTCTGATTTTTTTCAAAAGAACTGAAGAAAAGCTTCCAGTCTGGAAGCTTTCCAAGTTGAACATCTGCCCAGGGCAAGACAAGTTTTTACAGTTAAAACCCCCAAAATGAGAATTTAGAATGGGTATGACAACAGACCATGAACTACTGCCTTGTATGGGGAATAGTCTCATTTACTCCTCACTCTGTGCTTTGGGCAGGCAAGCTCTCGGAGCCCTTCAGGTCCTGCTGTTCCATAAACTTTCATTTTGCAGTGTGGGAAACCGAGGCAAAGGAGATGGGCATAGGGATGCTGCTGCCGATATTCTCTCACCGCCAGCTGGTTAGTCTTAATCCTGCACTTCACTGTGCTGCTGTCAGTTGTACCAGTACGGTGTTTATAGGGACGTGCTGAACCACATCTCTGATGTGATCCAAACCTTTCCATCTTTCACACATTCTCTCCCTGGACCATTTCATTTGGCAAACCACAAGGCCCTCCTCCTTCTCCCAGTTTTTCCCCCAGTTTCATGCAATATTGTTACAAGAACTTTCACCATGATGAAGCAAGCTGGTGCTTTTTCTTCACTGAGATCTGCGTGCACCTCCAGGAACTGGTCCATCACTGCTGTTCCTTTTCCCCAGCTGAGCACTGGCAGTTCTGCTGGCTTTTCCTTTTTGATGTAGTTGTTTGGGGCAGGATGTGGTCATGTTGTGGCCACACTGAGTATCTGCAGGGAAGGAATAGGTGGTTGATACTCCTATAAAGAGTGCTAGAGGGAAAGAGACAGCAGGGAAGCAGGAAGGAAAGGAAGCTAAATATGTAAAATTACTTCAGTTGTTTCTATTGTGATGGCTGTGTAACTCTGAGCTTAGTTTAAACCCATGTAAGACAGTACATCTGCCAGTAACTCCGCCCTCCTGTTGTTCCAATACTATGGAAAGAACTAGAACATCTACCTCTCACACCAGCTCACAGACCAGGGGAAAAGCAACTCTATTTTTGAGACCATCCCCTGTAATTAGGTCTGCTTTCCCCCTCCTCCCCTGGGCTCCTGCCCACACACCACAAGAAAACATCCAGACCTGAGTCTGGGATGACAGCAGAGGTGTAGCAAAAAGGGAGAAAACAAAAGGAAAAGAAAACATCCCCAGGAAGCAAATGGATCTCAAAGGCTCTTGTGAGTTTTCTACAGTGAAATATCTCAAATTCAAAGAGAGCTGTTAAACTGGACTTGACACCCTCCTCCAGCGTCCCAATTGACTCTTGTGCTGAACAGTGGTAAAATACTTCTCAGTTTGTGCCTACTTTGTACACGTATCCACGGGATCCACAAAATACAACGATCCTACATCATATAGTAGTAGTAGTAGCAAATAAAAACAATACAGGTTTCTGGAGCTAGATTACGTATTCTGTTATTTGTAGAAATTAATCAGCAAAGAATGAGCATGCTGAGCTATACATGGCACAAGACAACCGACAGGCTTTAGAAGGAAATACACATTAGCACTACTCAGTTCATTGGGGGTGGTTAAAAGCAAGCTGTCTGAACAGAGGGAAATGACAATGACTTTTGCTTTCTTTGTATTCAATTCCCCTGGTGCTTGGGTAGGTGATTGTATACTAGGCTCTTCCATAGCTAGTGTTTTTAGGTGGAGATTAACGAGGAGTCTGAGTTAGGGCTTATAACTGAGATCAATCTTTAACACGACAACAGGTTTGCTAACAGATGTAGGAAGAGCTTGTGTGGGAGGTCAAGGGATCTGTACGCTTACCAGCCACTATCACCCCCTTACCCACTGGTTGGTCTGAACATGGAAGTTCAGTGGTTTTGCGTTTCAGCTGAAGCACTGCCTGAAAGGATCTTACCTGTACAGCTCTTGGCTTTCGCATCTAGCACAAAAAAGATTGATCAGTGGGTTTCAGCTCTGCTGGCCGTTATTTAACTAAAGTAACAAACTCACCACTGCAAATTCTGTTGAGACATTATGAGACCATTTCTAGCCATATGAAAAAAAAAAAACCCAAACCTCTAAGGAGCTCTTCGGTGCTTCTCCTGAGACAAACATTACTAGAACTGCAGCTCAGGTAGCAACAAGTGGGAAAGCAGCTTTAGATGCCATTTTTGTATGAAATGGGCAAAATGGTTCTAACTCAGTATAGTTTTCTGCAGGCTACTGAGCAAATCACTGACACAATCCAACCTCCTGTAACTTTTCCTTTCTCCTTTGCAGCAAAAGAATGGTCTGTTTTTTTCTTTATATCAATAGCACTGCCATTGATTTTTTTTTAAGAGCTCTCCTATTTTGTCAATGCTGAGTCCTTGATCCCTTCTCAGTGAACTAACCTCAGCTGCATGTCCCTCCTGTTTCTACTGTCCTCTTCGTGTCAGGTTAGAGATTAAGACTGCACGGGAAGTCTTTGCTACCCAGTGTGTAGTGGCCTGTGTCAGGCTAACATTTAGGAACTAATTGCTAGTCACTTGATCTTATTATGATGACTCAGAGAAAGAAAGGGAACCTCTCCCCCCAGGTCTTGAGTTAAAATTGAGAAACAATGCCCTCTGATGTGAGATACCCCAACTGTCTCAAACATCTCAGAGTGATGCCGCGCACAGCTGGGAGCTCCTGGTTAGCAATTACAAATTCCACCTCCCCACAGCACAGTTTTTAGAGTGGGGCACCAGGCACTTTCCACTGGAAAAACAAAAACTCAAACCCACTTCCATTTCACTTCACAACTGGATTCTTCTCCTAGCTCAGCCGTGGATTGATTGCTTAATTCTGGCAACTGTGAGGTCTTCTGTAGAGGAATCAATGAAGTATAAACCCATCTGCAGAGGGGTGTATCTCAGCAGAGGTGTTTGAGGTATAAATGAAGGCAGTCACAGCCTTGGTTTGACCACAGGTCAACTTGCATAGCCATGCAACTGTCGCTCCATAGTGCAGCATAGTGCACATTACACTAGCCAGGGCTAACGAAGACATAGAGGTGCTGTCTACTCTGCCCAGCGTTCCCCGAGTTAATGCACACCTGGGACATCTTCATCTGCCCGTGTGTATTTTCACCACTCTCACCTGAGGACAGTTTCTTGGTCAGAGAAGTGGAAAGAGGAAGCTTTTAGTTGTGTTTCTCCCACCTCTGGAGATGCAGTTGGACCGCTTGGAGCAGTCAGAAAGAAACAGGATGTCAGTAAACCATGTTTGTTGGCAACTTCAGTGTGCTCCTGATGAACCAATACATTGCATCAAGGTACTTGTTTGCTTTCCATCCCACTAGAGAGTTTTCAGCACAGATCACTCACTCTCCTTCCAGTGAGATCAATCACTTGCTGCTTGAGTGATTCTGTTTATGACTTAATGCTGGAATTGGAAACCGGCAATCAAAAGTCTATAAACAATCTTTGACGGACTAGTCCTTGTGTGAGAAAACCAGAGATCAGATGGGGAACAACAACAAAATTAGTGACTAACTTTAATATTGGCCAAGACTACTCCTCTTCTGACTGACTTTAACATCTGAAGAGCTGCTGTTTTGGAGCATGGCTTTGCTATACTTCACTAAACTTTGCTTGCAGAAACAGGCAGAGATATGGCTTGTAGGTGGTAGGCAATAAATTTGTATCTGGCTTACTGCTTTCTTGTAGTTAGGTTTTCAGTGGTCCTTTTGCAGACAGGTATTTGTGTCTTTTCTAGAAAATGCCAAGGAAAAATACCAAGCTGAGGTTGTCTTATCTCATCCTATGTCCACTTTCCAAGGACAAACCTTAGACACACAAGGATGCTTTCAACATTGTCCTGGACCACATGTAGTCATTTACACTAATGGCAAGTAGAGGTAGCAGGCTTGTTTGGGAGGAGCTGGCTATTCACTCTGCCATGGCATAAAGACACCGTGTATTAAAAACACTGGAAATCAAAACAGATATGTCTGCTAGAAAACAAGATGCAGGTGAAGCTGGGTTTACTTTGTGTATGTTTTTTAACCTTTAGCAAGCTCTTTGATCAGATAATACTGTGGTCTAACAGCAAGAAGTTGTTATACACAGGTCCTAAATACTTCTGCATTTTTTGTATTTTGATAAATTGCCTGATTCTATCACATATAGATAATTAATTCTATAATTCCAAGAAAGTCCTTAGAATTGGAAGCAGAAAGGTTTTGCTGTTTTGCGAAAATTTTGCCGTTTAAGCTCACCATGACGGTCGATTCTCAAGTTTTCCATTAAAAGCGGTTACTTACTTGATGGGGCTGTGAGAAAGCCGTTTCCCAGATAAGTTTGATTCAGATCACATTTAAGATTCCTAAGATGTTTCCCACCCACCAGGTGAGAGATGTAATTATTAAGAGTATGACCTTGCTTGTCCAGGAGTTCCACTCTGATCACGCACAGCCTTTTTTTGCTATCATCACAAGCAATTGATTAAAAGGGCTTTAAAAGTTCCTGGATTTATTTTATTTTTTTTCTCAGTTCGTCATGTTTAGCTAGTAGAAGAGGCATTGCATACACGACTGAATCCAAGCAACCGCAAAGCTCCCTGGAAATCCCCAGTGGAATGTCAGTGGGGTCCGGGAGGGTTTATAGCAAGGGCTGGTTTGCTCGGGAGGGCGGCAGAGGGTGCTGCCTTCCCAGGGCAGGGACAGTCGCTGTCTGAAGGCGCTGCCCGACTGGCCAGGGAGCCCATCTCCAGTCCCGGCGGCTCAGGCAGGTGGATATCCGTCTATCTGTATTTTCTGGGCAAACCCGACTGTTCACATTCAGGAATATTGGGTTAGCGGGAAGGGCATGGTGAGAGTTAGCCACTTCTGCATGGTCCGGTGCGCATTTTTAACTGTCACCATGAAGGATGTCAGCACAGGATCGTGCTTTAGGAAAGGTGCGGACTTACTCCCAGAGCATTGGCTGGTGCTTTGGAGAAAACCTTGGGGTTTCTTCCCAGCTTTGGCACAGGCAGATGGTTCAGCGTGACAGACAGCTTCGCCACTGTGTGCCTTAGTTGCTCTGTTTTCACATCCCTCTTGCCCTCTGCTAGGAGTTCTGGGGGTACCTGCTTCCCCCATAATTCAGGGATGGGACATCTGTTTTTCTTCCATCAAGGATGTTTCCAGATCATCCCAGACTCTTCATGGAGGCCAGTCTGCCAGATGGGAACCCAGGTGGAGGCTTGTGCTGCAAGGGGATGTGACCTATCTCTTTCCCCATCCCCACGAGTGACGCCTTCTCTGCTAGCACGGTCTGAACCCATCTGGCCGGGCGCTCTCTCTTTGCGTGCAACAGGGTTCCCCGGCTCTGAGCTGACTGATGACACCTCAGAGCAGCCGTCCCTTGAGACAGACCTGTTCCCACTCTTGTCCCTTGTCCCCAGTCAGCCCGGAGAGCAGCCAAGGCAGGATATGGCCCGTAGATGGCACTGGCCTTCCACCGTCGGTGTCCCTGGGCAGTGCAGCTGCCCCTGGCCCTGCCCTGCCGTGACTAACCCACCTTAACCCTTGGACTGCCAGCAACAACCTACAGCCCCGCAGGTCTTACGTCACCATTTGGCAGTGGAAGTGGGTGGCTAAAGATATCACCAGTAGGCTGCAAATTTTTATTTATTTATGCAAATATTGTGTCGTGCACTTAATGAGGGAGCACTTGAATAATTTGCTGCCTGCAATATATGCAACCAGCAACAGGAGACTCTCTGTCTCCTGCACCAAAAAGGACTTTGACATTGATCAATTCAAGTCAAGCTCCTCTGGTTTTACAGTTTTCATTAAAATCGACTAGACGTGCCCCAGAGCTCTGCAAGTGTATGAAAACAACACTCAGGATTTTCCCCTTTTGGGGAAGGACTCGCAGTCTGAATGTAGGATCTGTTATAGCTCACGAAGTCGTGGCTGTCTTTTTTCATTTCCATTATGTTAGCATCTTGGTGCCCTACTTAAGATACAGACTTACTGTACCGCTATACAAACAAGCAGTGAAACATGCTGCGGGATGTGAATGTGTTGGGAGGTGGGAGAGAGTTGATGTATTTTCTGAAGGACCTACGTCTTATCTCTGCCCTGAAGAACAGATGGCTTTTTTGTTGTGACCAACTCCAAGCTGATGTGCTGCACGTTGTTGAAAATCTGGTTCTGACTGTGGGTAGTAAACCCTGTGGAAAATTTTAGCCTTCCAGCCGGAAGATGACCACTGACAGAGTCCAGAGGACAGTAGTAAACTGGTCCGGAGCTTGAGGGACTGGTTTGTGACAAAAGGCTGAATCAGATGGTGGGGAGGGGCTGATACATATTCTTGGAAGATGCCCAAGGAGGGAGAAATATCTTTTAGGGGACACAGAGAGGTAAAAAACTGGAACTAAAGGGATGAAAGAGAGGGGAAATATAGGATGACTGTCACAAAACACACGAGCCCTCTGAGCCTTTGGCATGTTCCTGTAGCCCTGGGAGAAATCCCGTCACGAGGATCACTAGGACAGGACCTGAGGAGACTGTCTTCTGTTGAACCTAGAGAGACGAGCTGGGTAGGACTCCAAGAGTTTTCTCTTTCGCTGCCTTTCCTGTGATTATTTCTGTCATCTGGGGGACAGAGCGGGGTCTGCTTTAGAGTAACAATGCGAATGTGTTCCTTTTGAAAAACAAGTGTTGAGGCTGCACGGGTGAGTGTGGGAACTGTGTGAAGTCAGGGTTTGGTCTCATTGCTTGCATCAACCACAGCTTGCTGGAGCCAGCGGGCTCTGCCTGAGGTGGCTGAGACCCCTGGGGTTGAGGCAGATGGGCTGCAGGCATTGTAGCCTAACAGCGGTAAGTCCTCAGCAGTGGTCTGCAGATCAGTGGTGAGCCCATCATTTTCAGTCCACACGTTTCAATTTACACATTAGTGGGAAAGGTGGAAGGAGAGCCATGAAAAGTGCAGCCATGACTTTGGCCAACTCTAAAGGAGGGCAGGTCACTGGCTGGACCATCAGCTGAGATTTCATTGACTTACATTTGTCCCTGCCACAGATCACTGTACCCACCTTGACCGTGCCATTCTCTCTGTTTCAATTTCTGTGCATAGTACGTGGCCTCACAGAGGAATTAGGGGCTGCACTGTACGGTGATGAGGACTGTGTGAGATCTCCTTCATCAGTGACCATCAAATCAGATGTTTTTCTAGTGCAACGCTTTTTGTCTACCTTTCCTCTCCTGGGAATGACTTTCTCCTATGTTCCTACCTCTGCTCCCAGCAGGAACCCAACATTGGAAAGCTTGGTGGAAAATACCTGCCCTAAAGCACTTGTTGGAGAAAAGGGCTGGATAAAAAGTGAGAAATCTTACTCTGAAAGTCATCATTGGGTCATATACCTTTCCTTCTGACAAAGGGCCCCCTTTAGTGTTTCCGGCTTCTAGTAAAGCCATAATACCACTGCAAAACAAATTTGCCAGATATTAAAAGCTTTCACTCACTTTGCACCATTAGATCTGGGCCTACAGTCTGTATCGCTGCTGGTTTTGACTGGCTCTGCATCTGGCATGTGCAGATGTACCTTGGTTTGAGGGAAAGGAAGGGTGGCACTGGAGTTATTATCTTTGGTTTTGCAAATCTGCATTCATGTTGCGTGATGTGCTCACACCTGCACCAGTGCCCAGGTCTCCAGCCAGGGGTTGTGCCTGCCCCTGCCCTGGACCAGGCAGGTTCTGCACCTCCCGTGGCTGGGTAGGGGTGCTGCAGCATCCGGTTTGTGTCGTCTTAAACTCTGAGCTCTTCCCTTATTCCACCACCTCCTCCCACACACGGAGAGATGCTGCCAGAACGCCAGAGGCACAGCAGAGGGGAGCCAGGCTTGCTCTCCTGAGCAGGGAGACAGGCAGACAGAGACAGTGCTGGGAGCAGTCAGTGGAACAAGGGAGAGCCAAGGCTGCCAGACAGACGCGGACAATGTGCAGTCAACAGGCAGAGCTTCTGTCCTGCCCAGACGGACAGACGGAGACTATCAGGCTGAGGAGACGAGATAACCAAGCATCCTCAGGCAAAGGGAAAGGATGTGGCATGGGGGAAGCTCTGCCTGTCCTATCTTGTTCCTACTGTGAAACCACCGATGGGTTGCAGTGGGAGCAGGAGTGCACCTTGAAAGCCCAGCGTGGCAGAATTCAGCTGGGGGCTGTAATGTGTGCAGGACTGAACACAGGCCTGGAGACAGCGACGTGGGGAGGTGGGTGCTCTTCCAAGCTCAGCCTGCAGCTGGCTGTGCGACCTCAGGCAAGTCACTTCTCCCAGTGCTTCGGTTACCCTCCATCTGTTGGGAAGGGACTGCCTCTGTGACAGCTTTGTACAACAGCTAATTCCTTGAATACCCTGGGGTCTTTACATGCTTGCTAATTAAGTCGGGAAACTCTGATGAACAAGAAATCCCTCCATCAGGAGTGTTTACTGAGCAGAGATACCCAGGCCCCATAATTTCTTGGCCAGCAGCCCTGCAGCTCCCACAAGCAAAGCAGTGTTTGGCTTGGTCAGTTCGTTTCTGTATGGGAGTTCTCCCCATGGAGCCGGCTGGTGCAGGAAGTTTTCCTGATGATTCAGCAGGTGATGCTGTTCCCTCTGAGTCACTCCCAGGCGGGCTAGGAGGGGGGAGATGATGCTAGCGGAGGTGCTCTCAGCCAGACCAGATTCAAACCTGATGGCTTAGGTCATTAATTGCACCGTGATAGCTTAGGATGTTACTTATCTGAAACTGGTAAGACAAATTGCTGTGTGGCTCCTGTGCTCCATCCCAAAGGTGGATTCGTTTTGGTGGGAGGAGGGAGTGTGAATTTGCAGTCAATGCAGACAAAGGGCCTCAGGGCAAGTTTTTCTTGGCCATCCACTGAAAAAAAGACACTTGTTTCCTCCCTGGAGTTCATTACCTGTAAAAGGAGATGGGGCTAGATGCTGAGAAAGCCATTAATTAAGTTTTGGTGGTTGGACCACCTCAAAGGGACAATTAGGTATCAGGAGAATATTGAAATTATAACAAAGTAACAGTAAACAGGACTTAAATCCTGAAATTTTTTGTTGCCCTGCATCTGCCTGTGATACTTAGAAGCAGGAGCCTCTGTGCTGCCTTTCCATCTTTGTATCCAAGGTTTCAGGGCTCAACATGGTCCTGGTGTAACTGTACGTTAGCTCTACAGGCAACATTCACAGCTGACGGCAAATTCCCAATTCCTCTTCAGCTCAATGAAATCACATTTGCTTAGACCAGCAGGGCTGGATCTGGGCCTTTACTGGGAAATCCCTTTAGTGTGTTGTTTTTGTGGCAGGCACAGACTGCTGCTTCTGTGCTCCTTGCTCTGGTCCTCTGCCCTGGAAAGTCTGAACTGCTTGACCCTGCAGGTTATCGGAGGGGCCAGGGGCTTGGCAACACCCTTCCCTGCATGGAGCAGCCAGCTGGGCATTCAGTTTTTCCTTCCCCAATGAGCAGAGAAGTGTCTTTCATCACCTTTGGTTCTCTGTCAGGCTCAGGTGAGGACAGGCACTGAGCAGAGGATTCCAGCTGCCTCAGATTCAGCCCATGGCTTGCTCTCAGGTTCCCCAGAAACTGGTAGAAACTTCTCATACTCCACAGACTGTCAACCAAGCGGGTGAGGCAGGTACCTCCATACCAAGGGCAGCATTTGATAAACCTCGCTAGGGCTGTTGCCTGTGCTTTCACCCCACCTCAGCTCCAGGATGTGACCTTGGGGCACTCCAAGAGCAGCCCACTGCACTGCTCGTAGAAGGTGTCCCAAAGGGGCGACGTGAGCCCTCTGCTCACTCGGGACGGGACGGGACAGTGTGTGTTTGCGTGGCACGGGCACCTCACAGAGCTCTGGCAGGGGTTGCTGGTATCTCTGACTGCCACAGGGTTTCCCCACAGGCACACTGGGGCTTTTGGGGCTCAAGACAGCTTCTGTTATCTAGGATCTTTCCTGCGAGGTTAAAGTCTGCCCATCTGTGTAGGAACAGTGAGCCTGGAGTCTCAGTTACTGCTTACCAGCATGGCCGAGAGCTCTGAACTCCAAACACCCTTTCCCTCTGTAATTATGCTTTATTTTTAGGTGTCCCTTCCTTTTTCTATTTCAGGCCTGCATCCTCCGCAGAGTAAACCGGAGAAGGTGCACTGAGCCGAACCCGCTGTGTTTGGGAAGCAGTAAAACGAGGCTTCTAAACTGGGCTCAGAGGCGTAGGAGCCATTGGCGAAGGCTGGCAGGGAGCCCTGGCACGGTGCAGACCACAGCTCTGCCTCCACGGGGCTGCGAGAGCGCCAGTCACTTCAGCGGTTGAGGGTGGGGAGAGTGGGACAAGGGAGGCAGGGGGAGGGGGTGGCCTGGGCTGTGGCTGCCATGGAAGAATGGTGCCGTCCGGTCTTTTTGTGGAGCAGGTGGGTATGTGCGCTGTGGACCTCTTACTCTCCCAGCTGGGTCTAACCATCAGGTGGGTTGCGCTAAAGAACGGAGTTTGATGCCCAAATGTGCGGAGACTAGTGGCTTTACTGGTGGGCCCAGTTCCATCTTTGGAACACCAGTGAAGCTGGTGGTTGTCTTGGATCCACAGAGCTGCACTGAAAATGGAGCTTCTCTTCCGTCAAAGCAACTTGAAAGTCCCTTCATTTTCCACTTGTATCTATATGACCCGATATAAGGCTTGCTTAGCATTTCGTGGGTTGACTAACACTATGATAGTGACAGAATATATTCTGAACAGCAGCAAGAGGTCCTGAGAGCTTCCTTCCACTACAGACTGGTTACATCCAAGCCCTGGGAGGGCTCTTGTTTATCCTCAGGTCCTTCCCACGTCACTGCAGCAAGGATACTCATTCCACCACAGCATCACCACAAGGAGTCGGTAGAATAAGCCACGTTTCTCCCAACTGCTTTTGGCTAAACCATACTTCTCAGTGTACTGCACCTCAGGGCTAATAAATGTTTATTAGCCCCAGATTCCTCTACAGATTTCCTCTAACAGACTCGCTCGGTCAGCCCTGGCTTCTGGGAAACCCCTTACTGCTGAGCTGAGCTGCAGGATGGAGTCAATGCTGAGGTCCCTCCACTTTGTTTTGCCCAAAGACTTTAACTCTGGCTGTCCCAGTGTAGACTCTACCCTCCTGCTTCCTGAGGGAACAGCCTCTCAAAGAGGTGTGGAGCTGCTTTTGCACTCCCCCAAGCAATGTTCAGGATAAACCAGCCCCTTACTCTCAGCATGAATTTAAACAGCCTTGGGAGCGCCCTGTGTTGCAGCTGGCTCCCACGGGACACTGCTGAGCCTGGAGTCTCTCCTGCATCACGACCTGGGCTGCGTCTCCATCACACTCCATCACACACACAGGCCACTTTGTCAGCCTGGCCCGTTGCCAGCTCGTGGAGCTTCCGAGGTCTGGAGCTGCCTGTGAGACAATGGTTGGGCCCAGGACGGCAGATTTACCATTGCAGATGGTTTTAGTTAGTGCTCAAGACACATTAAAGCCAGCACGGGTTTATATTTAGCTGGGCTGTTTAAGAGGAAAGCCTTTTATCCTCCTGGCTGGTCATCCATCAAGCCCTTGGGAGGGCGGGGTCCTGTCTCCAAATAGATCCCAAGGACAAGCAGCCACTGTGAAACCACATTTCCTCCTGGGAGGGCCCACCAGAGACAGGCGCTCACTGTGGCTAAGCCTCTGGTCGCCAGCTTTAGAGCGGGCTGGTCACGGGAGCTGGCAGGGATACAGAGCTGAGGCGGGGACATGACCAGCTTGGGTGCTGTCTTGGCATCATGGCGTTTAAGCTGCCTCGTAGCCCTGATCCTACAGTTCTTGCTTCTGCTGCCTGGAATGGAAATTGCAGTCGGAGCTTTTTGTCTGGTTTTAACCAACAAATAACATTTGGAGCTGATCTAGTAGGCAATGGGGCAAAAACCTGCTGGTCTGCTGGAGGGACGAGCAGTGGCGATGTTGTGATGGAGTCTTCTGAGATGTCCGCTGTGGCTGATGGCAATTTTTCTGCTTCTCAGGAACGTGAGGCTTATGCCGTATTTATGGTCCTAGCAACACTGGCATCAAAATTTAAGTGGCAGCTAAATGAAAGATGCTGATGGTAAGGAAAGTTTTACAATGCAATGCAAGGTAGCGCTGCTGGAGAGGTTCCTGGAGTCCCAGCTGTGTGTTTGTCACTAGGCATTCACCTCTGAACACAGCCCCCTGGACAGTTTTGTTGCCTTTCTGAGTCTTCGGGTGGTATAGATACATCATTGCCATATGGATCTTCAGACTAAATGCCGTGGCATTCCTCTTGGGAAGGCTTGCTCTGCCAGCACCCTCCTGACACTGCTGGGGCAGCGCTGCAGAAGTGCACAGTGCTAATGCTTTAGCCATGACCGAGAAAAATTCATTGACAGAGAAACCTGCTGTCAAGGACAGGAAAAGTTACTTGGCTGGAAACTCCTTTTACTCACGCCAGTATAAATTTTAGTGGATTTACTTCAGGTTTATATTGGCATTGATGAGAGAGGAGTTGGACTCTGTTTCTGTGTTTCACAGCCCTTGTGAGAGCATAAGTGCATTCGATCATTACAATTTGCTTGGCTTTTCCAAGGACTGTGTATCACTGGTGTTTTAATTGCCACAGATTGATTTAGGACCCTAAACGGTCCTGGTTCATTCTAGCAATTGCAATTACCACACCACCAGCACGGTGCATTACCCCACCAGTAGCAAAAGGTGATTTTTTAGGCTCTAAGGACAATGATGTCTGAAGTACGCAGGGTAAATTACAGCTCTGGGGCAGCAGGACCCATCTTGAATTACACTGCTAATTCTAAAGAGGTTCCCTCCCCTGGGAAACTACCAGGGCACTTGGGAGGGGCTCTGTGTGTGCACAAGCAAAACCAGTTTGGAACTAGAACCAGTCTGAGATTAAACCATTTCCTTTGCTCTCTTTCCAAGAATGAACTTTATTTTTCCAGTTGATCTGAAACAGGGAATATTGAGACTTGGGGTTTTTCTTCTTTCTCTTTCCTTGTGTCTGGATACTTTCCCAGAAAAACACAGAAAATTAAACATTTGTTTTCTTCTCAGTGAGAAAGTTTCTTCTTTTCTGGGAAGAGGTTCAAGGGTCAGACTAGAACTACTATCATCCTTGCTTTGTGAGGAGCAAATACAGATAGGAAATGCATAGCCTGGCCACACAGCCCACCTTCTGGTGAAAAAGGCTAAAGGGCAAGGTTGCAAACATGCCAGAAAATCTGCATTTGTGAGTGTATTCATTCATGACAGCCCCGCACACTTGGAGCCCTTCAGATTGCAAGGCTTCTGTGCTTTGGGGAGAAGGGATGACTTTCCCACTGGAGGAAATAGGGAGATGCACGGGAAGGAATATGTTGATTGAACTGTCGCTCGATCAAGCAGTCTTTCAGTTCCAGTTTCCAGGCAGGCAGGACCTCATGCCAAGCCAAGTGGATGCGGCAGAGAAGGTGCAATGGACCAAGGAATGGTCATACCAGAAAGCCTCCTGGTCAGCTTGGGGGTGGCTGATCTAGTCCCATCCAGTGGAGAAAAATGAAGGCTCTGAGCTCTGTGTCCTGTTTTAGTTCTCTGTTTTCCTGGGATGGAGATGGTGCAGCTTACTGGGGAAGGTGATGGCTTTGGGCTCAGGGGATACGGCACCTCATTCTCTTTGTGCTTTGCTTTCTGGGTTTCCCATTTCATGTCTTGCCTTTGAGGTAGGGGTAGTCTCTTAGCTAAGGGCCTGTAAGCGCTCCTGCAATGCAAAGAATAGTAGTGTTAACTAAATATTCCAATATTATCCTACCATTTTGCCCAAGACCAGCTGACAGTGGCCCAACCAGCAAGCAGGTCAGCTCTTGAGGACTACACAGGGCTGCGGTCCCTGCTTTCCAGGGGAGGCCGTGCGTCCTCGGCTTCCTTCTCTCTAGGATCAGTTTGCTGCGACAGCCAGTGCAGTAGAGGAAGGGGCTGACAATCCTGTTTTGCTCCCCACCTCCACTCCCCTGCTTTTAAGACCTCCCAGTAAGTAACCCAAGCCCAGAGCTGTGGTGGCAGATGCTTCTGGGGAGGAACTTCCAGTCTCCGAGGCTCTAACCACCCAAGGAACCAGCCTCTTCATCCCCACAAATTACAGGCTCCTGCCTGCCCTTTAGAGACGAGCAGGGAAATGGATGAGAGAGATCACGAACAATCCCCCCTACCACCAACCAGCCCCCCGTGCACCCCCTCCTCTCCTGGAACCTGTTATCTTGGTGGTGAGACAAAGCTCTCAGCGAGGCTGATGTGGTCTCCTTGTGTTTGTGGATTAACCACTCCCAGGAGAGGGCTGCACCGATGCGTGAGTGCTGGAGCCAGCAGCCGGCGGCTATAAGCGCTCACTTCCCACAGGCTCCCCTTCTTCCACCCCTCTCTCAAAGGGCTCAGATGCAGGCGTGTTGTGACACCTCCACAGTGGGTGAGGAGAGGTTTTGAAATGTAGCAGGCACCATACAGGAAAAAAGCTCGCGCCAGGAAGGACCCAAGCAGATGCTCAGGGGGCTTGTTCACTCCTGGTCCCTCCGGAGCAGAGCAGGCCAATGTGCTGGGGAGGGAGGTGGGTGTTTGCTTTTGCTTTTGCCAGCAAACTGCAGCCCTGGGTAGCTGCAGGGTCTGGGCATTAGCTCATCCGGTGCTGGTGGGCAGCATGAAAGTCTTTTGTAGTTAAGGTATTGTGCTGAATTCAGGAGATCAAGATCCAAAGCCCAGATTAGCTGTGGACTCTCTAGGTCATGCCCATGGCCAGTTCCTACCTGTGAAATGAGGCAATAATTCAGCTTTTTCACTGTCCTTTCTAAGGCCCAGATCTTCAAGTCTGCTCAGGCTCCAACTCACCATTACACCAGGAAGTCAAAATGTGCCTTCTGAGAATCTGGACCCAAATTCTCCAGATGGGGACTCTCCCCTTTCCGTGCCTTGTGCAATGGCCTCATCCCCTTAATAAGCAGCTACGGGCAGATCCATAACTCCAGTAAATAATAACACGGATACAGGTCAGGTGGTGAATGCTGGTCTCCAGCTCTAGCAATGGGAATTAAATTCAGCTCCATATGAAAGATACTGAACGCATAAAGCTTCAGAATAGGCTGTAAGTGGCAGTAGCATAGTGTATATGGGCAAACCACCAGCAGAGCTGTGCCCCAGGGCAGTTATCTGTGTAAGAAACCTCAGCCTGGAGGTCAACCCCAGAAGGCTGGTGAGAAAACTCAAGACCTAGTGAGAGAAAGGTGGGTGGCAAGGCCAAAACCTGGCAAAGGTGATACTGAAACAGTGAAGAGCTTGGATGAGGTGGCATAGGGGTGAAAGGCTGGTGCTAGCGGTCCCTGGCTATGCTTTTGGTGGCACATCGGTTTCTGAATCAGCAGCTTTGAAACCTGCCGGAGGCCTGGCTGGCTGTGCTCTGTGGTGATGGAATCCTCTGGAGTCAGGCTCCACAACCAGCAAGCTCAGATGCTTTGCAGACTCTTTTCTCTGGGCTCTGGTTGTAGCAAGCACTGCTCTTCCCCAGAGTTCAGCTCGGGTCCCCTGAGACCTGCCCCATTCACTTGGGGGCTGGGGGGGGACAGGAATGTTTAATAAGGGCGATGTCCAAGTTAGGAGGTGAAGGAGGGCTGCAAGATGCTCATAAATACTGCCCTGCTTGTCAGAAATGCTGTTCTTCTGCATGTATTGCAGCCCCTGGTTTACAAGCTGGGCCGAGTGCCAGGCAGCGTGTTGCTGCCAGGCGGGAGGAGATGCACACGCGTGTCCGCGTACGCACGTATGTGTGCACACCTTCACAGGGGCAAGTTTATTAGTGTGGCGCAGGTACGGACTCTGGCTTCAAATTGCTTCTCCTGTCATTCAAAGGGTTTCCAGACTGTCTGAAAAGCCAGGCTTTGCAGGCTAGGTTGGGACACCTTTCTCACCGTCTGCCGGGCTCCTCTCAGCTGGTCGGTCGATCTGTCTGCCTTCTCTTTTTCAGTGCCGCGTCCCCGCTTTGTCCATGCACTGCTGGAGAAGCTCCCTGTGTGTAAGAAGTACAAGGCCAGTGGGGTTTGTGAGACACACACAGACTTCAGTTGCATTAAATCCTTTAGATTAAAACACTCTCTCCCAGATATGAAAATATGAAAAATTGATATTTGGGCATTCTCAGACAGTCTGAGCTACTTTTAAATCGGCAAGTGAATAAGGTATCATTTAACTTAGGGATCTGACCTGAATACAGATCTTGTCCTAAGCTATATCCGTTCTCCAAGTCCAGTGCTATTGCAAAATCATCTGGTAGACAAGCAAAATCACTAAAAGATAATGGTTTGAGTAGTTCTCAGTGGTGCCCTAATTTAACTCTTACTGAAGCCAGTAGGAGGTTTTCCAGCAGCCTCTCCTTCGGTGGCAGCAGAGACAAGTGACACTCAACACTTGCAAAGACTTTTTGGTTTCACACCAGCAGGACTGCACCAGCTTGAAAATTGGATTAACTTCAAGATTGCCAATTGTGGGCAAGACTGCCTGCCTAAAGGATGGGGTAAACATCTACTAAAGAACAAGAAATGAGACCTTTGTCTTCCTCTTGATGGAGTTTGTGAGCTGACAGTAGGGTTGACCTGAAGAGCTAAACCCCTAAAACTGTAAGGTTACCAACCAGACTGTAGATTTTATGTGGGGCAGTCTCATCCCATTTACACTTGCTTCCCGCTGCTGACCGGTAGCTGATGCCTGCAGGTGGTCGCCAGTTGGGCTTTCCTTCTCCTTGGACCCTTCAGTCCTGGGACAGAGCTGAGCAAAAAGAGCACTAAAGGAAACCCCCTATGCTTTCATTTCTCAGGGGGCAGTTCTGCTCGCCAGACTGACTCTAGATGGAGAGATAAACAGAAAGAACAAGGGCTTTTACTATTTACAACAGCTCCTGGAAAGAATTAGCATCACGAAACTACAGCCAAGCATTTTGCCAAGCCTGAGCAGCGTTTACATGCCTGAGTAGGGCTCACCGAAACAAATCTGTACAGCAACGAGGACAGCGCCGTCTGCCAGCTCCAGCCTTGCAGATCCAAAAGATGGCCAATTTGCCACATCCTTTGGTAACGCGTACTAACTTAATTACCGTCTTTGTTAACAATTTGTAGTAGTTATTTATTCATAAAATCCACTTACTGTGCCATAAATTTACACAGTCAAGCAGCAGCAGTGAGGAGGGTTTTTCCCCTTCGTGTCCCTCCAGGGTTACCCTCAAGCATGCCTCCTCCATGCAGACTAGCCCACCAGTGCCTCAGTGACTGCTGGGCTGAGTTTCACTGAGTCATCACTACCAGCCACATTCATATTCCCATTTCAGTTTGCTAATTCACGTTTTATTTAGCAACTGGCGTGACTCACTCATAGGATGATGACAATGAAGAGATGAAGTGATACTGACATTTAATGCTCAGTTTCTTAGGGCCAAACACTTCCTAAACTTCTTTGTTTACATCACGGGCTAAAGAATTAGCTGTTTACCGTTGGCCCGCGGAGGAAAGCATGGATTCCTCCAGGAATGCACAAAGGGAGCCTCGGACACTGTCTGGGGCCAGGGACTGAAGGACACATCCAGCGCAGAGCCCATGGGGCTGAGCATTAGCCAGAGCTGTGCAACATCAGTTACAAAACATGAAACTGGGCTGAACTTTCCTGGTTTCAGTTTTCACATCAAGCTCTGGGTTCTAGCCAGATACCTTAAGCCCAGACTGGGGAATTTCGGGGGGTGACTTCCAGCAGCTCTGGCAGTGTTAGTGGAGTCTTGCAGGTTTTAGTAATTGTCTTACAACTCTTGTTTTTGGAAATCAGCCGGTTGAAGCTGCAGCTGCCATAAAGCAGCATCAAACAAACAAGTTTTTAGCCATCATAAATCAGAAAAAAGCATCTAGTGTGCATTCTGTAAGTTCAAGAGGAAGTCAAAAGAAGAGTATTAGTAATTAATTTTAGAGAAATACTCAGGACTGCTTTGCCATTTTACCTGGCTAGATTGATGACATCTGATTAACTGTGGATGGGAGGCCTATGATCATGTATGATTTCTATTTTTTTAAGAAACTTTACTGGCTGGAATTTAGTTGTACGCACCTAAAGGACTTAAAGATGGGCATTTTCATTGGTACTGAAACATTTTTCTGATTTCAACTGTATTTTTTACTGCAGGATGCTTCACCTTGGTTTTATTGTATCTGACTTCATCTTAATATGATTTTTATAAAAAATACCATTTTAATTATTTATAGCAATGTTATATATTTGTATATATGTCTATATATGAGGCAAATTTGCATAATGCCTCATGTTACATTCTGATGTTCTAACATAAGAAACTCCCAAGGGAAGTGATTTTGATAGCCAAAATCTGTATTTTTTCAAAGGTCAAGAACATGTTTTTCTCTGGTTTGGGATGTAGTTTGGAGAAGAATGGTTTGACATCATTACCCATGCAATGGAAATTTGGTCTGCTCCACCAAATGCAAGCTCTGTTTGCGTTTCCTAGGTGCAGTGGGATCTTCATTTCAGGGCACTCCTCCCAGTGCCTTAATCCTAAATTCTTAACCTCTGCATGGTGAAGACACCTGCTCCACTTCTCCTGGCTGGCAGAGTTGCCTGGAAGGTGCTCTCAGGATCAGAAGCAAGAGGTCCTGATCTTCATCGAGCGCTTGAGGTGGCAGGTGTAAAATGCCTGTAGGTTTGTTCTTGACACTATGGGATGTGCCTGCAGTGGCTCCTACCCTCCTTCTCCAGCTCCTGCAAGGCGCTCCCCTTTGATGCTGCTCTGCTCTGAGCTACTTCAAACAGCCTGGGAGGGTGGGTCAGCCAGGGCGGTAATTACACCCTTATGCAGCTCACTGGTACTCCAGCCCCTTTGAAGTGATTTTACCACCCAGCCTCATCACCAGGAGCCACACACACACACCTACCATGGAATTCAGTCTCCCTAGCAGCTCTGCCCTAGGGGCCCTATGGGAAGGTGGGAGTGGAAGGGGGACAAGGAAATGAGATGAATGAGGGGTTTAAAAAAAAAGACAGCCCATAAACTATCTACCAAATATTTTATTAACCCTTCAAGTGCCCAAGCACATCCCTGTTGGGGCCTGGGCATGTGCAACCAGCTGTTTCCACTGCTGAGCAAAACCAAACTGTGTCAAGTAGAGGTTCCCCATCAACTGGAAAGAACTGGGGATCTCTCCCTAATGCTGGCTAGCCCACATCAGTTCCATCCTCTGCCCAGAGTGGCCTGGCACCACCTGCTACCCTTGGATGGACACATTCCCTATCATCTCTCAGCAGGTTGAGTGCTCCTATCGCTTCCTGAAACTGTTCTGCACATAGGCAAGGTGCCTTCACTGGTTGCAATGCTTTCAAAGAGATCCTGCTCATGACATTTTCTTGATAGCATGCTATACCCCTACTTCCATTTGTACAGCCTCCCTGTAGAATCATAGACTATCTCAAGTTGGAAGGGACTCATTGACGTACCGTACGTACTTGTATGTTGCTTGTGACCACAGAGTCTGAGGTTAGGTTATGCTGTTGTCCCCAGCCTGTCTCTCTGAGCACAGTCTCGGCTCTCTTTTCCATCTACAAGAACTACTCACCCTGTGTGGCACAGATGACTGTAGCACAGCAGGCTATGAAGCGAGGCCATCCAAACCTGAGATGACCGTGGAAGTGCTGGACTACACTCTTCTCTTTGTAGGCTGAGCTGCCGGCTGCTCTGTAAACACAAAGAGCAAAGGAAACTGAGACCAGAATGCCCCAAGCCTGGTCTTGGCTCAGTGTGAGCAGCTTTAGACATGCCAACTGTTGAGCACCGGTAGCACCTGTCCATCTATGAGAAATGTTGAAAACGGACAGTAATCCACGGACCTGAGAAGATTGGAAGCAACTGCTCTGAAGCACCTGGCACCAGCTGCTCTTGGAGACAGGAGGCCGAGCAAAATGGGCTCTTGTTGGGGCTTGGAAATGTCCATGTTCTACATGACCAGGAGCTTATGATGGTAAACAAGGATTGCAAGGGCCTCTCCCTCCCTTGCTTTGGTGGAGATCATAAAACCTGGATGTTTATCCTCTCCTTTGGCTGTAGCTGAGTGTCTCCCTGATTACAGACACAGACCAATTTCTTTTGGCTTGGAAGTAATTTGATTATGCCCTGGCAAACCTTCCTGAAGCCACACAGTCCTAGACAACTGCACATCCCTCCTCCCCCCTCACCACCGCCTTAATCACCAAGTCTACCATCAGCAACACTCAAACATGCAATTGTCTGGCAGACACACTGCTGTTTTGAGGGCTGGTGAGGGGTAGCTAGAGGGAGCAAAGGCATATGTGTGTGAACTGCAGCCTTCTGGCTTTTCATCTCCGGCAACACCACAAGTACCACTACATCATGCAGAAATGATCTTTGTTAACAGCTGGCGTTCCAACAGTGTAGGTTTATCCCAGCTTTTCCTATTAACCTGGGACTACTAGTGGGGAGCTAGTGATAGCTTTGGTTTGGAAAGTCATCATATTCCAATTTTCCTGAAACCGGGGGTGAAAGCTCATTGTCATCTTCCAGTCCTCCACTGTGTCCTTGAGAAAGGCTGTTATTTGAAAGACTGAACGCAGCCATAAGACAGGCCTTACCAAGGCAAAACTTCCTGCCTCTCCCATTGAGGACAGCAGTATTTTGGAGGTTGTTCCACCAATGTCAAGGCAAAGCTGGTAAATCTCTGTACTCATTTGAATTTTGAAGGTCTGGATGAGCCTGAAACTGATTTGAATTTGTTTTTGCAAAGGCAAACACCAATGTATTATTGATTAACTGATGTCTTCCCATAAGCCTGATCTGCACTGTTCATGAGACCGCCAAAGACACTTAAATATTTGCTTACTCATTTAATCCGAGTATATTTACTGTTAAAGATAGGCTCAATCCAAAGTCCTCGTTCCTTTGAACATGGACATATCCTCATATGGATTGTATAGCTTGGGGCCATCTCATGTTAGTTGTATTATATTTGCTTGTGCAATTAGCTTGCTCCCTTAAAAGAGACACTGCAGCTATGAAGCACAGCTGCTTTTTAAATTGCTGGTAGTGTATTTGCTCTTTAACAGTCAGAGGATACAAACAACGTGTGCACGCTGTTGTGACAGGCACAAGTTGGCTGACTGCTGTTGCTGTGACTAAAAGTCAACTGGTAAGACTGGAGCTGGGAAGTGGCTTCCATATGGGAAGAGACAAAGTAAGTCTCCTGCTTGGAGACTTGGAGAAACGATTTGCAAGGTCTGTAAAATCATGTTTGTCTCAAAACCACAAGAAGTAGGGGGTACCTATGCAATTACCAGGCACATATTTAAAACAACAAAAATAAAGTAGAAGAAGCTGAGAGGGCATACCAGGTGAAGGGCTGCTCCACACAGGCATGTTCCTGCCCTCCTTGCATCAGCTGCTGGTCCCTGACAGTGTTAACTGGTGCCCAGGGAGCCCTTGGTCCAGTTGTTTTTACAGCTCATGCTGCCAAGTGTCTCTTGCTCCCAGAGTCAGGGTGCAGTGCAGCCGTCATCAATAGTTCTCTTTTCAGCATGGAGATTTTTGTTATTTTTATTTGTTGTAATTTCTAGCAGGAAAACAGGTGGGAGTTGGGCTGGGAAAGATTTTGCAAAGGCCAGAGAGACAGTGCAGGGCAATTTAAAAAATAATATTGCTCACTGTAATTTATGGCCACTGAGAAAGTCCCTTTTTGTCTCCTTGATACCAGTAGGAAAACTCCTGAGCTGTAGAGAAGGCTCAGTAGCCTCTCACAAACTTAGACGGAGTGAGATTCCTGTTCCTGTTTCTGCTCCCAGGTGGTGATCAATGCGTGAAATTGAATAGCATGTCATCTGAGGTCATAAACTGTCTAAGACTGTCTTTCTGCTTTGCTTACAGGCAGCAACAATATCTGTGTTCGGGTCTCCTAGGCATTACTGCAACACACCATTAGTTCTAACAGCTAGTACTAAAAAAACCTGTGACTTTGATTATTCAATCGTTGGGACACACTGGAAAACAAGGAGGGAGCATTTCCTAAGAAGAACTAAGAAGTTCTTAGCTGCTGACACTGGAGGTCCCCTACTAGTTATGGTGTCTCCTAGGGAGGAGAGAAGACAGGGTGCAGAGGAGATTGCAAGGGGGATTGTGGTACAAAACAAGGGCAGGGACATCAGAGGGGTGCAGCCGATCAGAGCTTGGAGGGTGCAGACTAACTTGGGCAGCAGAACAACTGCCAGTGTTGTTTTCTGCATTTTGCATCTCAGAGTTTCTAGGAGTCTTCTGGTTGCAGAGGAAGCTGTGGTGGTGTCAGGCAAGCCAGATACAGCAGGTGAAAGATGCGTCATGCTCCCTCCCTGGAGAAAGTTGTCTTTTGTTTGACATCATGACAAATGACTCTTTGAGAGTAATTGAAACAGAGTTATTCCCTTCAGTTCTGAGTGCTCACCTCCGCAGTATCTCTGTGCAAAGGCAGATGCCCTATTTCCCCTGTCCGAACTAAGCCCCAAACTCACTGAAATCAACAGGGGAATGTCCATCTTTCGCTTACCCTGAGCCTCAGGTTAGCTTCCCCTGTTTGCATGCTTTTGTACGCTGATAAAGGGCAAAGATAAACCTTTACAAATAATTAGGAAAATGTCAAGCCCTTATCAGGAAAATGCAAAACATCAAAGAGTTAGGAGGACTCCAGGAGGGTCACGAGACAAAGGCTGAACTAATGAATGAAACCTCCAGGCTGG